>NC_090385.1:46148386-46450104 GCF_036365525.1 Heterodontus francisci | reverse complement strand
CAACCGCCAACTGATCATGTAACAGTATCATCCAGCTTCAGAGTCAATACCAGAAGTATTCATTCAAGATAACTACTTTAGAAGTATTAGGAATTCATGGAGCTGAATTTCTTTGTGGTTTCCAGTGCTTCTTCACACTGTGCTGGAACGATGTAGGAAATATTTGCATTGTGGAAACACGTATGGAAGCTATTTCTGAAATTTGTACCTCTTTAAACAACATTTCCTTAAGTTTCCTCATGTTTCTAGAGCTGCCTTGAGAGATAGCAGTATCATGTGATGGTTTACTTCTCATCATTTTCTACACCATTTCATCATTTTCTTTTTGTGCCACCCACTGTTGCAGTAGATCTGCAGAAAATGTTGCAGGAGCAACCCCTTGGGATTGAGGAGACCGAGAAGGTGGTGGAAGGTTATGGCTGTCTGGTACTTCATAGGGATTCCAGGACCTTAAAGGCTGGACATAATTTTTCTTGCCAAAAGAATGTGAGCATTAAATCATTGTAGCGCTTCTTTAATTAACTTAGTAAACCCTATCCCTACATAATCTGTGAGCAAATTAAACATTGGCAGGTTGCATGAAAAGGTGATTACTCCCCAAATTTGTATGAATTCTTCTTCTTCTTTGGCCTCCTTGTCTCAAGAGACAATGGGTAAGTGCCTGGAGGTGGCTTGTGAAGCAGTGCTTGGAGTGGCTATAAAGGCCAATTCTAGAGTGACAGATTCTTCCACAAGTGCTGCAGATAAAATTAGTTGTCGGGGCTGTTATACAGTTGGCTCTCCCCTTGCGCTTCTGTCTTTTTTCCTGCCAACAGCTAAGTCTCTTCGACTCACCACTCTTTAGCCCCGCCTTTATGGCTGTCCGCCAGCTCTGGCGATCACTGGCAACTGACTCCCACGACTTGTGATCAATGTCACAGGACTTCATGTCGCGCTTGCAGATGTCTTTAAAGCGGAGGTATGGACGGCCGTTGGGTCAGATACCAGTGATGAGCTCACTGTACAATGTGTCCTTGGAGATCCTGCCATCTTCCATGTGGCTCACATGGCCAAGCGATCTCAAGCGCCGCTGGGTCAGTAGGGTGGATATGCTGGGGTTATTGGCCACCTCGAAGACTTCTGCATAAGAGATACGGTCCTGCCACCTGATGCCAAGGATTCTCCGGAGGCAGTGAAGATGGAATGAATTGAGACGTCGCTCTTGGCTGACATACGTTGTCCAGGCCTCGCTGCCATAGAGCAAGGTACTGAGGACACAGGCTTGATACACTCAGACTTTTGTGTTCTGTGTCAGTGCGTCATTTTCCCACACTCTCTTGGTCAGTCTGGACATAGCAGCGGACGCCTTTCCCATGCGCTTGTTGATTTCTGCATCAAGAGACAGGTTACTGGTGATAGTTGAGCCTAGGTAGGTGAACTCTTGAACCACTTCCAGAGCGTGGTCGCTAATATTGATGGATGGAGCATTTCTGACCTCCTGTCCCATGATGTTCGTTTTCTTGAGGCTGATGATTAGGCCAAATTTGTTGCAGGTAGCCACAATCCTGTCGATGAGTCTCTGCAGACACTCTTCAGTGTGGGATGTTACTGCAGCATCGTCAGCAAAGAGGAGTTCCCTGTTGAGGACCTTCCGTACTTTGGACTTCGCTCTTAGAGGGGCAAGGTTGAACAACCTGCCATCTGATCTTATGTGGAGGAAAATTCCTTCATCTGAAGACTTGAACGCATGTGAGAGCAGCAGTGAGAAGAAGATCCCAAACAGTGTAGGTGCGAGAACACAGCCCTATTTCACGCCACTCAGGATAGGAAAGGGGTCTGATGAGGCACAGCTATGCTGAATTGTGCCTCTCATATTGTCATGGAATGAGGTGATGATACTTAGTAGCTTTGGTGGACATTCGATCTTTGCTAGTAGTCTGAAGAGACCACGTCTGCTGATGAGGTCAAAGGCTTTGGTGAGATCTATGAAAGCAACGTAGAGGGGCTTCTGTTGCTCGCGGCATTTCTCCTGTAGCTGGCGAAGGGAGAACAGCATGTCAATGGTGGATCTCTCTGCTCAAAAGCCACACTGTGCCTCAGGGTAGACATGCTCAGCCAGCTTCTGGAGCCTTTTTAAAGCGAAGACTTTCCCCACTATGCTGAGCAGGGAGATTCCACGGTAGTTGTTGCAGTCACCGCGGTCACCCTTGTTCTTATAGAGGGTGATGATATTGGTATTGCGCATGTCCTGTGGTACTGCTCCCTCATCCCAGCACAGGCAAAGCAGTTCATGGAGTGCTGAGAGTATAGCAGGCTTGGCACTCTTGATTATTTCAGGGGTAATGCCGTCCTTTTTCCACTGTCTTGAGAATCAATGGCATCACTGAGTTCCGATTTTGTTGGCTGTTTGTCCAGCTCATCCATGACTGGCAGAGACTGGGATGCATTGAGGGCAATCTCAGTGATAACATTTTCCCTGGAGTACAGTTCTCAGTAGTGCTCCACCTAGCGGTCCATTTGCTTGCATTGGTCAGTGATCATGTCCCCTGATTTAGACTTGAGGGGGATGATCTTCCTGATGGTTGGCCCAAAAGCTCTCTTAATGCCATCATACATTCCTCTGATATTTCCGGTGTTGGAGGCCAGCTGAATACGACTGCATAGGTGTTGCCAGTCGTCATTTGCGCAGCGCCTGGCTGTTCTTTGTGCAGCGCTTCTGGCTGCTTTAAGTGCTACGGATGTTAACTCGCTGGGGGCTTTCTTGTAGTTCAACAGTGCAATGCACTTAGCAGCTATGACAGGTTCCAGCTCTTCAAAGTGAGATTGAAACCAGTCTGCATTCTGCTTCTCACGTTTGCCATAGGTGGTCATTGCTGAGTCATAGATGGCGTCTCTGATGTGGGTCCACTTGGTCTCTGCGTCCCCTGTAGGAGTGTTTTTAAGGGCTTTTTCAAGTGAATTTAGAAACTTATGTAACAGCTGTAGATAAGAAATTCTGTTATTGTTGATGCGCAGGCGGCCCTTCTGCTTGGAGTGATGCAGCTTCTTTGGTTTGAGTGTAACCTTGCTGCACACCAGGGAGTGGTTGGTGTCGCAGTACACACTGTGGAAGCTGCGTGTGATTTGAACGCTGTTTAAAGAGGCTCGCCTTGTGACAATGAGGTCCAGCTGGTGCCAACAACATGATCTTGGGTGCCTCCATGAAACCTGGTGACTGGGTTTAGTATGAAAGAATGAGTTGGTGATGCAGAGGTTGTGATAGGTACACAACTCCAGCAGTCTGTGTCCATTCTCATTCATCCTTCCAATGCCATGATTACTCCCCAAATTTGTATGAATTTCAGCATCATTAATTCCACCCCACTATCCCCTCCTGTCTTTGTTTAACTTCACATTACATCTCTTCCTCCAGCACATGCTCAGTTTACAGAGACCCCTTTCTGATCTAAATCCTTCAATTCAGAGAAGCAATTCATTCCCATTTCACAGAGCACTCTTCCACCTCCCCATTCAAGAGATACATTCCTCTCTGCCCCTAGTTCAGAATCACACCTCCCTTCTTATCTTGTGAGTTAGAGAAACACTTTTCACATCCATCCCGAGCATATTTCCAAAGCATTCCTCCATGCCACCAGTTCAACAATCACTTTTTTACTTTGCTTCCAGTTCACTAAGGTACTCTACACCTTTTAATCTCCAGTTCATGTTACTGCACTTTCTTTCTTAGCTCACAGAGACACATTTCCCTGCTAATCCTAGTTCGAAGGACATTTTTCCTTCTGTTCCCATAAAGGTACAGTTCCCCTATCTTTTATTCCCTGGCATATAAAAGGTTAAGGGTGATTTGATTGATGTTTTTCAGATTTTGAAAGGATCTGATAGCTGATAGCTGATCTGAAATAGAGAAATATTTTCCACTGGTCGGTACATAACCTTAAAATCAGAGCCAGGGAATTTAGAAGAGAAATTAGGAAACATTTCTTCACACAAAGAGTGATAGATGTGTGGAACTCACTCACAGAAAATACTAGATGTTAGCTCAGTTAATAATTTTAAATCTGAGATTGATAGATTTTTGCTCGCTGAGGGTATTAAGGGATACGGAGCCAAGGCAGGTGGATGAACTTAGCACACAGATCAACGATGATCTCATTGAATGGTAGAACAGGCTTAAGGGGCTGAATGGCATACTCCTGTTCCTATGTTTCTCGTTCATGATTGAAAGAGCATTCTTTACTTTCAGCACCACCTGCCCCCTACCAGCCCCCACCCGCCAACACACATACAAAATACTTTTCTATACTTCAGTTCAAGAATCATTTTCATGTTCGCCTCAAGTTCACAGAAGCACAATTCTCTTCCAACCCATGTGTGACAGAAACCACACCTGTCAAAATGAGATATATTAATTTCATCATATGGAATATTATTTTTGAACTGTACTGGACTTGAAATTACTTATTTAAAAAGACCACAACAGTGGCTGAAAACATGGCTGCACATTTGCATTCTGAAAGACAGTGGCATGAAGAAGACAATGGGAGTACTGCCTGATTCAATTAGCCAGATGGATTTTATCCATAGTGATGATCAAGAGACATTGAGAGTCATTGAGCCAGCATTCCATCCCCCAACCCCCACCCCCCGCCCCCCCCCCCCGCCCCCACCACTGAGAGTGTCTAGTAAGCTTGAAGGAATCCACAAATCTAGCAGGCAAGGTGCCTGCTCTAGACAAGGTGCTAGTCATATGACTTCCTGCTGGTCAACCTGGGGATTTTTTGAATTGTGCCTGACACAGAGCAGTTTTGAGAGATACTGCAACTGAACTTCAAGAAGAGAGCATCTCCCTCTCTCTCTCTCTGTCTCTCACGTGAAGTTCCAGGGACCAATAGAAGTAACCTCAGCCTCAAGACAGAAGACCAGCAAAACAAGTTTGAAAGTGTGCACTGGGCCCCAATGAGAACTGCAAGACTTAACTTCAATCAAAGACTTTACACCCAATCCAAAACCAAAACCAGTAACTGAGCTCCAGCTGTTGCTTCAAATCTTTCTCCTCCTCTTTCTCTATTTGAGTGTGTGTTTATCACGTATGCATGCTAACATGGTTGCGTCATGTATTTTTAGTAGTTTTAACTGAATTAGAGTTTTAAGGTTAATAAACTTATACTTTTCTTGTTTAAATCTGAGAAAACCTGTCTGGTTGATTTCTTTGCAATCACAATTAGAGAGCAGTGAGCAAGGATTCACTGAGGGGAAGCTAAAGACACAGTGTTTTAAAAAATAAACCCAGTTAAGGCCAGTTCTCTCCTTGCGCTTCTGTCTTTTTTCCTGCCAACTGCTAAGTCTCTTCAACTCGCCACGCTTTATAGTTGCCCGCCAGCTCTGGCGATCGCTGGCAACTGACTCACTTTAATCACTGTGCTAAATATTGGTCATCACTTTCCTAACCATATCCACAGTTGTTTCTGCCAGCCCCCACATCATCTCATCCATTCCAATCCCTTTCTTGTTGATAGAATTACTCCTCTGCCCCAGTTAGTATGGAAGCAGTCTCCCTGCCTGATATGCTTCAACTTCTACCTGACAATGCTGCTTCGCTCTGGAGACAGTCCATAGTCGCTATCCCAGACTGCTGATAAGAATTAATTTCTGAAAAAGCTATTGTAAGATCACAATGTCTCCCTCTGGATGAGAAACAGCACTAGGTAGGAACTGGGGCTGGGACTGGAAGTAAGAAGCCATCAGGGAGCCACTTCCTGGTCATAACCCTTGGAACAGTAAGTCAGCTGTTACAGTGCATGCTCACAGTGCTTTGCGACCCAAAAAGTGTATACATTTGTTTCCAGTGCATCATCTGCCTACACTGCTGCACCGGCCACAACCATGGGCAGGATTGGAGGATTACAGTGTTGGAATTATAATCTGTTGCTGCTGTTCCATTTTCACACAGGTTGCCACACAGAATGAGCTGTTTCGTGATTGAATGCTGAAGCATTGAATGCTGAACCTGTTACCATGGTAATTTTGATTCTTTTCAAATAAGGGTCGCTTGAGGTTTTTTGAATTATCATGGTGACCTTGTATCTTTTCATTGCTTTCTACCTGAGCTTCCTGTTAGGTATTATATGGTGTTATTCCATGTGCTTCTGCAGGAACATTTCAATGTTTTCTTTGAAGGACCCACACTAATCTGGAGCTTTAAAATGTTTTGGTCTTTGAATTCACAGAACAATCCAGGTCAAAATGGAAGGTTGGTTGTGGCGAGCAGTGTGTAGCATAAATTTATTATTTTTTCTGGATTGCTTTTAGGTTGTTAAGTATAATAAACTCACCTGTTTCTTGTTCAAATCAAGAAGACCTGTCCGATTGGTTCTTTCACAATCCCATCAAAGGTAAAAGGTAAAACACTCACTGAGGTGGTAAGCACAACCACTGTTTAAAAAAGGAATAAATTCTGTTGCAGTCAAATAAGAGGAAAGATAAGAGGGGAGCCTGGGACCCTCTGCTCACCTGGCCGTAACAGAAATTTGGGGGCTCTTGTCTGTGATTGTAACCCAACGGCAAATGAGAAATTGGAAGTGGAAACTAAATTGATCCCTATGAAAATTTTTAAAAAACTTCAATACAGATTTTCCTGTGGTTTTTACTGCTAAAGTACTAACATGTCCACATTCGAGGCCAGTACCTTCCTAAGCCAGAGTGAAATAACTTGGGACAGGTTAAAGGTCGATCTATTGAAGAGTTGAGGGATGTATCTGGGCAGTCAGGGATTACTCTCCCTTCAAAAGCTAGGAAATCTAAAATCCTAAGACTTGTGGCCAACCATTTTTCACTTGAACCTGAAGATTCAGAAACAGGGTTAGAGTCAGAAACAGACAGGGTAATGTTAGCAAAAATACAATTAGAACTGAAGAGACTAGAATTAGAATTCCAGAGAGAGCAGGAGCAGAGAGAGTAGCAAGAAAGGGAAAAAGAAAGGGAAGAAAGGGAAGAAGAGGGAGCTTTCCAGAAGGATGGAGAGGAAACAGAGTTACTAGCGGAAGACCCAATACACCCCGTGAAGGCACAGCTAGTGAGGAAGCTACCCCTAGCTCAGGATCGTGTGCTTAGCTCTTCAAGTTCTCCCAAAGTTGATTCCAAAGTTCAATGAGGGGGAGATGGAAGCATTTTTTTTCACTTTTGAAAAGCATGTAAAACAGCTGAAATGGCCGGCCGAGAGCTGGATGCTGTTGTTACAAAGTAAGCTAACAGGAAAAGCCATGAGGTTTATTTACCATTGCCAGATGAAAGTTCATCAGATTATGAGATGACTAAAAATGCCAGAAATTCCGAACCCTCCAGAAGCAGCCTGACCATACTTACCTTGACTTTGAAAGAGTTAAGCAGCTTGCTTTCGACCTGTGGATACAGGCACTTCAGATACAGCCCACATATGAAAATCTCAGAGAGCTGATCCTTCCCTAGGAGCTTAAAAACTCACTTCCCCTTTCTATTAAAACCCACATAGAGGAACAAAAGGTTCAAAGAGAATTGCAGGCCGCAATTCTGGCTGATGAATTTACCTTTGTACACAAACTCTTGCCCCAAGGGAAACCTTTCCCTAGGCACCCCCAAAAACCTGAAAGGGATAAATGATGGGAGGGTGATAGGAACCTGAACAGCTATGGGCGAGAAGGGAAAACTGGACACACCAGGTGCCCTCCTCAAGCCAAAAAGGACGGTGCTGAGAGCAGGAGCGACACCCGAAGACCTGTGTGTTTCCATTGTAACAAGGCAGGTCATCTTCGGGCTGACTGCTGGTAATAATGGGGAAAACCTGTAGGATTAATCAGGGCACACCAGGGCAGGGCAGGAGAGGGGACCCTGATGGAAAGCACAGCAGATCAGGCTGTGGCTTTAACTGCAGCAGTAAGACCCAGTCAACCTACCACTGTGAGTGCGGGAAAACATAACTAAATCACTGAAAGTTACCAGGATTTTTTGTACCAAGGAAAAGTGACCCCATACCCCTCGAGTGGGAGAAGCAAGCTCATAGTCATACTCAGGGTTGCAGGAGCCACCCAATCCCTTCTGCTGGGACAAGGCATGACCTTTCCCCCAGAGAGTGCAGTGAATGCTAGAGTGCTAGTGAATGGTATCGGAGGTGGTATATGTCCATACCTTTATAACGGGTGCACCTGGAGTGCGACTTGGTTTCAGGACCGATAACCATGGGGATTGTCCCTAGTTTACTGGTGGATGCCGTCGATCTGCTCCTAGGTAATGGTCTGGTGGGAGCAAAGGTGGTAGCTTCGTCAGTAGTTTTAGAGAGACCGAAAGAAGTCAGGCAGACAGAGCAGTTGCAGGAGAAGGTCCCCGGCATTTTTCCTGACTGTGTAGTGACTTGGTCCATGGCCAAACAAGCTCCATCAAAGGAAGCTGAACTGGCACTACAGACAGATGACTCTACTGTCTGATTATCTGAAAGCTTATTTGGGAAGTTAGAAGACCCAGAGGATGGGTGAAACAGGTCTTCCTTGGTTGAGGCTCAGCACGCTGACCCAGTATTAAAAAAGTTAGCACAGACTGCCCAAACCAAAGCTGAAGCAGAGGGAGTTCCAGAGTGCTACTATTTAAAGGATGAGGTGCTGATGAGGAAGTGGAGACCTCCTCACAGACCTGCAGATGAGGAGTGGACAGTGGTTCACCAGATAGTGGTGCCACCAAGGTACCGTAAGGAAATACGAAGAAGAGCCCACGACCTTCCAATAGTTGCACATGTCGGTGTACGAAGAACCAAAGCCCACATAAGACAGTATTTTGACTGGTCAAAACTTCACAAAGATGTGGTGGAGTTCTGTAAAACTTGCCACAAGTGCCAGGTTGTGGGGAAGCCCAAACCTGCAATAAAACCTGCACCCCTCATTCCCATACCGGGTTTTGGGGAACCCTTCAGCAGAGTGCTGGTAGATTGTGTAGGACCCCTGTCAAAAACAAAAGGGGTTACCAGTATCTCCTCACCATATTGATGTGGCTACCTGATTCCCAGAGGCTATTCTCCTAAGAACGATCTCTGCCAAGGTAGTGGTGGAGGGGCGAACCCAATTCTTTACCCGATAGGGGCTGCCTGCCGAGATCCAGACAGATCAGGGCACATATTTCATGTCTAGGATCTTTCAAAAGTCATGGGTAACCTGTGCATAACCCAGCTAAAGTCCTCAGCCTATCACCCACAGTCACAGGGCTTTAAAACAGTACCATCAGACCCCAAAGTCAATGATCAGGGCATACTGCTATGAGTATCCCATGACTGGAAGCTGGGATTTCTTCTGTTTGCCACTAGGGACTCACCCAATGAGTCCACTGGCTTTAGTCCCTTTGAATTAGTTTATGGACACGAGGTGAGAGGTCCTCAAACTAATCAAGGAGAAGTTTGTGGGACACAGGTATGAGTCTTCTATGTTATACTACATTTCCATATTCCGGGAGCAGCTCATGAAAGTCTGCACAGTGGCTCAGGAGCACATAAAGGCCTCCGAGGCAGCTATAAAAAGACAAGCAGACAAACATGCCAAAGCCAGAACATTTTGGCCTGGAGACCATGTGTTAGTATTACTCCCAATTCAGGGTGAACCCCTGAAAGCCAGAGTGGCAAAAAGAATTAGCCAGGTATTATCATTTGATTGACACCCCACACTGAAGGAGAAATCAAAGAAATCAACATCTGACATGTGGGATTCTTTCAAACGTCAGCTGATTAGAATCCAGGACCAGCATGTTCCTGTGAGGAAGAAAGACAAGTTTGGCAAGTTTCGGGAAGCTTGGATAACATGGGATATTGTGAGCCTAGTCAAAAAGAAAAAGGAAGCATTTGTAAGGGCTGGAAGGCTAGGAACAGATGAAGCACTTGAGAAATATAAAGACAGTAGGAAGGAACTTAAGCAAGGAGTTAGAAGGGCTAAAAGGGGTCATGAAAAGTCATTGGCAAACAGGACTAAGGAAAATCCCAAGGCTTTTTATACATATATAAAGAGCAAGAAGGTAACCAGGGAAAGGGTTGGCCCACTCAAGAACAGAGATGGGAATCTATATGTGGAGCCAGAGGAAATGGGCGAGGTGCTAAATAAATACTTTGCATCAGTATTCACCAAAGAGAAGGACTTGGTGGATGATGAGCCTAGGGAAGGGAGTGCAGATAGTCTCAGTCATCTCATTATCAAAAAGGAGGAGGTGTTGGGTATCTTGCAAAGCATTAAGGTAGATAAGTCCCCAGGGCCTGATGGGATCTCTCCCAGAATATTGAGGGAGGCAAGGGAAGAAATTGCTGGGGCCTTGATAGAAATCTTTGTATCCTCATTGGCTACAGGTGAGGTCCCAGAGGACTGGAGAATAGCCAATGTTGTGCCTTTGTTTAAGAAGGGTGGCAAGGATAATCCAGGAAATTATAGGCCGGTGAGCCTTACGTCAGTGGTAGGGAAACTATTAGAGAGGATTCTTCGGGACAGGATTTACTCCCATTTGGAAACAAACAAACTTATTAGCGGGAGACAGCATGGTTTTGTGAAGGGGAGGTCGTGTCTTACTAATTTGATTGAGTTTTTTGAGGAAGTGACGAAGATGATTGATGAAGGAAGGGCAATGGATGTTATCTATATGGACTTTAGTAAAGCCTTTGACAAGGTCCCGCATGGCAGACTGGTACAAAAGGTGAAGTCACACGGGATCAGAGGTGAACTGGCAAGATGGATACAGAACCGGCTCGGTCATAGAAGACAGAGGGTAGCAGTGGATAGGTGTTTTTCTGAATGGAGGGCTGTGGCTAGTGGTGTTCCGCAGGGATCAGTGCTGGGATCTTTGCTGTTTGTAGTATATATAAATGATTTGGAGGAAAATGTAGCTGGTCTGATTAGTAAGTTTGCGGACGACACAAAGGTTGGTGGAGTTGCGGATAATGATGAGGGATTGTCAGAGGATACAGCAGGATATAGATCAGTTGGAGACTTGGGCGGAGAAATGGCAGATGGAGTTTAATCCGGACAAATGTGAGGTAATGCATTTTGGAAGGTCTAATGCAGGTGGGAGGTATACAGTAAATGGCAGAACCCTTAGGAGTATTGACAGGCAGAGAGATCTGGGCGTACAGGTCCACAGGTCACTGAAAGTGGCAACGCAGGTGGATAAGGTAGTCAAGAAGGCATACGGCATGCTTGCCTTCATCGGTCGGGGCATAGAGTATAAAAATTGGCAAGTCATGTTGCAGCTGTACAGAACCTTAGTTAGGCCACACTTAGAATATTGCGTGCAATTCTGGTCGCCACACTACCAGAAGGACGTGGAGGCCTTGGAGAGGGTACAGAGGAGGTTTACCAGGATGTTGCCTGGTCTGGAGGGCATTAGCTATGAGGAGAGGTTGGAAAAACTCGGATTGTTTTCACTGGAACGACGGAGGTGGAGGGGCGACATGATAGAGGTTTACAAAGTTATGAGCTGCATGGACAGAGTGGATAGTCAGAAGCTTTTTCCCAGGGTGGAAGAGTCAGTTACTAGGGGACATAGGTTTAAGGTGCGAGGGGCAAAGTTTATAGGGGATGTGCGAGGCAAGTTTTTTACACAGAGGGTGGTGAGTGCCTGGAACTTGCTGCCAGGGGAGGTGGTGGAAGCAGATACAATAGCGACGTTTAAGAGACATCTTGACAAATACATGAATAGGAAGGGAATAGAGGGATATGGGCCCCGGAAGTGCAGAAGGTGTTAGTTTAGGCAGGCATCTAGATCGGCGCAGGCTTGGAGGGCCGAATGGCCTGTTCCTGTGCTGTACTGTTCTTTGTTTTTTGTTCTGACTGTGCCACATTAATATGTCAAAACAATATCACAGCCGGGAAAGGGACAGACAAGCACAGGTCTGTCAGACAGTCAGAAAGGAAGGGGATGAAAGGGGCAGTGGGGACAAGGAAGGTCTGGGGGATTCCCAGATTGAACCCCCTACTGCCTGGTTAGCCGACACTGAAGTGTTGAATAACCTAGACAGCACACTCTCTTACTTAAAGGTGGCACAAAGAGAAGCCCTAGCAAGGCTGCTCACGGCATTTAAAGAAGTCTGCAAGGACATACCAGGTGCACAATCTTAACCCTACATGATGTGGAGGTAGGAAAGACCCCTCCCATAAAACAGAACCCCTATTGCCTGGGTCCCAAGAAACTGGCCCAGGTTTGGGAGGAAATACATTACATGCTAGAAAATAACCTGAATGAGCCCAGCCAGAGCAGCTGGTGTTCCCCAGTTGTGCTTGTGCCCAAGCCCGATGGCTCAATAATGCTCTGCATTGATTACAGGAAGGTTAATGCAGTGACCAGAGCTGATTCCCACCCAATTCCTTACCTGGAAGACTGTATTGATAGAGTAGGGAATGCCACTTACATAACCAAAATAGACTTGCTAAAAGAATATTGACATGTTCCCTTAACACCCCGAGCCAAAGAGATATCAGCTTTTGTCACCCCAGACAGCCTATTCCAGTGCCCAGTAATGCCCTTTAGTTTAAAGAATGCCTCAGCCTCCTTACAAAGGCTAATGAATCAGGTAGTGGTTGGCCTACCTAACTGTGAGGTAGACCTAGATGATTTTCTGGTATACAGTAAGACCTGGGGGGGACCACGTAGCCTAATTAGATGCCCTCTTTCAACAGTTACAGTCAACTAACCTAGTAGTAAATCTCACAAAAAGTGAGTTGCAAAAGCTCAAGTGACCTATCTCAGGCATGTTGTAGGTCAGGGCCGAGTGCTGCCCAGGGCAGAAAAGTTAACTCTGCCTCTCTCTCCACAGATGCTGCCAGACCTGCTGAGTATTTCCAGCACTTTCTGTTTTAATTTCAGATTTCCAACATCTGCAGTATTTTACTTTTATATATGCATTTTCTGGGGATGTGCGGTCTTTCCTGCAAATATTTTCTAACTTCAGCACTATAGCCACCCCACTGACAGGCTTAATGCAGAAAGGAGCCAAGGTAGTGTGGTCAGAGAGGTGCCAAACTGCTTTCAAGAGGTTATAAACCATATTAACAAACGAACCGATTCTGGCAGCTCCCAACTTTAATAAACCTTTTAAAGTGGCAGCTGATGCTCGTAACCTAGGAATAGGTGCTGTCTTGCTCCAAGACGATGAGGCAGACATTGAGAAACCAGTAGGGTACATCTCCGAAAAGTTAAACCAACACCAAGAGAGATATTCCACTGGGAATGTTGCGAACTCTCCAGCACTTTGACAGCTATGTACAAAATGGATATAGGGAGACAGTGGTTTATACAGATCACAATCCTCTAACTTTTGTGGAGAAAATCAAAAATCAAAATGCAAGGCTATTTGATGGAGCCTGCCCTTACAACCCTACTATTTAAAAATTACCCACATTGCAGGGAAAAACAATGTAATCACTGATGCATTGTCCAGGGTCTAACCTGACACATAACCATCCCAACAAACACCAAAAAAAGAAAATTAAATCAACAAAGCTGTTGTAGACAAAGCCAGCTGCAGACATTCTAAGATTAATGAGTGAATTTGAGGAGCGAGTGTTGAGAATAAATGTGTGATTTCTTCTTTTTCTTTTCCACACCTTTAATGAAATGTTCCTATCATCATATTTCATTCCCCGTGGTACAGCGGTGTCAAGAAAACACGATATGCCAAATGAGGGATTTTTAATTCATCGGTTGGAAACTTACATTAAACTTTTAATGGAAAAAATCTTGCCATTCACTTTTTTAAAAACTGGCAGCCAAGATGGCCACTGCAATTTGCATCTGAAACACCTTTTCACATTCCAAAGACCCACCTGGAGACAGAGGTCAGAGCAGCATGAACCCAGAAAAATGGCTTACTCTAAGTGATTGAATTACCTAAGATTGCTTCATTAGCACAGCATTCAAGGCAATCCTCACACTTTGACTTTGAAAAAATAAACCTCCTCCAAATATTGGCATCCTGGGGCCTGGGGAGCCAATTACAAACCTTGAATATCATTAGAAGGTTCCACTGAATACACCGAGGCCATCATGTGACCATCTATCCATCTCTGTGAAAGATAAAAGTTTCCTTGAACAAAGACAGATGGGCAGCAACTTAAATTGTGCAGCAGCAGGAAGGTTGTGTGCCTTGCTCTCTCTCTCTCTCCAGATAACACAAGTTTGAATCCCGTCTGTGACCGTGGACCCTTCAAATCTACATATTACTACAGACAGAGATCAGGAGAAGAGAGCCACCTACAAGTCTGCCTCCAAGAAGTCTTGAGTCAAGTGGGCCAGCCACAAAGTACACTTTCACCAGCCAGGGACTTCAAGAATACAACTTCATTAGGAAGACCACCGAATCATCCAACTTCACGGACTATGTATTTAATTTCCATTTATTCTGGACTCTAATCCAACCACAAAATCTACTTTTCTCTCTATAATCTATTTGTGCGTGTGTGAGTTTCATGTGAATGTGTAGCATAAATTTATTATCTTTTCTAGATCGGTTTTAGATTGTTAAGTATAATAAACTCACCCATTTCTTGTTTAAATTCAAGAAAATCTGCCCGATTGATTCTTTCACCATCACATAAAAGGTAAAACACTCACTGAAGTGGAAAGCACAACCATTGTTTAAAAAGAAATAAACCCTGTTGCGGTCAAATAAGAGGAAGGACATGAGGGGGGCCTGGGACCCCCTCCTCGCCTGGGTGTAACAAGTGAGACAGGATAATTATCTCCACAATGAATCTCTGGTTGAATAACGTCTGAGTAGTGAAGCTCTGAGTGCTTTTCAATCTCTCATGAGTGACTATATTTATTAGATCTTGAGAAATTATATTGATAGCAAAAGAAATAGCAACTAGATTTATTCTACTTTCATGTAGTTACTGTGCAGCCATTTGATCACCAGTCTTCTTTCCACCCTCTCTATTACACAATTGCAATACATTTAGCAACAGAAAAAGACGATTAGGCCATTTTTTAGATCTCTACCCCACCTCGTCTTATCTCAATTCCTTCGCTCTACAGAAAAAAACATACATGTCTTTAGAATCCATTGAAACTGATCACCTATTCCACAACTCTGTTAACCTTTGGATTCAATGCTCCATCCGATTTCCCTTCTTACTCCTGTCATTGTAAATTTAACTTGGATGCCATGGTATTTGAGTCCCACATCACAGTGAACAACTTGCCTAAATCAACTTTGACAATTTGCTTCCTAATCTTAAAAATTATTGTGATGTCACCTTAACGTCTCATCTTTTCAAAGAGAACAAGCACAATTTCTTTGGCCAATCCTCATAAATTTCTGATACCTGTTATTATCAGTATCTTCTCAAGAGCAATAATATACTTTGTTTTGTTGGTAATCAGTAAGCTAATTTACTGCTAAAGATAGGTTGATCCAACCAATGCAATGTAAGATGTATGAGTACAAATTGCAACAGCTTATCCACCAAGAATGAACCATTAAAGGGTTCGAAAGGGATTAGCTTTGACAGACAGGAGGATCTTTTATTGTCCTTGACTTTTCTTATGTTTTATGCTCTTAGGTTTTATTAATGCATGTGACTTACTATATGCTGACAGTAAATGTAGGATAATGTTAATAAAATCCATGAGTTATGTGTCAGGGCACAGGATTTGATGCATTATTGAAATAATTCATTAAAAATGAAATCACAGCTGAGTAAAGCAAGTTACCTATGGCTTCTGGATATCAAACGCCTAGAATAAAATTGTTTAGAAAATTAGCTACAGAACGCAGAGGACGATAGAAAGTGTTTCCATAACCTCAAAAAAGAGCGGTCAGGGGGAACATGCACATAGTAAAAGTTTGTGGTACATAGCTATACAGACCATGACATTTCCAGGTATAATCCCTGGTCTGTGATGAGTTAGATGTGGCATCAAGGAGCCCTAACAACATAGAGGTCCATGTGAATCATGGTTGGAGTTGCACCTAGCACAAAGGAAGATGGTTGTGGTTGTTGGAGGCCAATCACCTCAGCCCCAGAACATCACTGCAGGAGTTCCTCAGGGTAGTATCCAAGGCCCAACCATCTTCAGTGGCTTCATCAATTAACTTTCTTCCATAAGCTCAGAAATGAGGATTCTCACTGAATATTGCACAGTGTTCAGTACCATTCATGACTCCTCAGATACTGAAGCAGACCGTGTCCATATGCAGCAAGATCTGGACAACATTCAGACTTGGGCTGATAAGTGGCAAGTAACATTTGCACCACACAAATGACAGGCAATGACCATCTCCAACAAGAAACTAACCAGCTCCCCTTGCCTTTCAACGGTATTACCATCACTAAATCCCTCACCGTCAACATCCTGCAGGTTTACCATTGATACGAAACTTAAATGAACTAGCCTTATAAATACAGTGGCTACAAGAGCAGGTCAGAGGCTGAAAATTCTGTGCCGAGTAACTTACCTCCTGTCTCCCTAATCCTGTCCACCATCTATAAGGTGCAAGTCAGATTTGTGATGGAATACTCTCCACTTGCCTGGATGAGTGGAGCTCTAACAACATGCAAGAAGATTAACACCATCCAGGACAAAGCAGCCTGCTTGATCGGCACCTCCATCCACCACCTTAAACATTCACTGCCTCCACCACCGACATACAGTGGCAGCAATATGTACCATCTACAAGATGCACTGCAGCAACTCACCAAGCCTCCTTTGACAGCACCTTCCAAACCTGTGACCTCTACCACCTACAAGGACAATGGGAGCAGATGCATGGGAACACCACCACCTGCAAGTTCCACTCCAAGCCACAGACCATCCTGACTTGAAAATATATTGCCGTTCTTTCACTGTTGCTGGGTCAAAAACCTGGAACTCCCTTCCTAACAGCATTGTGGGTGTACCTGCACCAGATGGACTGCAGCAGTTCAAGAAGGCAGCTCACCACCACTTTCCCAAGGGCATTTAGGGATTGACACTCACATCCAAGAAAGAATAAAAGAAAAGTGATCTTGGATGTGCCAGTAACAATTCGCCTTAGTGACAGTGGACTAGGGAGGAACACTTCAGGCAGGCTTTGATCACTTTTGATAACTATTCAGGGATCTATGCTGAAAAATAACACTGACTGCCAACTCCATTACTCCCAGGACTGCAGAACGGTGTTGAAAAAGTTAAATGTTTTGACTGTGACTGGAACAATGGCATATGAACATATGAATTAGGAGCAGGAGTAGGCCACTTGGCTCCTTGAGCCTGCTCCGCCATTCAACAAGATCATGGCTGATCTGACTGTAACCTCAACTCCATATTCCCGCCTACCCCCAATAACCTTTCACCCCCTTGCTTATCAAGAATCGATCCACCTCTGCCTTAAAAATATTCTAAGACTCTTCCTCCGCCTTTTGAGGAAGAGAGTTCCAAAGACTCCCGACCCTCTGAGAGAAAAAATGTCTTCTCATCTCTGTCTTAAATGGGCAACCCCTTATTTTTAAACAGTGATCCCTAGTTCTAGATTCTCCCACTGGAGGAAACATCCTTTCCACATCCACCCTGTCAAGACCCCTCAGGATCTTATATGCTTCAATCAAGTCTCCTCTTACTCTTCTAAACTCCAGTGGATATAAGCCTTGCCTGTCCAACCTTTCCTCATAAGACAATTCGCCCATTCCAGGTATTAGTCTAGTAAACCTCCTCTGATCTGCTTCTAACACATTTACATCCTTCCTTAAATAAGGACTCCAGTACTGTGCAGCATACTCCAGATGTGGTCTCACCAATGCCCTGTATAGCTGAAGCATAACCTCCCTACTTTTGTATTCAAATCCCCTCACAATAAATGATAACATTCGATTAGCTTTCCTAATTACTTGCTGTACCTGCATACTAACCTTTTGTGATTCATGTACTAAGACACCCAGATCCCTCTGCATCTCAGAGCACTGCAATCTCTCACGATTTAGATAATATGCTTCTTGTTATTCTTCCTGCCAAAATGGACCTTTTCATACTTTCCCACATTATACTCCATTTGCCAGATCTTTGCCCACTCACTTAACCTATCTATATCCCTTTGTAGCCTCCTTATGTCCTCTTCACAACTTACTTTCCTACCTATCTTTGTGTCATCAGCAAATTTAGCAACCATATCTTCAGTCCCTTCATCCAAATCATTTACATAAATTGTAAAAGTTGGGGCCCCAGCACAGATCCCTGTGGCACACCACTCGTTACATCTTGCCAACCAGAAAATGACCATTTATAGAATCATAGAAAGTTTAAAGCACATAAAGAACCCACTTGGCACATCATGTCAATGCTGGCCATTCTAATTCCACCTTCCAGCATTTTACTGCAAAGCAAGCTAACCGGAAAAGCCCATGATATTTATTCCCTGTTGCCAGATGAGAGTTCATCAAATTATGAACTGAACAAAAATGCTATCCTTGGGGCATATGAATTAGTACCCAAAGCCTATCGCCAAATGTTTAGAACCCTCAAGAAGCAAGCTAATCAAACTTATCTGGAGTTTGAAAGAAATAAGCAGCTGGCTTTTGACCAGTGGCTGAGGGCTCTTAAAGTACAGCTCAACTATGAAAAACTCAGTGAAGTAATTCTGTTAGAGGAATTTAAACACTCTCTCCCACTCTCCATAAAGACCCATGCAGAGGAGCAGCAGGTTCAGAGAGCCCGGCAAGCGGCCGTTCTGTCCAATGAATTTGCTTTAATTTATAGGTCGGTTTCCCAGGGGAGAACCTTTCCTAATCACCCCCACAAATCCAAAAAGGACAAAGAGTGGGAAGGTGATAGCAGCCCAAGCAGTCCCAGGAGAGAAAAAAAAAACAGGAGACACAGGGGGCCCTCCTCTAGCCAAAAAAGGAAGGTGCTGTGAGCAAGAGTGAACTGCAGAGACCTGCGTGCTTCCATTGTAATAAAGCAGGGCATTTAAAAGCTGACTGCTGGAAACTAAAGGGAAAGCCAATAGGATTAATCAGAGCACACCTGCTCAGTGAAGACAGGAACCTGATGGAAAGCACAGCTGAACAAGCTGTGGCTTTAACTTCAGTAAGAGTAAGACCCAGGAAGTTTACGGCTGCAAATGCAGGAAAATTTAATAGGATTCCTGATGGTTATCAGGGTTTTGTATCCCAAGGGAAAGTAACCCCAAACCCCTCGAGTGGGGAAAGCAAGCCCATAGTAATTCTCAGGTACACAGGGGCCACTAGATTCCTTTTATTGGGAAAAGGCCTGACCTTTCCCCCAGAGAGTGTAGTGAACACCACAATGGTGGGGAATGGTATTGGAGGGCACTGCATGCATGTACCTGTACACTGGGTGCACCTGGAGTGAGACCTAGTTTCGGGAACGGTGACTGTAGGGATTGTTCCTAGTTTGTCTGTGGACGGGGTTGACCTGCTCCTAGGTAATGATCTGGCAGGGGTGAAGGTGGTAGCCCCGCCAGTAGTGAAAGAAAGACCGCAGGAGGTCAGAGAGACAGGGCTGTGGCAGAAGACAGACCCCTGCAGTTTCCCTGAATGTGTAGTGGATCAAGCCACGATTAAACCAGCTCCCCCAGAGGAAACTGAATTGGCACTGCAGGCAGATGTCCAGGTTTGTCTGTCTGAGACTTTCTTTGGAAAGTTACGAGACCCAGGGAATGAATTAAATGGATTTTCCCTAGCTGAGGCTCTGCAAGCCAACCCAGTATTGCAAGAGTTAGCCCAGGCTGCCCAGTCTGAAAGTGAAGCAGAGGGAGTCCCTGATTGCTACTATTTAAAGAATGAAGTACTGATGAGGAAATGGAGTTCTCCTCACAGACCTGGGAGCAAGGAGTGGGCAGTAGTTCACCAGTTAGTGGTGCCGCAGAGATACTGGAGAGAAATATTAAGATTGGCCCATGAAACTACAGTGGCTGTACATGCTAGTATACGAAAGACCAAAGCCCACATGAGACAACAGTTTGATTGGCCAAACCTCCACAAAGATCTGGTTGCAGGAGTTGCCACATGTGCCAGGTTGAGGGGAAACCCCAGCCTACAGTGAAACGTGCACCCCTAAGTCCTGTATCAGTGTTAGGAGAACCCTCCAGCAGAGGGCTGGTGAATTGTAAGGGACCCCTGAAGAACAAAAAGCGACAGGCAGTCACAAGGCTGGCAAAAGGTGAGACAGGGAAGGGGAAAAAGCGACCAAGAGGGCAGGTTAAAGGAAGTCCGGGAGGAATTCCAGATGAAAACCCCTACTGTCTGGTAAGCCAACCCTGAAAAATGTGAAAAGTTAGACCCCACATCCCCCTACGTAAATGCAGACACTAGAATCACCCTACCAGAGTTGCTAACAGCATTTACAGGAACCTGCAGAGACAAAGCAAGACCTCTAGGGGGCATAGAAACCGTGAGGGTGATGGCTCACCTAGTCAAAGTGCCACAGGAAGTGATTTATGACTTTAACCCCTTATAGAGACTAAACCAAATCAGCAGTACATCCTTATAAATCTCCTTTAATCAAGTACAAACCAGACAAATTCTCAGACACTTATTTGGATCCAAAGAATTGTACTAGCTTTCGCTCAAAGAAAGAATACCACCAGAGAATATTACCATCTTTCGGAGAGCTTATTTTTAATATTTATGGCTAAGTCATAAATATCCCAGATATTATAAGGGTCTGAGAAACTCTTCAATACGTATCTCTCCACTTAAAGAGACACAGAAAGGGGGTTCTTGTAGTTGTATACAGAATACTACTTGTGACGATTTATTAACTTTTATAGATTTATTAAAGAACTTAACATGTAATAAACTTCTTAAGTGGATAAGTATATCACAATATCAGATATTACTGAGAGATGTAACGCACATTCTTATTTTTAACATAGAATCCAAACATTTAACCTTGTTAATGTTACAGCAAAATTATCCTAGAATATCCAGAATATCAATCAAAATTTAAAGTGCACCTTTACCTTAAATCCCCAAAGCAAGGCATGGGATGAGAAGTGCTGTTTGAGGATACAACACCCCTAAACTTTGCTTTCAAAACCTCTCATTTTTATACTATTTCTAAGGTGTAACCTGACTTTCAGTATTTATGTGACCTTCCTGTGTTCCTTTTAAAATCCATATTTTTAATTACCATTTCCACTTAATGTTTTATTGGAATTTGAAGTTGTGAGCTTTTATCTGGTCAAAATGTTTATAATTGTGTTTATGTAACCTTTTGTTCCTGTAAGTCCATTTTCTATAATTGCCTTTTTTATGGTACCTTAAAGCAACCTCCGGAGCCAATTTGACTGCATCAACAACCCCACAAACTAATTAAGTTTATTGCTACCTCTTACTGAGGTCACACAGGATATTTCAATGTGTGTGTTTACCTTCCAATTCCCTGGCAACAGAAATTCTATCCTAACAGGACCTTGAAATATTTAACACTACTTCCTAAAAGGAGAATTTCCGGGAGCTCTGAAAACTGACCATTTATTCAATCTTTACTTCAAAAAGGCATACTACACTATGCTCAGCCAGCACTCCCACCCGAAACCCTGCTCAACTGGTGCTCCCACCCGAGACCCTGCTCAACTGGTGCTCCCACCCGGGACCCTGCTCAGATGGTACTCCCACCAAGGAACCTGCTTAGCCAGCACTCCCACCCGAGACCCTGCTCAACTGGTGCTCCCACCTGGGACCCTGCTCGGCTGGTACACCCACCCGGGACCCTGCTCAGCTGGTACACCCACCCGGGACCCTGCTCAGCCAGTACACCCACCCGGGACCCTGCTCAGCCGGTATTCCCACCCGAGACCCTGCTCAGCCGGCACTCCCACCCGAGACTGCTCAGCCAGTACTCCCACCCGAGACCCTGCACAGCCGGTACTCCCACCCGAGACCCTGCACAGCCGGTACTCCCACCCGAGACCCTGCTCAGCCGGCACTCCCACCCGAGACTCTACTCAGCCGGCACTCCCACCCGAGACCCTGCTCAGCTGGTACTCCCACCCGAGACTCTGCTCAGCCGGCACTCCCACCCGAGACCCTGCTCAGCCGGCACTCCCACCCGAGACCCTGATCAGCCGGCACTATCACCCGAGACCCTGCTCAGCCGGCACTCCCACCCAAGACCCTGCTCAGTCGGTACTCCTACCCAAGACCCTGCTCAGCTGGTACTCCCACCCGAGACCCTGCTCAGCTGGTACTCCCACCTGAGATCCTGCTCAGCCGGCACTCCCACCCGAGACCCTGCTCAGCTGGCACTCCCACCCGAGACCACGACCCCTCTTGTAGAGCGCCCAGCACTGTAGGTCGACAATGGCCTCCACTCGCCCATCTTCCCCTACCCATTGCAGGTCATGGCTGCACTGAGGCCTCGCTTTGGTGCCACCAGCTTTCAATGGCTGGGAATTCGAAGGCACGTGTGGGCGGCACATTGTCCACTTAATTCCAAGCCCTCCATTGAATCGCGATGAATTAGGTGCTGATATATTAAAACTAAGTTTTCAGCAATTTAAGTTGCATTCTTGCGTTGGGGTGGCAATTCAGCCTTGGTGCTTTCCCATCGTAGATTAAATGTTGGATTTCCAGGTGGATGTGTCCGACATGATTCTCCGGCCCCTCACGCCACCATTCCCGCTCCAAATAGCTGCAAATTCAGCCCACTGTAAGTGCAAAGCAGAAATAAAAGTTTTCAGAAACCAGTAAACAAAATCTGTAGACTCTTTATAACTCCCTAACTTCTCATTTCTACCTAGATCAGGTAATAATGGAGCTGCTGTGCCTCTTTTCTATGGGTATAAGTTCTCCCATGTGCAATGTGCATTACAACTGTGCAACCCATACAACTACACATGACTCCAAGCCAGAACAGGGTCCTAACATGCTGCAGGCAAAGGACAAAGGTCACCTAAGCAATATTAACAGCTGATCATTTTGATAACTATTTCAAATTTACCTATTGCAAATTGTGCCTTTTTCACAATTGTACGTTTGTGGATTTGACATCACATTACGTAGCTAATATTTGGTATCATTATCTAGTAAAATGCTGGTGGCCAAACCGTTCCTAAGTGCTACTGGTTGACAAGCACTGGTATGCAAATAAGCCCTGTGGGGACTTGGCAAGTAGATCACAAAAAGAATCAAAAATGTCAAGGAAGGTCAGGGAAGCAAGTAAAAGGTGCATAAGTGGTGGAAATCACTTCCACTCAATTTTCCTCATTTGACATCCTGATCTATAGAGACACTAGTGGCTCTGTTTCTAGAGGCCAATGTATGCTGTATAATTATGCCAGAGACTACATAGGCCTATTGACTATTCTCTGCCTCTATCTGTAGCTGATGTAAATGTGCCACTACCAGGCCTTGAGGGTGTAGCCTTAGCCTCTGAAAAGCCATTATTCCACTCTTCAAAAAGGAAGCATCATGACTGCTGCTTTGGAAGTGGGCATCACTATCTATTCTACAGTATTAGTAGTTATTGAGCAGTTATATATTGATGTAGCCGAAACCCTTTTTGTTCAAGTCGGCCATTTTGTTGAGTTTAGATGCCTGGACAGCATATATGGACACTATCAATTTGCACTACTTCAATGCCAGGCAATGAAATTCTCCAAAAAAAAGTTCAACATCTTCTTCCTGACTTTCAACAGCACCACCATGGCTAAGTCCCACCAACATCTTGCAATCATCACTGAGCTAAATCTTTACTGTATTAGGCACATCAACACTGCAGCTATATTAACAGGGCTGAGGTTAGGTATTCTGCCATGTACAAAGCTCAGCTCAAGAGTGTGATGGAATATTTACCACTTACCAGGATGGATGCAGCACAACAGCATTCAAGGAGCTCGAAACTATCCAGGACAAGGCAGTCCATTTGATTCTTAATCCACCACTAGACTCAATATATATCCTCTCCACCACTAGCATACCGAAACTGTAGTATATACAATCACCAAGATACACTGCAGCAACTTATTTGAACAATATCTCCCAACCCTCCAACCTCTAACATGGAGAAAATTAAGAGCATTATAATTTTGAGGAATTAAGTTCCCCTGCATGCCACACACCATTGTGACTTGGCCATTCCCACTGGATCAAAATCCTGGAATTCCTTACCTAACACCATCATGGCAGTATCATCTTTACAATGGTTCATGAAGAACAGCCACCATGTCATCAGAGCAATAAATGTAAACTTGCCAGCATTTCCCACATCCCAAGATAAAATATGGAAAAATCAATCATCTTCTGTACTTTGGGATATCCAGCAGTCCAGTAAAATTGGACAGGGCTGCCTTGGTTCTATTGTTCAGTGGAACATTGCAAGTATTAGCTCTGCTGAACAATGCATCAGTCAGCTATTGATACACATGTAGGCAGAAAATTAACTGATATTTTAGATTCCCCTGTGCCAGGCTGGAGGGAGTTGAAGTAGAAAATTTGAGGCGAGTAGTCACCTTGACAGCCTCTGACAATGCCATCCCTGTGGTGAAGGTTGGATGCAAGTCTCTTTGAAGCAAATGGCACAGCTCTGTAATTACCTTGCTGCTGAATCTGAGCCTGCAAATGCAATTCTCCATCATTGTCAAATAGCTGTGCCTGAGCACATATGCTATAATGAAATGGTGGTTATGGGCAGACCATCTTGATATCCATGGCATCCATTATTTGTTCTGTCTTAAAGCTACAGGTGTGTTTTTGTAGGATCTTTCATGCCCTTGAGAAAAATTTTAAAGTGCTCTTGATACAATTGATTATTTTGAAAGGCATTGACTGTTATTCTTTGGGCTAATGCTACATCCATTTTTCACACAGCTAGATCCTACAAACAACATGAGATTTATAACTCATTAATCTATTTTTACTAATGTAGCTTGAGGGAGGAATGTTGGTCAGGACACTGGGAAAACTCCCTGCTTTTCTTTGAATGGTGACATGGATCCTTAACATCCCCCTGAACTGGCGGATGAAGACATTCAAAGGATGATACCTCCACCATGGATGTATTATCTCAGGAGTGGTCTCAAGTGCCAATCTAGATTATGTATTCATGTCTTTAAGTGCACATGAATCCAAAATCTATTGTGCCAGAGTCAAGAGTACTCCTAATGACCCTGGTTGATATTTTCTAAGTTTAAGGAAGATTAAGAAAAGCCTTGTAATTCTATTAATTTGAATAATTATAATAAAAATGTAATTAAATATGGGTAGGGTTAATTATGTTACTATAATATATTCAAGGCCAATTTGTGGGTCTGATCTTAAAATATTGCTCTCAAACCTTGTGAATGCCACACAATGTTGTTGACTAACTATCCTCTGAAATGGCCCAGCAAGCCATGCAATTCAAGGGCAATTAGGGATGGGCAGTAAATTCACAACATTCACATCCCAAAAACAAATATTAAAAAAAAAAGAAGCCTGAGAATTTATTGAAAAGCATTGTAAGTAATTCAACACTTTGGGGCCTGAATTTTCCTCCCAGGGTCAGGAAACGAACATTGGGATTGTTTCCAGGTCCCAATCCTGCCCTGCTGGGAAAGCAGTCACAGGCCCCAATTCTGATGGGGGAGGCCTGTGATTAGGCTGGATGGCAGGATAAGTGCCCAATTAGTGGCTACAGGGGAAGGAACGGAGGCTAGACTAATGAACTGTGGGCCATGGCAGCCATTACTGTGGCTGCCATTTAACTTCAAGGATGCAAGCACCAGGGATCCCAGAAGAGAGGCAGCGGGCTGCCACCAGGAGCAGGGCAGCCGTGCACTTCACAGACGTCGATCTGGATGTCCTCCTTGAGGCTGTGAGGGAGCGGAGGGAGATCCTCTTTCTGGAGGGTGGCATGAGAATGGCACTTTTCTTAACTACCCAGGCATGGATAGATGTGGCTGAGAATGTGAGCTGATGAAGTATCATCAGGACAAATTGGGTGCACTGCCGGAAAAGGTTCAATGACCTTCTTCACGCGGGCAAAGTGAGTGCAACGCCAGAACCTCATGAAGGCCTCTGGGTATTCAAACACCAGCAGACATACCAGCTGAGGAGCCTGAGGGCACATGCTGTTCTCTTGAACATGGGAAGAGTTTGTGCCCAGTGTACCTACTGACCCCTCAGCAAGGCTCAGAGCAATATTGCTATTGACGACCTTCCAGCACTGATACTTGCAGCTTCTTATGTTAGTGAGCTGCTGGCATTGGCCATAGATGCCAGTAGTGCCTTATCTATCTCTCTATTGTCTTGCAGGAGAAAGGACACCTAGTGCCCGCGAAGGCACAGACCAGAGAACGATTGCCCAACCTACACATATTAACCGCCATGGAGGAGGGAGCAATGGAGATTGCCAGGATGCTGACCATGAGCAAGTTGTGGAAGGCGAGATGGGAATCCCTGGTGGAGAGGGTGAATAGGTACTGCAATGCATAGATGAAGGGGGTGGAGTACACTCCACCCCGTTCGACAGCATGCCAAAGAGCCAGCTCTGTTGGGTAGTCTTAGCACTGCAGATGCTTACTCTCCAAGGCTAGTTCCATGATCTCTTCTTGGGCTGAATTCCCGTTCCAGAGTCGGCAACCTGATGCCCAGAACATTTCCGGGTCCCGACAATCCACTACGCAGTGTTGCTGATATGATGCCCTTTTCAAATGAGAAGTGCCTAACTGGTCTGGAGGCGAGTTTGGTGCCCAATTAGAGGCACCAGGAGGTGGAGGCGGGACCTGGAAACCAAAGGCAATTCTAAAAGGCAAACGGCAGTCATGACTGGACTTGCCATTGCCTGAAGGTATGGAGCAGCAGGGAGCTCAGAGGGCCAATGCAGGCATGGGCATGCATCCCTGGGCAGCACCACGATTTTCTGATGCCTCCCTTAAGGCGTTAACAGATCAACAGCCGGGGACTCACCAGAAGGACATGGGTCCAGTGCAGGTAGAGATTCAATGACCTGATAAGATCTGGTAAAGTGAGTGGCCAGAGACACCCGGGTGACAGGTCACCAACTCTGTAAGCACCAGCATGCATATGAGCTGACCTCACAGAATGTCTATTGTTCTCCCTAACATTGTCAGATCAAGTGTCCAGTCGTGTCAATCAGCTAGCAGCCACCCTCACTTATGGGGCGCTATTCAGAAGGGGACATCACTGAGGAGTACATCAGCTCATGTGTATGTCATGTTGGAAGAGATGAGGGAAGGTAACCTATTCATGAATCATTCTCCCCTCATTCTGCAGGAGAAGCGAGCCCATTACGCTTGGGAAATGGCCAGAACGGGTGGTGGTATGGTCCAACTCCATAGTCTGATGCCAATGGAGGAGGTGGCGCTGGAGATCACCAACATTCCCATGAGTCAGCTGATGGAGGATGATGAGATGGGAGGCTCCATCTTGAGATAAAGGACATCGAGGAGATTTCTGCCCAGTTGGTGCTGTGGCTCTTCGACCACTATCATCTAAGGGGATGGTGGTGCTGGAGCGATTGTTGAGTAGGACGAGTTTTCATTTCCACTTTCTTCTGGTTCCCATAGGGCCAGTTGGAGACCAGAGTGCACAAGCACGATCAGCGCTACCCCCTTCGGAGGGGGGAGACTCAATGGAACCAACACCTTCACATCATACTTCAGCACGTTCCAAAGGCGCAGACACACTCACCTCAGTTGGCCCCCAGATTAACACAAAACGGGTGAAGCTCACACCACAGCAGGAGAAGGAGGGTGAGGCAGACTCAGCTGTGGGCAGTCTTCCGCAGAGGATGGAGAACAGACACAGCAATGAAATCAGAAATTGGCGGCCCATCTCACTGCTTAATGTTGACTACAAGATTCTGTCCAACGTCATAGCCAGTCGAGTCAAGTCTGCTCTGGAATTGGTGATTCACCCTGACCAGACCTGTACTGTACCCGGCAGGAAGAACTCTGATAGTCTCGCGCTTCTCAGGGATACGATCGCCTATGTACAGGACAGGAGGGTGGACACCTGCCTCATCAGCCTGGACCAGGAAAAGGCTTTTGACAGGATAGTGCACATGATGGATGTGCTTTCCAAAATGGGGTTTGGGGAGGGAATCTGCAATTGGATCAAACTGCTCTACACAAACATCAGTAGCGCAGTCTCAATCAATGGGTGGGAATCTGAAAGTTTCCCGATCCAATCTGGAGTCAGACAGGGCTGTCCTCTCTCCCCGGTCTTGTTTGTTTGCTGTATTGAACACTTTGCTGAGTCTATTAGGAAGGATGCGAGCATAAGAGGGGTGACAATCCCAGGCAGTGGAGGCACTCAGGTTAAAACCTCCCTGTACATGGATGACGTCGCCGTCTTCTGCTTGGATCCGCTGTCTGTTCACAGACTAATAAGCATCTGCGACCAGTTCGAACTGGCCTCGGGAGCTAAAGTTAACCACGGCAAGAGCAAGGCCATGTTCTTTGGGAACTGGGCTGACCGATCCTTTGTCCCCTTCACCGTCAGGTCAGACTACCTGAAGGTGTTGGGGATATGGTTCGGAAGGGCCGGGGCGTGCACCAAAACCTGGAAGGAGCGAGTAGCCAGGATACACCATAAGCTGAGCATGTGGGAGCATTGATCTCTCTCCATTGTGGGTAAGAACCTGGTCATCAGATGCGAGGCACTCACGTTGTTGCTGTGCATGGCGCAGGTCTGGCCCATACCCCACTCCTGCGCCGTGGTGGTCACCCAAGCTATTTTCCGCTTCATATGGGGATCCAAAATGGACCAGGTCCGGAGGGACACGATACTCAAATCTCTTGATGAGGGCGGGAAAAATGTACCCAACGCTGCCCTCATCCTGATGACCACCTTCGTGTGCGGCTGCATCAAGCTGTGCGTAGACCTCCAGTACGCAAACTCCAAGTATCACCACGTGCTGAGGTTCTATCTGTCCCCAGTGTTGCGAAGGATGGGCCTGGTCACATTGCCGCAGAATGCTCCATCCAGTTGGACCGTGCCATACCACCTATCCTTCGTGGAAAAGTTTCTGCGGAGAAACACCGTTGACCACCAATCCATCAGGCAGTGGTCTGCACGGAATGTCCTCAAGGCCCGACGGGAAAAGGAGTTGGTGGATCCGGTCGGATGGTTCCCCGAGCAGACTGCCAAAGTCATTTGGCGGAATGCCTCATCACCAGAACTTTCAAACAAGCACCAAGATGTAGCTTGGCTGGTGGTGAGAAGAGCCCTCCCCGTCAGATCCTTCCTGCATGCCCAGAATCTCACCCTCTCCGCACAATGCCCTCGAGGTGGCTGTGGTGGGAAAGAGATGGTTGCCCACCTGCTTCTGGAATGTGTCTTTCAAAGCAGGTGTGGAAAGAGACGCAGTGGTTTTTGTTGAGGTTCATCCCAAGCAGCTCTGTAACACAGAAGTCTGTGCTCTACGGGCTGTTCCCAGGGACGCACACCGAGATAAACATCAACTGCTGCTGGATGACTAGCAATTCGGTGAAAGACGCCCTTTGGTCTGCCCGGAACTTGCTGGTCTTCCAGCGCAAAGAGTTGTCCATGACCGAATGTTGCAGACTGGCACATTCCAAGGTCCAGGACTACGTGCTGAGGGACGCACTAAAGCTTGGGGCAGCCGCGGCAAAGACTCAATGGGGAAAGACCACAGTGTAAAGTCCCCCCACCAAGGTGAACTGAGGGGCTGGATCCATAGGAAACCCCTCGGGCTGTATCCAGAAAATATTTGTTTGCTGCAAAAAGTACATGGCAGGTAAAATGAAATGAAAGGGTTGTGAGGCAAATTACTCCTGTATTGAAGGAAACTGATCTCTTTTGCACTCTTTATATTGTTGACTTGGTGCTGTTTTTGAACTGTTTTGTAATGTATTTTTTAACAGATTTTTATGAATAAAGTATATTTTGGAAATTAAAAAAAAGACACAGCGATGCTCCACTGGGCGAAGATGCTGGGCTGGAGGTGTTTCCTCATGAACCAGAGGCAGATAAGTTCCCGTTTGTTGGAGTTCCCTGATGCCATGAGGAGCCAGGCAGTGGAGGAATCCATGCAGCGCATGTGCTCTGTCATGACTCAGGGATTCCATCGTATGAACTCCTCCATTGAGAGATTGGGCAACCTCTTGCAGCACCACTCTGAGTGGATACAGGAGCAGTGTACTGATGTGCACTGAAAGAGTGAGACCTTCTGTAGCATAGACTATTCAGTGTCAATGATGGCACAGAACTGCTCATCATGGATGCCAGCTGTGTCCCAGTCAATGGCCTCATCCAGCATGCAAGGGCGCCAGGATAGGGCTGAGACAGTCGAAGCGGCAGATGAAGGGCCGCCCCCTCCGACTCAGGAACCATCTATGTGCCAGGTCCCTGTGACAAAGGCAGCCCCTGCAATGATGCAGGCGTGGCAGCCTGTGGAGTAGCCCCCACGGGCACCTCCAAGCAAGGAAGGAAGCCACAGACATTTAGCCAGAGGCAGAGACTAGGGAGTGGGCTGCCTCTACCTCATCCTCTGCCACAGGGGGAACACCCTGTAGGGGTGGTAGGGAAAGAAAGGCACTATGCTGTTGATTTCACTTAATGGGTCACCTGGGTACTGTTTTCCACATTTGTTTTCATTTCAATGTCAATTGCTTATGTTGTCAATCGGATATGTATTATAGATGTTTCATGTCAAAATGGGGATGGGTGGGGGAGGGGTCCCTGTAGGGTCCTGGGATTGGTGTATTTCCATGCTTTGCGATATTGGAGAGTGTTGGCGGTGGAAACCTCATTCTCCATGGTCATGACTGGCAATGGGACTTCACAGATGTGGGTCTTCAAGGAGTGATAGCTCTCCAAGTTGAAAGGTGTGTTCACGTTTCTTCAGTCATAAGGGCTTGGAAACAATCAGGTAAAATGCTGCTTAAACAGTGTGGCCCTTAAGGCCATGCCAGCCTGCCATTCACAGAGGTCTGGGATGGCATTGCTGGGCGTCCTCCGCTGCCTAGTCGCCAACTACCTATTAAGCAAACCCTGCCTCCACCTCTTCATCCTCTTCTTCCTCCTCCCATCCCTCCTTCAAGGTGGAGTGGCATTCCAGGTCCTCCTCCTCCTCTTCCATCTCCAGGCCTCTTTGTATTATCAAATTGTGCAGATTGCAGCAATCACGATATGGGACACTCTGCCTGGGTCTTATTGGAGGCACCACCTGACTGGTCAAGGCAACGAAGTGCATCTTCAAGATGCCAACAGTCTGTTCAATGCAGGTCAGTGTTAGGAGATCGCTCTGGTTGTAGCGCCTGTCTCCATCTGAGCCTGGATTTCGAACAGGTGTCAGGAGCCACCTCCTTTAGGGGATAACCTTTATCTCCCAGCAGCCATCCACGGAGTCTGGATGTCGGCAGAAGGGTTGCAGCACCTGGGACTCTTGCAGGATAAAGCAGTCACAACAGCTGCCCGGGAACCAGGCGCAGACCTGCATAATTCACTTCTTGTGATCACAGACGCTGGACATTCAATGAGTGGAAGCTCTTTCTGTTCAGGAATCTGACCGGATGGTTTGGCAGTGTCTTGATGACCAACTGCAATCAATTACCCCATTCTCCCTTTCATGGGGCCTGCCTAATTTCTTGGGTGGCCATGATAGGCTCCCCACTGTGTTGCCACCTGTATGCACCTGGTTTGCCCCTGACCTAGCGTGTAGCCCATGAGCCCCCACAAAAATCCCAAACTGACCCTCTATAAGCTCTTTAACCAGCTCGATTGGATTTATATGTGGATCGGGCAGGTTCTCAGGGCCAGCCTTCCCCTTCCCTGACGAATCTCACCAACGGCGGGAACGGCAATTGGAAACCAGCACGCCAGCTGGCACCACTATTTTCAGTGCCTGCCAGCCTCTGTTCCCACCCCAGTGGGACCTAAAAATCCTGTCCTTTATGTCTGGGGTCAGGGCAGAGCAGAAGGGGACAAGGGACTACCAGAAAAAACAAATGAGGTAAACAAAATCCCATTGTTTTTAAACCTGGTACCATTTGAGAGAAATTGCAAGTTGTGCTGGTCCCACTAGCTGACCATGAGCCTCAACAGGAAATGGAGCTCAGCTCAGAACAGTGGATAGGCAGCAAATGGTGGGGGGAGGGGGTGGGGGGAGGGGGTGGGGGGTTTGCAAGTGGTTGGTCATGAAAGAATCAAAGACGGTAGTGGGAGGAGGCGTTGCATGAATATTAAAATACTGATATCTCCTAATTAGCTTTTATTAATATAACTCAAAACTCAAGCTTTTTGAATGAAATAAAGAATGTCAGCAGAGTTGCGTGCAGGTCAGAGGGATGGAGTTACTGAAATGTTAGTATTTGCCGCAGAGCACCAATCTATTTAAACTATCTGGGCCACTGAGATTAACATTAGTCTATTTTAGACCATGGTTTCTATGGAGACATTAAAGCCTTCAGCCATGCATGCACTTTCCAGTGGGCATTATTAGGTATTCTTAAGCAGTACAATCTCGTAACTCACTGGTGTCCAAGCCAATGATAAAATGACTTGATTGCCGTCCGTAAGTCCCTCCTTCCAGCTAACAGATTGAAGTGAAGAGGTCCTGCCCTTATTGACCCTCTACATGGCTGTTAAGGTTGCCATGATGTGGAGTTGTTCCATGTATTGCTCTCAGCAATATGAACTCAACATTAGCTCTGAAATCTAAACAAAAATAGCACATCACTGTGAGATGGAAAAGAGTACAGCCACTTTCATTGGTTGTGTGACAGGGCTGGCAGGTTTTTTCAGAACAAAGGAGACAAATCACTATATTCAGTTTCCAGAAAACTGTATGTTTCTTTTTTGCTCCAGCATAGGCTGTTGAGATTGTAAGTTTGGAATTCAATAAAGTAGCAGAACATCTATAAATGCTTAATACTGAGGATCATCCCTAAAGTGAAATCCCATACACATGGGTACAGCTTGGACTCCTTTCAGGAAACAGAGTGATACACAGAAGGGACTCACTAAGAGCATAATCAGAGAAGAATATTGAGCTCATCAAACTCATGTGCAATCCATTCTAAGATTTATCCCTTCTATTTAATCTCCTGAACCAGGGTTCAGCAATATTTGTTCTTGCCCTGAAAGGTAAATTAAACAAAACTTCAGAATGCCTATCTAACCTTTCAATTGTATACCCTGAAATTCAAAGGCTGTCTTGGCAGTGGCAAGTTTTGATGGACCAAGTGAGGGTCACAAAATTGGTCACACAGGCTACCCTGATTCCTAGCAAGTCACATGTTGCAGTGAAGGAAAATCCTAGCATTTTTGAGGCTATGCTAATGGCAATGGCAAGTCTCATTCCACATATTGGCCGGAATTTTACACCCTCCTGCAGGAGTGGGCTGGAGGCGGGGCAGTGGTGGGGGGCGTGGGGAGTCGTAAAATTGAGTGGGAGGCGAGGGTTGGGGGGGACTGTTCCCGATGGCTTCCTGCCCCCACTGCAATTTTATGAGGAGCGGCAGCAGTGACAAATGGCCCACCCACCCCAGGCCAATCAAGGCACTTCAGTGGCCAATTAACTGCCACTTAAAGGGCATCCTCCCGCCGCTGCTAGTATTTTCCAGTGGTCAGCGGGCGGCTTAGGCCCTCCAGGAGGCCGCCAACTGAAACCTGGTGGCCTCCTTGTGGGCTGGGGGCAAGCCCTCCTGATCAGGCACCCTGTGTCCCAGGCGGGCCCCCTATGGCCCAAACGCCCCCACTGCACAACACTCCCCAACCCCCAACCAACTCCCCTTGCCTCGCTGGGGCCCAGCTGATTTTCCTTTATTCTGGGCCTGCTGTGGTTGGGTGTAGTCCCAGCAACAGCCACCACTCCTGGTGGCACCGCTGGGACTGAAAGTTGCCAGCCCGCTGATTGGCCGGCAGCTCCATTAGGCGGGACTTGCTGCCTCAGAGCGAAAGCCCTGCCCAAGGCTAACTAAGGACCTGGGGAGCGTAAAATCCTGGTGTGGCTCCCCAGGCCTGGCAGAGGCAGATTCGCCCCTGACTTTTTGGTCGGTTTGCGGGGCCTCCTGCCCAATGTAAATTCCGGCCATTAGTTGTGTGTAAGTTCATCCCTCATTGAATCTTGCAGCTTTCTTGCCATTTTCTTACTGGCAGCACTGCTCAGCCATTTGAAACAGGAGCAGCAGAGTACAGCCTGGCCTGTGGGAATAGAGTTCTTAAATGTGAGCATCATTTCTTAATTTCTGGTTCACATGTTATTTGATTTTTTAGTTATTGTGTTGCTTATATATCATAGAAAATTTACTGAAGGAGACTATTTGGCCCATCATGTTTGTGCCAGCCAGCCAAAAACTATCTATCCAGCCTAATCCCAGCTCTTGGTCCATAGCCCTTTAGGTCATGACACTTCATGTGCATATCCAAATATTTAAATGCAATGAGGGTTTCTGCCTCTACCACCCTTTCAGGCAGATGCTCCCCACCCTCTGGGGTGAAAAAAATTCTCTTCAACTCCTCCCTAATCCTTCTGCTAATTACTTTAAATCTATGCCCCTTGTTATTGGCCTCTCTGCGAAGGGAAATAGGTCCTTCCTAACCATTCTATCTAGGACCTTCATAATTTTGGAGACCTCAATTAAATCTCCCCTCAGTCTCCTCAGTTTAAAACAAAAAACAACAGCAGTCTATCCAATCTTTCCTCATTATTAACATTCTCCATTCCTGGCAACATCCTTGTAAATCTTCTCTGTACCTTCTCCAGTGCAATGACATTCTTATCTTCTTATTGGTATATCAATTTTTGTTGATATTTATGTTTGATTTTTTGCATTGCATGACTTTTTTTCTTACAACATCTCTTACAACAGTTTTGCTTGATTTGCAATTTCAATTGAAGCAATCAAATTGAAAGAATGGGGTTTCAATGGTGCTCCTAGATTTGGAAGGAGAAAAACAAGACTGGCATTTGTAACTGTACGTCAAACATTATGTCAGCATGAGTCCTTATCACAGGCTCCACAACCTGTACTACCATAGAACCATAGAAAAATTATGGCACAGAAGGAGGCCATTCAGCCCACCGTGTCTGCGCTGGCAAACAAAACTAGCCGGCCAAACTAATCCCGCCTTCCAGCACCTGGTCCTTAGCCTTGGAGGTTATAGCATTTCAGGTGCAAGTCCAGGTGCATTTTAAATGAGTTGAGGGTTTCTGCCTCCACCATTGTTCCTGGCAGTGAATTCCAAACACCCACCACCCTCCAGGTGAAAAAGTTTTTCCTCATGCTCCCTCTAATCCTTCTACCAATCACCTTAAATCTGTGCCCCATGGTACTTGACCTCTCCACTAGGGGAAACAGATCCTTCCTGTCTACTCTATCTAGGCCCCTCATAATTTTGTACACCTCAATTAAGTCATCCCTCAGCCTCCCCTGTTCTAAGGAAAACAACCCTAGCCAAAGAACAAAGAAAATTACAGCACAGGAACAGGCCCTTCGGCCCTCCAAGCCTGCGCCGATCCAGATCTTCTATCTAAACATGTCGCCTATTTTCTAAGGGTCTGTATCTCTTTGCTTCCTGCCCATTCATGTATCTGTCTAGATACATCTTAAAAGACGCTATCGTGCCCGCGTCTACCACCTCCGCTGGCAACGCGTTCAAGGCACCCACCACCCTCTGCGTAAAGAACTTTCCACACATATCCCCCCTAAACTTTTCCCCTCTCACTTTGAACTCGTGACCCCTAGTAATTGAATCCCCCACTCTGGGAAAAAGCTTCTTGCTATCCACCCTGTCTATACCTCTCATGATTTTGTACACCTCAATCAGGTCCCCCCTCAACCTCCGTCTTTCTAATGAAAATAATCCTAATCTACTCAACCTCTCTTCATAGCTAGCGCCCTCCATACCAGGCAACATCCTGGTGAGCCTCCTCTGCACCCTCTCCAAAGCATCCACTTCCTTTTGGTAATGTGGCGACCAGAACTGCACGCAGTATTCCAAATGTGGCCGAACCAAAGTCTTATACAACTGTAACATGACCTGCCAACCCTTGTACTCAATACCCCGTCCGATGAAGGAAAGCATGCCGTATTCCTTCTTGACCACTCTATTGACCTGTGTTGCCACCTTCAGGGAACAATGGACCTGAACACCCACATCTCTCTGTACATCAATTTTCCCCAGGACTTTTCCATTTACTGTATAGTTCACTCTTGAATTGGATCTTCCAAAATGCATCACCTCGCATTTGCCCTGATTGAACTCCATCTGCCATTTCTCTGCCCAACTCTCCAATCTATCTATATTCTGCTGTATTCTCTGACAGTCCCCTTCACTATCTGCTACTCCACCAATCTTAGTGTCGTCTGCAAACTTGCTAATCAGACCACCTATACTTTCCTCCAAATCATTTATGTATATCACAAACAACAGTGGTCCCAGCACGGATCCCTGTGGAACACCACTGGTCACACGTCTCCATTTTGAGAAACTCCCTTCCACTGCTACTCTCTGTCTCCTGTTGCCCAGCCAGTTCTTTATCCATCTGGCTAGTACACCCTGGACCCCATGCGACTTCACTTTCTCCATCAACCTACCATGGGGAACCTTATCAAATGCCTTACTGAAGTCCATGTATATGACATCTACAGCCCTTCCCTTATCAATCAACTTTGTCACTTCCTCAAAGAATTCTATTAGGTTGGTAAGACATGACCTTCCCTGCACAAAACCATGTTGCCTATCACTGATAAGCCCATTTTCTTCCAAATGGGAATAGATCCTATCCCTCAGTATCTTCTCCAGCAGCTTCCCTACCACTGACGTCAGGCTCACCGGTCTATAATTACCTGGATTATCCCTGCTACCCTTCTTAAACAAGGGGACAACATTAGCAATTCTCCAGTCCTCCGGGACCTCACCCGTGTTTAAGGATGCTGCAAAGATATCTGTTAAGGCCCCAGCTATTTCCTCTCTCGCTTCCCTCAGTAACCTGGGGACTTGTCCACCTTAATGCCTTTTAGAATACCCAACACTTCCTCCCTCCTTATGCCGACTTGACCTAGAGTAATCAAACATCTGTCCCTAACCTCAATATCCGTCATGTCCCTCTCCTCGGTGAATAACGATGCAAAGTACTCGTTTAGAATCTCACCCATTTTCTCTGACTCCACGCATAACTTTCCTCCTTTGTCCTTGAGTGGGACAATCCTTTCTCTAGTTACCCTCTTGCTCCTTATATATGAATAAAAGGCTTTGGGATTTTCCTTAACCCTGTTTGCTAAAGATATTTCATGACCCCTTTTAGCCCTCTTAATTCCTCGTTTCAGATTGGTCCTACATTCCCGATATTCTTTCAAAGCTTCGTCTTTCTTCAGCCTCCTAGACCTTATGTATGCTTCCTTTTTCCTCTTAGCTAGTCTCACAATTTCACCTGTCATCCATGGTTCCCTAATCTTGCCATTTCTATCCCTCATTTTCACAGGAACATGTCTCTCCTGCACGCTAATCAACCTCTCTTTAAAAGCCTCCCACATATCACATGTGGATTTACCTTCAAACAGCTGCTCCCAATCTACATTCCCCAGCTCCTGCCGAATTTTGGTATAGTTGGCCTTCCCCCAATTTAGCACTCTTCCTTTGTCCATGAGTATTCTAAAACTTACGGAATTGTGATCACTATTCCCAAAGTAGTCCCCTACTGAAACTTCAACCACCTGGCCGGGCTCATTCCCCAACACCAGGTCCAGTATGGCCCCTTCCCGAGTTGGACTATTTACATACTGCTCTAGCTGCAGCTTTCAAGCCCTGGCAACATTCTTGTAAATCTCCTCTGTAATCTCTCCAAAGCAATTATGTCCTTCGTATAATGTGGTGACCAGAACTGTACGCAATACTCCAGCTGTGGTCTAACCAGCGTTTTATACAGTTCCAGCATTACATCCATGCTTTTGTATTCTATACCTTGGCCAGGTATAAAGGAAAGCATTCCATATGCCTTCTTTACCACTCTAGCTACCTGTCCTACCACCTTCAGGAACCTGTGGACACTCCAAGGTCTCTCACTTCTTCTACCCCTCTCAATATCTTCCCATTTATTGTGTATTCCCTTGCTTTGTTTTCCCTCCCCAAATGCGTAACCTCACACTTCTCTGGATTGAATTCCATTTGCCACTTTTCCGCCCACTCAAACAAACCATTCTTATCATTCTGGAGTCTACAGGGATCCTCTTCATTATCAAATACACGACCAATTTTTGTGTCATCAGCAAACTTCCCAATCATGCCTCCCACATTTAAGTCCAAAAAATTAATATATACCACAAACAGCAAGGGAGCCAACACTGAGCCCTGTGGAACGTCACTGGAAACTGATTTCCATTTGCAAAAACATCAGTCGACTACTACACTTTGTTTCCTCTCACTGAGCCAATTTTGGATCCAACCTGCCCCTTTCCTCTGTATCCTATGAGCTTTCATTTTTCTGACCAGTCTGCCATACGGGACCTTGTCAAATGTCTTACTAAAATCCATGTAGGCCACATCCACTGCACTACCCTCAGCAATCCTCCTTGTTACTTCTTCAAAAAACTCAATCATCCTGCAGTCATTATCAATTGCACTTGGTAGTTTAATTTTTAGTAATTTTTAAGCACCTTAGCAATTCTAGATGTTAGGAACACACCAGCATTCTTCGTGCTCAGTGTTATTAGGGAATTAATGATGGGAAATCAAACTAATGGTGTATTCATAGCATTGGCATCTAATTTGAATATGCCAGCACATATTCATGCCCACTGTGACTTCCAGTGGGAAATTCCATAAATGGCAGCAGACTCTGGAAGGCAAGGGGAATAGCTTCCTGGTCCATCACTCAATCTCAGTCTTACTGCTACCAGATGGTAGTATTGCAGAAAATCTGCACTGACACTTCCAATGCAGGAAACATAATGCTCCATGGGACATTTGATTATGATGCCTCTACTCATCCTTGCATCCCGTAATTCTGTTACTAACCAGATTTTCATCCAACTCTTTTTAGAGTGATGGCACAATATTTTAGACAGAATTTTCCAATGTTTCCCATACTTTCAAGTAATATTCAGGCTTAATGAGTCAGAAAATGGGGCAAGATTCTATATCTCCACTTTTCACTACCTAATTTCTTGATATTGTACTACCTTGTCAATGTGCTATTAGTATTGAATGAGGAAAGTACACTCTGGGTCAAAGTAACAAGAGTTTATTTACAAGGGTCTCCTTACAAGGGTATCTACGTGCACACTGAGTAGCACGAGGTACAGACTCATGACATCACATCCTGTGATGATGTTTAAGGTCTATATACATAATCTACCCAGCAACAGCTTATGTACATTATACTACATCTCTCCCCAAGTCTCTGACTTCATTCATTAGGTCTGTAATGTTGTGGGGTTCTCACGACTTGGCCGTAGTGTGTTCTTCTTTCGCCTGTTTGGAGTATTGAGTCTTTCAGTTCTTCTTCCTCACTTTCCTGTGTGTGATTGGACCTATTGGATGACTCATGTTCTCTGTCTTCACTCTCGCCTGCATTATCTGTTATTGGTTGCGTTACCGGTTCATTAGCTCTGGTAGCTGATTCTCTTGACCTTTAATTCTTTTTGGATGGTATCATCTCTTTACGAGATGGAGGCACACCATAACCATCCCTTTCACGTGAGGGAGGCCCTCTTGAGCCACTTCCTCTTCCCTCCATTTCTCCACTCCTTCTGAAGGAAGGGGCCTTTTAGGTGGTGGTACTTTCCTCTTAAGGTAGCGCTGTTCATTCTCCTGAATCCACTCACCATCCCCACCTTTTTGAAGGGAACCTTGCTTTCCTCCTCGAATCCTCCTATGAAGACCATGGATTCTTTGGGGTGGAAGTGGTCTACGTCATCAACTATTTCCAAATGCTGGTCTAATAGCTTGCTGTACTTTAATGGGTTTTCCATCCAAGGGCTTCCCATTCATCTCCCGGGCTGCATCCCTCGCATCTCCTGAACTTTCAAAGGTAACAAAAGCAGACCCCATTGACTTATTTGTTTCATGATTTTTTATCAGCAAGATTTCTACTATTCTTCCATATTTGCCAAACACTGCTTCAAGTGCCTTTTCATTTGTTTCAGTATTATACCACCAATTAAGTGTTTTCTGGGATGATCTGCTTCCACCCTGCGTAACATCTGTAAGACTAGGCACGTTTTTTTACTAAGGAGCGAACAGGCTTGGTTCCTAATGATATATAGGGCTTCCAATCATGTACTGTTTCTATCTGTTAAAGTTGTCTGTATTTCTCCCAGAACCTTCAACTGGATCCCCGCAGCCCGTATAATTTTTTGTTGGTTTTCCTAAGCCTTTCTCTCCTGAGCCAAGGTGTTTGATCAGACAGGATAGAAACCACTGCTCCCGTATCTAATTTCGAATTAGCTTTATTTTCTCCTACTAGAATTTCAGCTTCCCAGCAATCTTCATTTTTTCCCTGTACTTCTCCGAGGGATTACTAATTGTTTGACCCTCCTTTATTTCCTCTATCGTTTTTCCAGTCTGCTGCATTTATTTTCTGCTGTGACAGACCTGCTGAAAGTGCCCCTTTCTCTTGCACCAGAAACATTCAGCTTCCCGGACTGGGCACTTTTCCCGCTGGTGCTGCTCCCGGCCACACCTACTGCAATTCAGTGTTGCTGTCTGTCGGTGCCTTTTCTGCCTCTCGGGGCTTTCTGATGCCATTTCTCTGTTTTTTTCAATGGGCCTGACTGGTTCCAGAAGTTTTGAGGCTGGTCTCCCCCGATCCCCCTGAACTAGTAATCAATTACTCTTTCATACTCAATAAAATGGCTTTTTTCAAAGTCAAATCTTCTTTCGACTGAAGCTGGTCTGACAGCACTTCATCTATAAACCTAACTACTATTCTCTCCTACATCAGTTCCTCTTGCAGACTCCCATAGTCACAATCTTCCACTACTTTATATAGGTCATTAATAAACAAATCAATACCTTCACCGACTTTCTGAATGCACCTGTTGAACTTATCTCGCTTCACGATTACAATTTTCCTGACCTGAAAGTAACCTTCTCATGCTATAATCACCTCACCGTATGGGGTTCCTTTTTTGTTGATTTCCAGGGTAGTCAGAATGTCGTCCGCATTGTCTCCCATGGTGTAAAGCAAAACACTGACCTGTTCTTTGTTCGATCGTACTGTTAAAACCGATGCGGAATGGTACCTGTCGAATCTTCGAATCCATCTTGGCCACGCTTCAGCCTGATTGGGCCCTGCCACTCACTTGAAACTTTTTGGTAATGAAATTTATTTTTGCATGTTTCTTCGAAGTCTTTGATCTCTTCTGCTTTCTTATGCTGGGAAAGTCATTTTTACCGCTGCCACCATATACTATTTTGTCAATGTGCTATTAGTATTGTTACGACCGAGGCGGGAGGAGTGCACTGTTTATTCTAGTTTCACTTCTCCACAGGTCAAAACATATATTTAAATTTTTTCCCACTTACCGATACGGTGAATCATAGACTCTGTTTTTATCCCAGAATAAAACTCACCAACCAGGTTTCTTTAATAAACAACAAAATTATCAGTTTATTATAAAACAAGTCTTAACCAGTAATGAAGCAAAGCTTAAACACACAGATTGAAATATAAAGGTCCCTTTTCATCTTAGCACCCCCACCCCCCCCCCCCTCCCCCGCACACACACACACACACACATATACAGATTAAGCAAAAAAAAAAGACATTTACTCTTCAGAGCTCTCGTACAAAAAACCCCCAAAAAACGCTGGCCGAAAATGCTTGTTAATTCTTGAAGAAAAAGGAAGATATGAAAAGATGTCAGAAGTACTTTTCTGGTTTGGCATCCCAAATACATATAGACAGCTGTCACCGGGATCTTCCTAGAACAGTTCTTGACAGGTGACATTGAAGATCAGTTTTGACAGGCTTTCTAGGAAAAATGCAGGGGTTTCAGGCTGTTTCTTACACTTGCTTCTCAGTTTCTCAAAGAAATAGAAAACTGGCAGTCTATTTCAAAGAGCTGGGACAGACTGAGCTGGGGTTTTGCTCCCTTTGGTAAGTTTCCTCCAACTTTCTTTTCAAACTAATGTCCATAATCCCAATTCACTGTCCAAAGTGAAATCAAAAACAATGTAACAAGAGTCAAGCCTCCTGACCCGATAAATCTTGACCGGTCATCTCTTTGTAAACATCTTTCCCCAAGTCAAAAACAACCCCTGCTGTATAATTATTTAAAGATAGGTGCCTCCCAGTAACTGTTTAAAATCCAGACCTCTCAGTGACCCTTGTAAAAGAACATCCATGGACTCCTTTTCAGTTTTAAAACACAAATCCTCAAAATTTAACAAAAAAATGGAAGCACTCGTAACAGTATTGAATGAGGAAATTAGACGCTGGGCCAAAGTAACAGGAGTTTATTTACAGGGGTCTTCTTACTAGGGTCTCTACGTGAACATTGAGTAGCACGAGGCACAAACACGTGACATCACAACCTGTGATGATGCTTAAGGTCTATATACATAATCTACCCAGCAACAGTTTATGTACATTATACTACAGATATTACTTCTGCTTGCTACTAGTGTCCACCCTAAAATGGACAAGGGTATTTAAATGAGCCATTAATGATGGATGATGTCATGCAAACGCCACGAGAGGACATAATGGACAAACCATTACCAGCTATAGGAGGCATTCAGGTCAATCTAAAATAGGAGGCCTTCTCTGACCAGCACATCTGGCCAAAGCATCAACAATCCTGACGAAATATTTCCTCTACTCACAACAAAAATGTCCTAAGTGATCTTAAGATATTAAATAGCATAGAAAAGTTCACTTAAGAAGGTTGCTTTACATTAAGTTGCAGGAGTAGGGCAAGGTGTCATAGGTTCAAAAGGAAAACTGTAGGACTGATATCAGGAAACTTTTCTACACACATAGGGAGAGATTTTATTTTCAGCTTACATCAAGCGGACGGTGGCTGGAACAATTGCAAAGCCTAGCCAATGTCACCTGTGAGAAGCCCAAAGTAATTTGCTAATCAAGCCTCATTTTCATGGAATTGGCAAGCTGCATGTGCATTTCTGGTACTGGTAAGCAGCTTGCCAATAGTGAGGGATGGGAAATCTGAGGGCCCATCTGCAGAGCTGGGACAGCAGAGGACCTTTTAAGGTCGAGAGCCGGGACAGTGGAAGGTGAGGCAGTAATCAGGAGAATTTTTGTGAAGGTAAAAGAAGAATAATCCTGTTTATCCTGCTCCCTCACAAAAGAAAAACCCTGAATTTTGGCCTTTTCTGAGCAGCCTCCAGTGACATTTAAGGAACAATGGATTGGCTGCTTGCTGCTCAGTGTCTGTGGGCAGGGTTTGCACAGTGTAGGTGCTGCTTGTTTTCAGTCCAGAATTGCACTGGGGTCTTATTACATCATAGGACCCCAATTTTCATACAGTAATAAAGTTCCCACTTGTTCTCAACAGTGCCCTCACTGCCGATTTTATGGGCTATTCCAAAAGTACAAAGGGTGCAAAGATGGCAGGAACATGATGGGAAGTTTCTCATTTTAATTTTGCTACCATGCCAAATCCACTGAAAAACAAGGAATTAAACTGACCAAAATCACTCCCTATTGGGTGATCAAAACTTGGAATGGACTCCTGGGGAGAGAAGTGGAGGTGAAAATTGTGGAAACACAATATCAATGGATGCTATGAATGAATGGATGAATTAAGATGGGCTGAATGGCTGTTCACATTTGTAACCTTGTGATCTACAACCATTTTCATTGTGTTTTAACTCCAACATGCTTCATAAAAGCCAGTTATAACTGAAAACTTGACATACTGATATCTTGCAATGCCTTCACACAGCAAACAATGGATCAAAATCTGGCTGCATAATGCATGGCTGCTCATTGCTGGGAAGTGTATATGCTCATTCAGCTTACAATATTTACAGACTACTTGTCTGCTTGTATGTCAAGATAGCAAATAACATGTTAGAACAAACCCAAACAGGTGCAGAGCCCAGAAATTACAAGTCCTTAATTCCCTTTGAGACGACCACTTTGGATACCCTTGCCTTTAGGAGCACTGAGGAAGGAGACAAATGCCGCCCCCAAGCTGAGGACTAGTACCAGCTTCTGTTATAATGTCTTGTTCCCCTTTTCACTCATTCACAGACATACACATTACCACAAAAATAGTACAGCCAGCATCTTGCAATGGCAGCTCTGTTTGAAAGTATCTATGAGTCAGCATTCTAACATTTGTTCCTTTTCTGTCATCGTAGATCTGGAAGACTAGCTTATTAGCACTGCCCAGTGCAAGACATCAAGACAAACTAATTTGGCAGGGGGAGGGGACGCAGACTCCTAGCAGAATAGGGACACAGATAAACACAGGAAAGCGAACAAGTCAGAGAGAATACAGCGGAAGTAAGTTTCAAGGGAGTAAGACCAGGATGGATGGCCTCTACTTTAATGCCAGGAGTATTACAGGTGAAACGGATGAGTTAAGGGCAAGGATTGACACGTGGAATTGTGATATAGTAGCCATCACGGAGACATGGTTGAGGGAGGGGCAGGATTGGCAGCTTAATATCCCGGGAGATAGAATCTTCAGGCGAGACAGAGGAGGGGGTAAAAGAGGAGGGGGCATTGCAATATTAGTTAAGGAGTCAGTTACTGAAGTAAGGAGAGATGATATCTTGGAGGGGGCATCAAATGAAGCTTTATGGGTAGAGTTTAGGAATAAAAAAGAGACAGCCACATTGCTAGGTGCTTATTATAAACCCCCAGATAGTCAGCAGGAAATTGAGCAACAAATATGTGCACAATTTGCAGAGGTGTGATTTCAACTTTCCCAACATTAATTGGGATAGTCATCATGTTAAAGGCTCAGATGGAGTGGAGTTCTTAAAATGTATACAGGAGAACTTTTTAGCTCAATATGTAGAGAATTTTTTTTTTATTTTTTTTATTTCCAAAATATACTTTATTCATAAACATCTGTAAAAATTACATTGCCAAACAGTTTCCAAACAGCACGAAAAAATACAAACATTGCAAAAGAGATCAGTTTCTTTCAATAATGTCATGAGTTTCTTCCCAACCCTTCCGTTTCACAATTGTCATGTCAATTACAGTTTTACATTTACAGCAATTGAGAATATTAACGATACAGTTCGAGGGGCTTCCCATGGTTCCAGCCCCTCAGTCCAGCTTGGTGGGGGAACCTTACACTGTGGTCTTTCCCCATTGAGCCTTTGCTGCGGCTGCCCCAAGCTTTAGTGCGTCCCTCAGCACGTAGTCCTGGACCTTGGAATGTGCCAGTCTGCAACATTCGGTGGTGGACAACTCTTTGCGCTGGAAGACCAGCAAGTTTCGGGCAGACCAAAGGGCGTCTTTCACCGAATTGATAGTCCTCCAGCAGCAGTTGATGTTTGTCTCGGTGTGCGTCCCTGGGAACAGCCCGTAGAGCACAGACTCCTGTGTTACAGAGCTGCTTGGGATGAACCTTGACAAAAACCACTGCATCTCTTTCCACACCTGCTTTGCAAAGGCACATTCCAGGAGGAGGTGGGCGACCGTCTCTTCCCCACCACAGCCAACGCGGGGGCACTGTGCGGAGGGGGCGAGACTTCGGGTGTGCATGAAGGATCTGACGGGGAGGGCCCTTCTCACCACCAGCCAAGCTACGTCTTGGTGCTTGTTTGAAAGTTCTGGTGATGAGGCATTCCGCCAAATGACTTTGACGGTCTGCTCGGGGAACCATCCGACAGGATCCACCGTTTCCTTTTCCCGTAGGGCCTTGAGGACATTCCGTGCAGACCACTGCCTGATGGACCGGTGGTCAAAGGTGTTTTTCCGCAGAAACTGCTCCACGAAGGATAGGTGGTACGGCGCCGCCCAACTGCACGGAGCGTTCCGCGGCAATGTGACCAGGCCCATCCTTCGCAACACCGGGGACAGATAGAACCTCAGCACGAAGTGACACTTGGAGTTTGCGTACTGGGGATCTACACATAGCTTGATGCAGCCGCACACGAAGGTGGTCATCAGGATGAGGGCCACGTTGGGTACATTTTTCCCGCCCATGTCCAGAGATTTGAACATCGTGTCCCTCCGGACCCGGTCCATTTTAGATCCCCAGACGAAGCGGAAAATGGCTCGGGTGACTGCCACGGCGCAGGACTGGGGTATGGGCCAGACCTGCGCCACGTAGAGCAACAACGTGAGCGCCGCGCACCTGATGACCAGGTTCTTACCCACAATGGAGAGAGATCGCTGCCCCCACATGCCCAACTTTTGTCGTACCTTGGCTACTCGCTCCTCCCATGTTTTGGCGCATGCCCCGGCCCTTCCGAACCATATCCCCAGCACCATCAGGTAATCTGACCTGACGGTGAAGGGGACAAAGGATCGGTCAGCCCAGTTCCCAAAGAACATGGCCTCGCTCTTGCCGTGGTTAACTTTGGCTCCCGAGGCCAGTTCGAACTGGTCGCAGATGCTCATCAGTCTGCGCACGGACAGCGGATCCGAGCAGAAGACGGCGACGTCATCCATGTACAGGGAGGTTTTGACCAGAGTGCCTCCGCTGCCTGGGATTGTCACCCCTCTTATGCTCGCATCCTTCCTAATAGACTCAGCAAAGGGTTCAATACAGCAAACAAACAAGACCGGGGACAGAGGACAGCCCTGTCTGACTCCAGATTTGATCGGGAAACTTTCAGATTCCCACCCGTTGATTGACACTGCGCTACTGATGTTTGTGTAGAGCAGTTGGATCCAATTGCAGATTCCCTCCCCAAACCCCATTTTGGAAAGCACGTCCATCATGTAGGTGTGCGATATCCTGTCAAAAGCCTTCTCCTGGTCCAGGCTGATGAGGCAGGTGTCCACCCTCCTGTCCCGTACGTAGGTGATCGTATCCCTGAGTAGCGCGAGGCTATCAGAGATCTTCCTGCCGGGTACAGTACAGGTCTGATCGGGGTGAATCACCAGCTCCAGAGCAGACTTGACTCGACTGGCTATGACTTTGGACAGAATCTTGTAATCAACATTAAGCAGTGAGATGGGCCGCCAATTTCTGATTTCTATCCTCTCCCCCTTCTGCTTGTAAATGAGGGTGATGATGCCTTTTCTCATGGTCTCTGACATGCTGGCGGCCAGGAGCATACTCTCGTATACTTCCAGCAGGTCCGGGCCGACCCAGTCCCACAGGGCCGAGTACAACTCGACCGGTAAGCCGTCGCTCCCGGGGGTTTTACTCGTCTCGAAAGACTCGACGGCCTTTGTCAGCTCGTCCAGAGTTAGCGGCTTGTCCAGTCTCTCCCTCCTGCTGTCATCTAGGACCTCTGTGATAGATGACAGGAAGGACTGGGAGGCTCTGCTGTCTGTGGGCTTCGCGTCATACAGCCCAGCATAAAAGGATTTGCTGATCCTTAGTATGTCGGACTGCGAAGACGTTACCGAGCCATCTTCTTCCTTCAGGCTGCTGATAACAGAGCTCTCTCTGTGTACCTTTTGGAAGAAGTAACGCGAGCACGTCTCATCCTGCTCGATGGAGCGGACTCTGGACCGGAAGATGATCTTGGAGGCCTCCTTGGCAAAGAGCGAGGCCTGCTGGCTCTTCACCTCTTGGAGGTCCTCCTTGACCTCGACCCCCATTGACTGCAACCGGAGTAGATTTTGCATAATTTTCTGGAGTCGGGACAGTTCCCTCTGTCTCTCTCTCGCCTTCTGAACACCTCTGTGGATGAAGAACCTCTTGATGTTCTCCTTAATCGCTTCCCACCAGTGAACTGGAGACTCAAAGAGGGGTTTCACGGTCCTCCAACCTTTGTAATCCCTTTTGAGTTCCTCAACGTTCTCTGGGGTCAGCAGTGTCGCATTGAGCTTCCACGTCCCTCTGCCAACCCGCTGGTCGTCCTGTAAGTGACAGTCGGCCAGTAAGAGGCAGTGGTCGGAGAAGAACACCGGCTTCACGTCGGTGGATCCGACCGTGACAGCACGGGACACAAACAGGAAGTCAATCCTGGAACGGGCAGACCCGTCCGATCTTGACCATGTGTATCTGCGCTGCGCTCCGTCTGCAGGTTTGCTGAAGACGTCGTGCAGTTTGGCATCCTTAACTGTTTCTATTAGGAATCTGGACGTAGCGTCCAGTTTGCTGTCGTCACTGCCGGATCGTCCAGCCGCATCGATGATGCAGTTGAAGTCACCGCCTAGGATGACCGGCCTGGACGTCGCCAGCAGCAGTGGGAGCTGCTGGAAGACGGTCAGCCGCTCGCTGCGTTGTACCGGGGCGTACACGTTGATCAACCGGAGCGGAGCGTTGTTGTACATCACGTCTGCTACGAGGAGGCGGCCGCCCACCACCTCCTTAACTTCGGAGATGGTGAAGTTACCTCCCCGCAGCAGAATACCCAGGCCGGAGGAACGGCAGTCATTACCCCCCGACCAGATCGATGGACCGTGGGACCACCATCGCGACCACTGCCTGTAGGTGCTGAGGTGTGGTATTCCACACTCCTGCAGAAACAGTAGGTCAGCTTTGACCTTGGCAAGGTAATCCAAGGTTGAAACACATCGCGTAGTAGATTTAATGCTACGCACATTAATGGAAGCAATTCTTACACCCATTTTTTACTAAAAATTAGTTGTTGCTTCCCATACCATTTGTCCTCGCTAGTCCCAGTCCTTCCCCTTCGGGATGTTCCTGCATACCCATCGTATGCGCAAGCAGTTTCACGTTGGTTGGGCTCAGAAACCCCTCCTGATTTTTCATACAGGGTTTGTGCCGCTCGGGTGACATCGGGGGGGGTCTTGTAGGCAGAGAGCATTGGGTTGTCCTCAGCTGCTTCCATCTGTTCCTCCTCGAAAACATCACAGCTCCCGGTCTCCCGGAGCTCAGGTGCGCCAGACGTGTCTGCAGAGAATCCAACAAGGCAGGTTGTAGTGCTGGACCTAATTCTGGAGAATGAAGCTGGACAGGTGGTTGATGTGTTGGTGGGGGAGCACATTTTGGTGATAGCGACCACAACATGGTACAATTTAAGCTTGTTATGGAGAAAGAAATAGACAAGTTGCAACAAAAGGTTTTGGATTGGGTGAGAGCGAATTTTAGTAAAATAAGGCAGGATCTGGCCAAGGTAGATTGGAAAGAGTTACTTGTTGGGAAATCTACAGAAGAGCAGTGGGCGGCATTCAAAAAGGAAATTTTTTTTTTCCAAAATATACTTTATTCATAAAAATCTGTAAAAATTACATTGCCAAACAGTTTCCAAACAGCACCAAAAAATACAAACATTGCAAGGGAGATCAGTTTCCTTCAATACTGTCATGAGTTTCTTCCCAACCGTTCCGTTTCACAATTGTCATGTCAATTACAGTTTTACATTTACAGCAATTGAGAATATTAACGATACAGTTCGAGGGGTTTCCCATTGATCCAGCCCCTCGGTCCAGCTTGGTGGGGGAACCTTACACTGTGGTCTTTCCCCATTGAGCCTTTGCTGCGGCTGCCCCAAGCTTTAGTGCGTCTCTCAGCACGTAGTCCTGGACCTTGGAATGTGCCAGTCTGCAACATTCAGTGGTGGACAACTCTTTGCGCTGGAAGACCAGCAAGTTTCGGGCAGACCAAAGGGCGTCTTTCACCGAATTGATAGTCCTCCAGCAGCAGTTGATGTTTGTCTCGGTGTTCGTCCCTGGGAACAGCCCGTAGAGCACAGACTCCTGTGTTACAGAGCTGCTTGGGATGAACCTTGACAAAAACCACTGCATCTCTTTCCACACCTGCTTTGCAAAGGCACATTCCAGGAGGAGGTGGGCGGCCGTCTCTTCCCCACCACAGCCAACGCGGGGGCACTGTGCGGAGGGGGCGAGACTTCGGGTGTGCATGAAGGATCTGACGGGGAGGGCCCTTCTCACCACCAGCCAAGCTACGTCTTGGTGCTTGTTTGAAAGTTCTGGTGATGAGGCATTCCGCCAAATGACTTTGACGGTCTGCTCGGGGAACCATCCGACAGGATCCACCGTTTCCTTTTCCCGTAGGGCCTTGAGGACATTCCGTGCAGACCACTGCCTGATGGACCGGTGGTCAAAGGTGTTTTCCCGCAGAAACTGCTCCACGAAGGATAGGTGGTACGGCACGTCCCAACTGCATGGAGCGTTCCGCGGCAATGTGACCAGGCCCATCCTTCGCAACACCGGGGACAGATAGAACCTCAGCACGTAGTGACACTTGGAGTTTGCGTATTGGGGGTCTACACACAGCTTGATGCAGCCGCACACGAAGGTGGTCATCAGGATGAGGGCCGCGTTGGGTACATTTTTCCCGCCCATGTCCAGAGATTTGAACATCGTGTCCCTCCGGACCCGGTCCATTTTAGATCCCCAGACGAAGCGGAAAATGGCTCGGGTGACTGCCACGGCGCAGGAGTGGGGTATGGGCCAGACCTGCGCCACGTAGAGCAACAACGTGAGCGCCTCGCACCTGATGACCAGGTTCTTCCCCACAATGGAGAGAGATCGCTGCCCCCACATGCCCAACTTTTGTCGTACCTTGGCTACTCGCTCCTCCCATGTTTTGGTGCACGCCCCGGCCCTTCCGAACCATATCCCCAGCACCTTCAGGTAATCTGACCTGACGGTGAAGGGGACAAAGGATCGGTCAGCCCAGTTGCCAAAGAACATGGCCTCGCTCTTGCCGTGGTTAACTTTGGCTCCCGAGGCCAGTTTGAACTGGTCGCAGATGCTCATCAGTCTGCGCACGGACAGCGGATCCGAGCAGAAAACGGCGACGTCATCCATGTACAGGGAGGTTTTGACCTGAGTGCCTCCGCTGCCTGGGATTGTCACCCCTCTTATGCTCGCATCCTTCCTAATAGACTCAGCAAAGGGTTCAATACAGCAAACAAACAAGACCGGGGACACAGGACAGCCCTGTCTGACTCCAGATTTGATCGGGAAACTTTCCGATTCCCACCCGTTGATTGAGACTGCGCTACTGATGTTTGTGTAGAGCAGTTGGATCCAATTGCAGATTCCCTCCCCAAACCCCATTTTGGAAAGCACGTCCATCATGTAGGTGTGCGATATCCTGTCAAAAGCCTTCTCCTGGTCCAGGCTGATGAGGCAGGTGTCCACCCTCCTGTCCCGTACGTAGGCGATCGTATCCCTGAGTAGCGCGAGACTATCAGAGATCTTCCTGCCGGGTACAGTACAGGTCTGATCGGGGTGAATCACCAACTCCAGAGCAGACTTGACTCGACTGGCTATGACTTTGGACAGAATCTTGTAATCAACATTAAGCAGTGAGATGGGCCGCCAATTTCTGATTTCTGCCCTCTCCCCCTTCTGCTTGTAAATGAGGGTGATGATGCCTTTTCTCATGCATTCAAAAAGGAAATAGGGAGGGTACAGGCCCAACATGTTCCCTCTAGGGTAATAGGTAGGAGCAACAAGCCCAGAGAAACATGGATGACCAGAAACATTCAGGATATGATGAGTAGGAAAAGAGAGGCTTTTAGCAAATACAAGGAGAGCAAATCAATGGAAGCATTAGTGGAGTACAGAAAGTGTAGGATGGAGCTTAAGAAAGCAATTAGGAGAGCAAAGAGGGGATATGAGAAAGCTCTGACTGGTAAAAGTAGGGAAAATCCCAAAATATTCTATAAGTATATCAATGGGAAGAAGATAACCAGGGAAAGAGTAGAACCCTTAGGGACCAAAGGGGAAATCTGTGGGTGGAGCCAGAGGACATTGGTAGGGTGTTGAACGAATACTTCACATCTGTCTTCACCCAAGAGAATTAGGATGTAGATATGGAACTCAGAGAGAGAGACTGTGAGGTTCTTGAGCAAATTGTCATAGAGAGTGACAAGGTATTGGCGGTTTTGGCAGGCTTAAAAGTGGACAAATCTCCAGGTCTGGACGATTTGTGTCCCAGGATGCTGTGGGAGGTGAGGGTGGAGATTGCAGGGGCTCTGACCCAAATTTTTAATTCCTCTCTGGCCACGGGGGAGGTGCCAGAGGACTGGAGAACAGCTAATGTGGTCCCACTATTTAAGAAAGGTTGTAGAGATAAGCCAGGGAACTACAGACCAGTGAGTGTCACGTCAGTGGTAGGGAAACTATTGGAGAAAATTCTGAAGGAGAGAATCTATCTCCACTTGGAGAGGCAAAATTTGATTAGGAATAGTCAGCATGGCTTTGTCAGAGGGAGGTCATGCCTAACAAATTTGATTGAATTTTTTGAGCATGTGACCAGGTGTGTAGATTAGGGTAGTGCAGTTGATGTAGTTTACATGGATTTCAGCAAAGTCTTTGAAAAGGTCCCACATGGGAGACTTATCAAGAAAGCAAATGCACATGGGATACAGGGTAACTTGATAAGGTGGATTCAAAATTGGCTTAGCTGTTGGAGACAGAGTGATGACAGACGGCTGTTTTATTGACTGGAAGCCAGTGTCCAGTGGCATACCACAGGGATCTGTGCTGGGTCCCCTATTGTTTGTCATTTATATAAATGACATAGGTGACTATGTGGGGGGTAGGTTCAGTAAGTTCGCGGATGACACAAAGATTGGCCGAGTGGTTAACAGTGAGGTTGAGTGTCTTGGGTTGCAGGAAGATATAGAAGGAATGGTCAAATGGGCAGAAAAGTGGCAGATGGAATTTAACCCTGAAAAGGCTGAGGTGATACACTTTGGAGGGAGTAATGTGACATGGAAGTATTCAATGAATGACCTAACATTGGGAAGTTCCGAGGAACAAAGGGACCTTGGCGTGTTTATCCATAGATCTCTGAAGGCAGAAGGGCAGGTTAATAGGGTGGTGAAAAAGGCATAGGGGATACTTGCCTTTATCAATTGAGGCATGGATTACAAAAGCAGGGAGGTCATGCTGGAGTTGTACAGAACTTTGGTAAGGCAACAGCTGGAGTACTGTGTGCCATTCTGGTCGCCACATTATAGGAAGGATGTGATTGCACTGGAGAGGGTGCAGAGGCGATTCACCAGGATGTTGCCTGGGATGGAACATTTAAGCTATGAAGAGAGGCTGGATAGGCTTGGGTTGTTTTTGCTGAAGCAGAGAAGACTGAGGAGTGACCTGATCGAGGTGTACAAGATTATGAGGGGCATGGACAGGGTGGATAGGGAGCAGCTGTTCCCCTTAGTTGAAGGGTCAGTTACTAGGGGACACAAGTTTAAGGTGAGGGGCAGGAGGTTTAAGGGGGATTTGAGGAAGAGCTTTTTTACCCAGGGGGTGGTGACAGTCTGGAATGCACTGCCTGGGAGGGTGGTAGAGGCAGGTTGCCTCACATCCTTTAAAAAGTACCTGGATGAGCACTTGGGACGTCATAACATTCAAGGCTATGGGCCAAGTGCTGTCAAATGGGATTAGGTAGACAGGTCAGGTGTCTTTAATGCATCGGTGCAGACTCGATGGGCCAAAGGGCCTCTTCTGCACTGTATTATTCTGTGATTCTGTGATTCTTACAACATTCTGTATCTCTAACTAATGTTGGATAGTGTCAGCACAGCTACACATATCCCAACAGATGCAGTTAGTGAGTTGATGAGGCAGCAACAGGTGAGTTATAGCGTGCAGGAGAGAAGCAAGTGCTGATGCCAGCGTAGGAGCAGAATCCCCTGTCTGGAAGCTATCAATGAACCTCTGTATTTTGGGAAACAGTGGAAAATAAATTCAAATGCTGGTTGGGCTTACCAATGTGTCAGTCAACTGTTTGACATATCTTTGGGCAATGCATTGCCTGGTCCTTCAGAAGATCCCTGTACTCATCTGGCAGAAGACAGAAGCAGAAAATTTGAGGATGGTGGTAGCCTGGGCTGCCATTGACAGTGCTGTCACTATGCTAGTTCAGGTGTCCAAGCAGCAGATTGCACAGCTCCATAACTACCTCCCTGATAGCCTGGAGCCTAAAGTAGTTGGTTGCTGTTACATTCGACTGTTTGCAAATGCGGCTGATGGCAAAAGTGCAGATTCTAATTGTCTGGCTGTTGTACCATCAGATTTGCCTATTTCTTTCATTTTCTACCATTCTACCTTAAAAGTAACCTCCACCATTCATTTTATATTCATTTGGCAACCAGCACGAGACTGTAGAACTTTTAGTTAGATGCTTTGTTGCTTCCTGAACTGCAGTAAAAGTATGTATTCTATAAGCTAATTTTCACATCCCTCTTTTATGATTTTCTAATCTGCTAAATTAGTATAAATGCTTCAATTACAGTTAGCTTTCCAACATTTGGCTGCTTTTGTTTCTACAGGCTCTGATGATCCCCAAGAATCTGAACACTAAAAACAGAAAACAAAAATCTGAACACTAAAAAGCCACAAATAAAATAAAATGAATAAAATACTCCAAAGGCCCTCTGCCATTATGAGAGGTCTTTTATCACATGGAACTCTCCTTCACACCTTAGCAGAGCACACAGTGCACTCCCATCTTAAACAAACAGGAAAAGATTATTTCCATTCAATTACACATTATAATTATGCTATTTTACAAAATGTGAGGAAGCATTTTAAGCTAGTTTAAAAATCATGCCAATTGGTTATGTCATTGCAAATTAAACAGTAATGTGGCAAAATGCATCCCTGCCTGATTTTCCAGTCCCTGCACATCACTTCCACATTGAGGGAAAGCAATCCTGCCAGCTGGAAAACCCACTCTGCTGTGTCTTTGAAAAATTGAACGAAAGAAGATTTTCACTTTCCCATCAAAAGACATAATAGAGATCAAGATGTAGTAATTTAGCCAGTGCACTGAGAGAGGACTGGAGGTTGTGAGCGGTGATGATATGTCATTTGAAGAAAGTTAATGATTGCAGAACAAAATCATCAAAAGGCATAGAATTAGATGATAAGTGAAACTGGTCATTAATATAGAGAAGGGCAGAAAAGTAGAATTAGCATGTAAGAAAAGGGGGAAAAGAAAAACACAAGGAAGAGAAGAAGATAAAAGCTACTATTGTCACGGTGAGCCATGTGATGGATAGAGTGCACTTTAACCTTGTTTATGTTTTGATATGAGATATACAGCTCAGACCAAAGATTTATCTGGTGTTAAGAACTCAGTCATTAATGGGAAATTGTTCAGTTCCCACTCTAAATCACATGTTGATACTCTTTAACATTCACATTAGCTTCACGATTAGCACATCGCCTGCTGATCTTTTATTGTTTACAACCAATTAGACATGTTAGAAATTCGATTCACAGCCTGTTCATTGTAATTTCACAAGTTCCAGAGCTCTCCCATACTCAGGGAGGCCAAGGTGTATGTTAATTAATCATCTGCAGCCAAAAGCTAACCGGCATGGCTAAATTTTAGCTTTTGTTCAGACTTCACTGTTGCTAATTGATGTTTCATATTCTATTGAATACAATGGTTTTATACTTGGTGTTACGACCGAGGCGGGAGGAGGGCACTGTCTTCCTCTAGTTCCACTTCTCCATGGGTCATACGTATGTTTAAATGTTTACCCAGTTACCGATGCAGCTAATTATATACTGTATTTTTATTTCAGAATAAAATCTACCAACCAGGTTTCTTTAATAAACAACAACATTATTAATTAATTATAAAACAAGACTTATTCAGTAAAGTTGCAAAGCATTAACACACAGATTGAAATATCCAAGTTCCCTTTTAAATTAACCTAACATGCATGCATACACACACCGGGTAAAGAAAAAATAAAGATATTTTCTCTGCAAAAAAAGACAAAAAAATCTTTGGTCAATTATTTGTTAATTCTTGAAGGAAAAGGATAAGATATGGAATGATATCAGTTATCCCTTTCATGGCATCCTAAATACACATAGATGGCTGCCACTGGGATCTTTTTGGAGAAGTTCTCTTCTAACGATGTCGAGGATTAGTCTGTCAGGCTTTCCAGACAAAATGTGGTATCAGGGGTTTCAGCTATCACACACTGGATTCTCAAGGTTTCTCAGAGAGGTGGAGAAAGGATGAACTGGTGTCTTCTCTCTTAGCAGGCTGACCCCCACTGACTCAAAACAATCCAAAACGAAACCAACTCTTGACCACCATAAATCTTGACATGTCACTTCTCTGTAAACAACTCCAACTAGTCACTAAGGTTCCTGTTGTTTATTTAGCTTAAGACATGTGACACCCAGTAAGGGTTGTTTTTAAACAGAAAGCTGAAGTCCTTCCAGTGACCTTTTTAAAAAAAGTCCAGCATCTATGGAATCTCTTCATTCTTCCAAATGAATCCATCTCCACAATCTTCAAACACGAGTCTGCAAAATATCATTAAAAAATGGAAGCACTTTCATATCAATGGTTGATGTGCTGTCTTCAGTGAGGTTGAATTCAAGTGGACCTCATCACTGAATAGCTACTAGAGATGTGATATTGCCAAACTGAGAGCTTTTATACAAGATCAGTTGCAGGAATGCTCCGCCTTCATCTCTGACCCTGGGTTTGAGGTGCACATCTGTTTATCTGCAGCAACTGATATATTTGTAGTGCTAACTTCTGTCCACTTGGTTCTCACTTGTTTATTTGGGGTCTCAGCCTCAGCCTGTTCTACCCAGATGATGAGATGAGAGTTAACAGTAATGCCTCTGCTCTGAGTTGCCCAGCAGGAGATGTGGGAGGCCAATCTGGGACTGGGGAAAACTCTCCATCTCCCTGTGTGCGATTATCTTTCTTTGTTCAACTATTATCTCTCTATATTGGCTCCTGGTCAAGCAACATCTTGATATTAAGAGTCTCATTCTTCTTTTCAAATGCATCCATGGCCTCACCCCTCCCTATCTCTGTAATCTCCTCCAGCCCCCCAAGATATCAGCGCTCCTCTAATTCTGACCTCTTGTACATCCCTGATTTTAATCATTCCACCATTGGTGGGTCGTGCCTTCAGTTAGCTAGGCCCCTAGCTCGGCATACCCTCCCTACACTTCTCCACATCACTCTCCTCCTTTAAGACACACCTTAAAATCTACCTCTTTGACCAAGGTTTTGGTCATCTGACCTCATATCTCCTTTTGTGACCGGTGTCATAATTTGTTTTATAATGCTCTTGTCAAGCGCCTTGGGACATTTTATTATGTTAAAGGTTCTATATAAATGTAAGTTGTTGTTGCTGTTTTGAGATCACAAACTGGGAGTAGTATGAGAAATACTGAGCATGGTGCCAAGTCTAGCACAGAGTGTCAGTACTCCAGTGCCTGATACTATAATGCTGTTTGTAGACTTCAAGCAGTGAATGAAACAGTTTTATTAGAAGCTGTTGATAATCACCTCAGTAAGTTGGTCCATCATGTCATTGCCCCCTCTGCTGAATACAATCATCCATTCTGTGCTGATTCTGCCTCTTTAAGAATGATTTTTGAGAGCTTCACTATTATTCATCATCGTTGATTCTGAGAGTCAAATGCTCAGTACGCCCATCTCCACAGTGTTGAAGAGTTAACGAAGCAGTTGCAGAATGAGGTAGCAGCTGGTCTCAGCATCATGCTAATGACAGCACTGACTAATTACAATGATGAATGGTTCACAGATGCAGTAGTGAAACTGCCACCTGGCTGATATTAACCTGGATTCCATTTACATCAGTTGCCTCCCTTACTGAATTATTGATAACAGCTACCAGCTGTGTGGTATTGTATTGATGGACAGTGTGCATACAGACAGATGCGTGCACAGACATATGTACAGCCACACACATAAGCATACACATTCTGAGGGTAAAATTCATCTTAGATGCTAGCACAAAGCAGGCTAAAACAAATCAGCAGCCTGGTTTACACAGGGCCTAATTTTAGAAACATAGACATAGAAAATAGGAGAAGGAGCAGGCCATTTGGCTCTTCAGGCCTGCTCCGCCATTCAAAAAAGATCATGGCCAATCGTCTAATTCAGTACCCTGTTCTCGCTTTCTCCCCACATCCCTTGATCTCTTTGGCATTAGGAAATATATCTATCTCCTTCTTGAATATATTTAATGACTTAGCCTCCACTGCCTACTGTGGTAGAGAATTCTACAGGTTCACCACCCTCTGAGTGAAGACATTTCTCTGCATCTTGGTCCTAAATGGCATACCCCGTATCCTGAAACTGTGACCCCTGGTTCTGGACTCCCCAGCCGTCAGGAACATCCTGCCTGCATCTAGCCTGTCTAGTCCTGTTAGAATTTTATAGGTTTCCATGAGATCCCCTCTCATTATTCAAAACTCGAGCGAATATAGGCCTAGTCGACCCAATCTCTCCTCATACATCAATCCTGCCATCCCAGGAATCAGCCTAGTAAATTTTCTTCACACTCCCTCCATGGCAAGAACATCCTTCCTCAGATAAGGAGACCAAAACTGCACACAATACTCCAGATGTGGTCTCACCAAAGCCCTGTATAACTGCAGTAAGACATCCTTGCTCCTGTATTCAAATCTTATTGCAATGAAAGCAAACATACCATTTGCCTTCCTAACTGCTTGCTGCACCTGAATGCTTGCTTTCAGCGACTGGTGTACAAGGACACCTCCCCCTTTCCCAATCTATCATCATTCAGATAATAATCTGCCTTTCTGTTTTTACAACCAAAGTGGATAACCTCACATTAACCACATCATACTGCATCTGCCATGCATTTACCCACTCACCCAATTGTCCAAATCACATTGGAGCCTCTTTGCATCCTCCTCACAGCTCAAAGTCCCCCCCAGCTTTGTGTTGTCTGCAAACTTGGAAATGCTACATTTAGTTCCCTCACCCAAGTCATTAATATATATTGTGAATAGCTGGGGCCCAAGCACTGATCCCTGAGGAACCCCACTAGTCACTGCCTGCCACCTGGAAAAAGACCAGTTTATTCCTACTCTCTGTTTCCTGTCTGTCAATCAATTCTCAATCCATGCCAGTATATTACCCCCAATCCCATGTGCTTTAATTTTACACACTAACCTCTTATGTGGGACCTTATCAAAAGCCTTCTGAAAGTCCAAATCCACCAAATCCACTGGTTCTCCCTTATCTATTCTACTAGTTACATCCTCAAAAAACTCCAGTAGATTTGTTGAACATGATTTCCCTTTCGTAAACCCATGCTGACTTTGCCCATTCCCGTTTATGTTTTCCAGGTGTTCTGCTATCATATCCTTTATAATAGACTCTAGCATTTTCCCCACTGCTGATGTAAGGCTGACTGGTCTGTAGTTCCCTGTTTTTTCTCTCCCTCCTTTTTTAAATAGTGGGGTTACATTTGCCACCCTCCAATCTGTAGGAACTGCTCCAGAGTCTATAGAATTTTAGAGTCATAGAGTTTTACAGCACAGAAACAGGCCCTTCGGCCCAACGCGCCAGTGCCGACCATCAAGCACCCATCCAATCTAATACCATTTTCCCCCACTTGGCCCGTAACCTTGTATGCTATGGCGTTTCAAGTGCTCATATAAATACTTCTTAAATGTTGTGAGGGTTCCTGACTCCACCATCTCTTCAGGCAGTGTGTTCCAGATTCCAACCAGCCTCTGGGTGAAAACATTTTTCCTCAACTCCCCTCTAAACCTCCTGCCCCTTACCTTAAATCTATGCCCCTGGTTATTGAACCCTCTGCGAAGGGAAAATGTTTCTTCCTATCTATCCTATCAATGCCCTCATAAATTTGTATACATCATTCAGGTCCCCACTCAGCCTTCTCTGCTCCAAGGAAAACAACCCCAGCTTATCTAGTCTTTCTTCATAACTGAAATGGTCCAGCCAGGCAACATCCTGGTGAACCTCCTCTGCACCCTCTCCAGTGCAATCACATCCTTTCTATAGTGTGGTGACCAGAACTGTACACAGTACTCCAGCTGTGGCCTAACCAACGTTTTATACAGCTCTAACATAACTTCCTTATATTCTATGCGTTGTCTAGTAAAGGCAAGTATCCCATATGCCTTCCTAACCACCTTGTCTACCTGTTCTGCCACCTTCAGTGATCTATGGACAAGCACCCCAAGGTCCCTCTGACCCTCTGTACTCCCTAGGGTCCTGTGGGGCGGCACAGTGGCGCAGTGGTTAGCACTACAGCCTCACAGCTCCAGGGACCCGGGTTCGATTCTGGGTACTGCCTGTGTGGAGTTTGCAAGTTCTCCCTGTGTCTGCGTGGGTTTTCTCCGGGTGCTCCGGTTTCCTCCCACAAGCCAAAAGACTTGCAGGTTGGTAGGTAAATTGGCCATTATAAATTGTCACTAGTATAGGTAGGTGGTAGGGAAATATAGGGACAGGTGGGGTTAGTGTAGGATTAGTATAAATGGGTGGTTGATGGTCGGCACAGACTCGTTGGGCCGAAGGGCCTGTTTCAGTGCTGTATCTCTAATCTAATCTAATCTAATCCATTGTATACTCCCTTGCCTTGTTAGTCCTCCCAAGGTGCATCACCTCACACTTCTCAGGATTAAATTCCATCTGCCATTGCTCCGCCCATCTTACCAGCCCATCTATATCGTCCTGTAGTCTAAGGCTTTCCTCCTCACTATTTACAACACCATCAATTTTCGTGTCGTCTGCGAACTTACTGATCATACCTCCTTTATTCACATCTAAATCATTAATGTACATTACAAACAGTAAGGGTCCCAGCACCGATCCCTGCGGTACCCCACTGGTCACAGGCCTCTATTCGCAAAAACAACCCTCGACCATTACCCTCCATCTCCATCCACTAAGCCAACCCTGGATCCAATTTGCCAAATTACCCTGTATCCCGTGGGCTCTTACCTTCTTAACCAACCTCCCATGCAGGACCTTATCAAAAGCCTTACTGAAGTCCATGTAGACAACTGCTTTACTCTCATCTACACATCTAGTCGCCTCCTCAAAAAATTCAATCATATTTGTTAGACACGATCTCCCCCTGACAAAGCCATGCTTACTATCCCTGATTAATCCCTGCCTCCCCAAGTGGAGATTAACCCTGTCTCTCAGAATTTTTTCCAATAATTTCCCTACCACTGACGTTAGACTCACAGGCCTATAATTACCTGGTTTATCCCTGCTACCCTTATTGAATAATGGTACCACATTCGCTGTCCTCCAGTCCTCTGGTACCTCTCCTGTGCTCAGACAGGATTTGAAAATTTGTGTCAGAGCCCCCGCTATCTCCTCCCTTGCCTCACATAGCAGCCTGGGATACATCTCATCTGGGCCTGGAGATTTATCCACCTTTAAGCCCGCTAATACAGCTAAAACGTCCTCCTTTTCAATGCTAATTTGTTCGAGTATATCACAATCCCCCTCCCTGATCACTACACTTACATCATCCCTCTCCCTAGTGAACATAGCTGAAAAATAATCATTCAAAACCTCACCAATGTCCTCCGATGACTCCACACAGCAAGATGACCACCAATGCATCCACTATTTCCAGGGCCACTTCCTTTAGTACTCTGAGATGTGGAGTATCAGACCCTGGGGATTTGTCAGCCTTTAACCCCATTAATTTCCCTAGCACTATTTTTTTACTAATACTGATTTCCTTCAGTTCCTCCCTCTCATTAGATCCTTGGTTCCCTAACATTTCTGGGAGGTTATTTGTGTCCTCCATTGTGAAGACAGAACCAAAGTATGTGTTTAATTGCTCGACCATTTCTTTGTTCCCCATTATAATTTCCCCCGTTTCTGACTGTAAGGGACCTACATCTGTCTTCACTAATCTTTTTCTCTTCACATATTTATAGAAGCTTTTACAGTCAGTTTTTATGTTCCCTGCAAGTTTACTCTCATATTCTATTTTCCCCCACTTAATCAACCTCTTTGTCCTCCCTTGCTGAATTCTAAACTGCTCCCAATCCTCAGACTTGCTGCTTTATCTGGCAATTTTATATGCCTCTTCTTTGGATCTAATACTATCCCTAATTTCTTTTGTAAGCCACGGTTGAGCCACCTTTCTGGTTTTACTTTTGCACCAGACAGGAATGAATAATTGTTGTAATTCATGCACATGTTCTTTAAATATTATCCATTGTCTATCCACTGTCAACCCTTTTAGTAAAGTTCCCCAATCTACCATAGCCAACACGCGCCTCATACCTTCGTAGTTTCCTTAATTTAGATTCAGGACCCTAGTTTCAGATTCAACTACTTCACTCTCCATCTTAATGAAGAATTCTATCACGTTATGGTCGCTCCTTCCCAAAGGACCCCGCACAACAATTGTTAATTAATCCTTTCTCATTGCACAGTACCCAGTCTAGGATGACCTGTTCTCTTGTTGGTTCCTCAATGTATTGGTTTAAAAAAACCATCATGTACAGACTCCAGGAAATTCTCCTCCACAGTATTACTGCTGATTTGGTTTGACCAATCTATATGTAGATTAAAGTCATCCATGATGACAGTTGTACCCTTATTGAATGCGTCTCTAATTTCCTGTTTAATGTCATCCCTTACATCTCCACTACTGTTTGGGGGCCTATAGACAACCCCCACCAACGTTTTCTGCCCCTTGGTGTTTCTTAGCTCCACCCATACAGATTCTACATCATAATTTTCTGAGCCAATATCCTTCCTCACTATTGCATTGATTTCGTCCTTTACTAACAATGCTACCCCATCTCTTTTCCCTTTTTGCCTGTCCTTTCTAAATATTGAATACCCCTGGATGTTCAGTTCCCATCCTTGATCACCTTGCAGCCATGTCTCCATAATCGCTACTATATCATAACCGTTTATATCTATTTGCGCTGTTAATTCATCTACCTTATTGCGAAAGCTCTGCACATTAAGACACAATGCCTTTAGACTTGTCTTTTTAACATTGTTAGTCATCTTAGCTTTATTTTGCACTACAGCCCCATTTGTTTCTCACCCTTGTTTTCTCTGCCTTCCACTTTTGCTTCTTACCTTTCTGTCTTTCATTTCTATCCTTGTTTCCCTCTCCTCTGTCTCCCTGTTCAGATTCCCATCCCCCTGCCATTCTGTTTAAACTCTCCCCGACAGCACTAGCAAACAGCCACCCCCCCCCCCCACCCCCCGGAGGAAATTGGTCCCGGTCTTGCCCAGATGCAATCCGTCCAGCTTGTACTGATCCCACCTTCCCCAGAACTGGCCCCAATGTCCAAGGAATCTGAATCCTTCCCCCCTGCACCATTTCTCCAGCCATGTATTCATCTGATGTATCCTGCTATTTCTGCTCTTGCTAACTCCCAATATTCAGCTTGTAGTACCTTATCCCTTTTTTTACCTATGTCGTTGGTACCAATATGTACCAATGACAACTGGCTGCTCGCCAACACCCCCGCCCCCACAATGCCCTGCAGCCACTCAAAGACATCCTTGACCCTAGCACCAGGGAAGCAACATACCATCCTGGAGTCTCTTTTTTGACCACAGAAATGCCTGTCTGTTCCCCTTACAATTGAAGCCCCCTATCACTATAGCCCTGCCACTTTTCTTCCTCCCCTGCTGTGCAGCAGAGTCACCCATGGTGCCATGAACTTGACTCTTGCTGCTTTCCCCTGAGCTTTCTCCCCAACCATATCCAAAGCAGTATATCTGTTAGAGAGGGGGATGGTCACAGGGGACTCCTGCACTACCTGCCTTCCTCTACTCTGCCTGGTGGTCACCCATTCGCTTTCTGCCTTTGCAGAATTTGTCTGAAGTGTGGCCACCTCGCTAAACGTGCTATCCATGACGATCTCAGCATCACGGATGCTCCACAGTGAATCCACCCGCAGCTCCAGCTCTGTAATGCGGGTAGCCAGTAGCTGCAGATGGATACACTTCCTGCACACATGGTCATCAGGGACACTGGAAGCATCCCTGATTTCCCATATAGTGCAGGGGGAGCATATCACGGGTGCAAGCTCCCCTGCCATGACTTACCTTTAGATTACTTAGTTACTTCCTTTAATTAAAAAATACTAATTATGCTAGGGGCCTTGTTCTACTCCAAACACTACCCACTACAATCTAAAGTCCTTAATAAATTACACTTATTAAAAAAAAACACACTTTAGTAGTACTAACCTTATTACTTATAAGGTACGTTTTGAGTTTTTTTTTTCAAAAATAAAGAACTTTCCCCTGATGTTTTAAAGCCATTTACAGCCACTAACAGCTGTTACTTGCCCAACCAATCACCTTACAGATTTCCCGTGATGTCGCTATAAGTCTTTTTTTTCCTCTTTTGAACCTCAGCGTGTGCCGGCACAGAGAGAGAGAGAGAGAGAGAAAGAGACTGCCGACACTCTGGTCTTCAGGTAGGTAAGGGCCTCGAGCCCCGCTCTCTCTTTTACAGGTACCGCTCCGGATCCGTCTCCTCACGGGTCTGCCTGCCGACGCTCCGGTCTTCAGGTGGGTAAGGGCCTCGAGCCCCGCTCTCTCTTTTACAGGTACCGCTCCGGATCCGCCTCCTCCCAGGTCTGCTTGCCGATGCTCCGGCCTTCAGGTAGGTAAGGGCCTCGAGCCCCGCTCTCTCTTTTACAGGTACCGGCCTCCTCCCAGGTCCACCTACTGACGCTCCGTTCTTCAGGTAGGTCTTTTCCATGGAATAGGGAATTGGGTAGTTTGGAAGTCAGGCTGCAAATTTGCTATTGATCATTATGGACTGCCACCAGAGATGAATTTCACCCCCAGCCCCCCACCCCCCTGACACATTCTCATAATCCATGGAGGAGCGGGGTCAATTACATCCTGAAATTTGTAAATCTTTCACAAGTAGCATGACCATGCAATCGGTAAACAGCAAAGCATCCTGTCAGCTGGTCACAACTTTAACATAGCCAGCATTTAGTTCCTTCTTGACCACACTCCACCCACTGAGAATCTGAAAATCTTGATAAACAGCTTCCCTCTGGGAATTCTTCAAAATATGCAAAAAGAAACTTAGTTTAAATCAGAGCTCACACCAAGGCACAAGGATGTTTCTGTTTCTTGCTGAGTTGCAATGGAACATTGGAGGATTTTGGTGAAAGGGTGAAAACATGCTAAATGGGTGCTATGCTTACAAGGCACACTTGTTCAAAAGTCTAATTTTAGCACACAATTTTGGGCCTAATCGCTGATTGCCATAATTTGCACTTTCCTGGAGGTACTAAATCAAATACCTACAGGTTTAACACTCAAGCGCTGATTAAACACAATTTTTGTGGAGCAGTAAATGTGGGCTCCTCGCATTCACTTCCACTGAAGGTGTGGAGTGTGATGTATGACACACAATGGCAGGTTTCAAGATGGCTCAGGGGTGCACAGGTTCTCTAATGCAGCACTGGAAGTCCAGGTGGAAGTGGGATGTCCTGTGCCTGCAGGGAGCAAAGGAATCCATCTTTCCCTCCTCTTTGTCCTGTCAGTCCTATTCCTCTTTCCTGCAGCAGCTGGTGTTGCTCTACTTGATCTCATGTCCTCCTTCCATTCCTCCTACAGACCAAGGAGGACCCCTAGCAAAATACCCATAACCTTTCTCCTGGTGAATCCTGTAAGGTATCCATCCAATAAGGTAGAGAAGCAAAGTATTCACTCTTCTTAGGTGAAGTCCTTAGAGAATTTCTGAAATATATGTTGATAGAGTGTTGTTAAAGTCTTGACAAAGTGTCCCAAAAGTCTCCTGTGTATTTGAAGAATCCTCTTCAAACTTCAAGCAGCATGTAAACAGTAAAAGATGATATACCCTTAAGTAGCACTCAAAATCCTCGGCAATGACTTGTTTACTCCCAATCAGCTGGTCGCTGTGAGAAGAGGTTGTTAATTGAAATGCTAGCCACCAAAATGCTGTGCAGCCTCGTTAATGAGCACTATCAGGCAATTTAATTGTCAACCAGCTGTTAACAATCCTCCTGGCGGCCGTTCCTACTGCATGTTTCAACTCCTTTATCAAGATGGCATCTTGCGCTAAACACAGACTAAACTGGCTTTGGACCCCATCTTGGCTATCTTGAATGCTCCTGAGGGCCTAAAGTATCTGAGGAAAAGTGCTTTGTAATCCAAGTCATGCAACAAGAATCTTTCTACAAGTTTCACTCCCAAACTCCCATCAGGACTGTACTTCAATATGCTGCTGGCCTCTCAGCTTTATTCTTCTGCAGTGTTAGGCCCAGGATATAAATTCACTTCCTCTGGGCCAAATCCCATTCCTCCACTGATTTCTGTCCTCTTCCATCACCCTGCAGATAATATTATCTCCTGAACTGCCTCTATTATAATACCCGGTCTGCTCCTAGATCCTACGTTTCCAGTTCTGTTGGATATATTTCTCTTTATGACGATCATAGTATCATAAAGTCAAAGGGCAAGAAAGGAGGACATTTGGCCCTTTGTGCCTGTGCTGGCTCCACTTTGTCCCGCTCCCATTCTCTATTCCATAGCCCCGCAAATTAATTTGCTGGTTTCTACCCTGATCTGGGTTCTGTTACATTGCTGTTGAATAATCTTTGCCTTGCTGTTTTCTCATTGCTTCCCATGGCCACCAATCCACTCATCATTCATGCTTCACTTTACTGGGTTGGCTGACTTCTCACTTTCCTTATAGCTCCTCCTCAGACCAGCTCTCTCATCATAGAATCATAGACATTTACAGCACAGAAGGAAGCCATTCAGCCCATTGTGTATGTGTCAGCTGAAAAGTATCTATCCAGCCTTAACATTTATAAGAATATTACAGTCTGTAGCTCTATGGGTTACAGCACTTAAAATGCATATACAAATACTTTTTCTGCCTCGACCACCATTTCAGGCAGTAAGTTCCAGATCCCCATCACTCTCTGGATGAAAATATTTCTTCTCAACTCCCCCCTAATCCTTCTGCCTATTACATTATATCTATGACCCTGGTTATTGGCCAAAAGGAAATAACACAAGAACACAAGAAAGGAGCAGAAGTAGACCATCTAGCCCATCGAGCTTGCTCCGCCATTCAATACGATTATGGCTGATCTTGGGCTTCAATTCCACTTTCCTGCCTGCTCCCATATCCCTTGATTCCCTGCGAGACCAAAAATCTGTCTATCCCAGTCTTAAATGTATTCAGTGATGGAGCATCCACAACCCTCTGGGGTAGAGAATTCCAAAGATTCATAACCCTTTGAGTGTAGTAATTTCTCCTCATTGCACTCCTGAATGATTGGCCCCTTATCCTGTGACTGTGTCCCCGCGTTCTAGATTCACTGACCAGTGAGAACAATCTCTCAGTTTCTACCCGATCAAGCCCTTTCAGAATCTTGTATGTCTCAATTAGATCACCTCTCATTCTTCCAAACTCCAGAGATTATAGGCCCAATTTACTCCACCTCTCATCATAAGACAATCCACTCATCCCCAGGACCAATTTAGTAAATCTTTGCTGCACCGCATCCAGTGCAAGTATATCCTTTCTCATATGTGGAGACCAAAATTGCACACAATATTCCAGGTGCGGTCTCATCAAAGCCCTGTACAATTTTAGTAAGACTTCTTTATTCCTGTACTCCAATCCCCTTGCAATAAAGGCCAACATGAAATTTGCTTTCCTAATAGCCTGCTGAACCTTCCTATCCACTCTTTCTAGGTCCCTCATAATGTTATAGACCTCAATTAAATCTTCTCTGAGCCTCCTCTGTTCCAACAAAAACAATCCAAGCATATCCAATCTTTCTTCATAACTAGTCCTGGAAACATTCTCGTAAATCTCCCCTGTACCATCTTTCGTGTAATCATATCCTTCAGATAATGCAATGACCGAACTGCATGCAACACTCCAGCTATGACCTCCCTGCTCTTATACTCCATGCCTCAGTTAATAAAGGAAAGTATCCCACATGCCTTTTCAATCACCTTATCTACCTGTCCTGCTACCGTTAGGGATCTCCAAGGTCCCTCTGTTCCTCTACACTTCTCAGTATCTGACCATTTATTGTGTATTCCCTTACCTTGTCTGCCCTCCCCAAATGTATTACTTCACATTTCTCTGGATTGAATTCCATTTTCCACTTTTCTGCCCATCTGACCAGTCCATTGATGTCTTCCTGCAGTCTACAGATTTCCTCCTCATTATCAACCACATGGCCAATTTTTGTACTCTCTGCAAACTTCTTAATCATGCTCACTACAGTTAAGGGCTGCACGGTAGCGTAGTGGTTAGCACTGCAGCCTCACAGCTCCAGCAACCCGGATTCGATTCTGCCTGTGCAGAGTTTGCAAGTTCTCTCTGTGACCGCGTGGGTTTTCGCTGGGTGCTCTGGTTTCCTCCCACAGCCAAAGACTTGTAGGTTGATAGGTAAATTGGCCATTATAAATTGCCTCTAGTATAGGTAGGTGGTGTGGAGATGTGGTAGGAATATGGGATTAATGTAGGATTAGTATAAATGGGTGGTTGATGGTTGGCACAGACTCAGTGGGCCAAAGGGCCTGTTTCAGTGCTGTATCTCTAAAAAAATAAATAAAAAGTCTAAATTATTGATACATACCACAAAATGAAAGGGCCCAGTACTGAGCTCCGCTGGAAACAGCCTTTATGTATTTATAAAACATCTTTGGGTTTTCCTTGATTTTACTTGCCAATATTTTTTCATACCCTCTCTTTGCTTTCCTAATTTCTTTTTTAATTTCACCCCTGCCTTTTCTATACTCACTGTGTGGGAGCCAGCGAACTGTTAATTGCCCAGTAGGGTTTAAAAAAGTAAAGGATTCTTTTAGGGGTGCACCATTTCAGAATTCTCCTGCAAGCACATAAATTCCCATAATTACTCGCACATCAAAGACATGCATGACTCGTATGTTGGTGGCAGCCTAACTGTCCAGCATGGTCCTACAGACATGCCTCCTGAATGCAGCCAATCAGTACTGGCTGTGCAGGAGTCACCTCTGCCTGAAAAGTGCCCTGCACAGAGAGACTAACATACATCTGACAGCCAATGCTGATGCCTGGACATCTCCACTAATTGGGTGGGCAACCCTTCTCCAATCTTATATTCAACTCCGGTCTCATTTAAGGCTGCAGGCTTAATACTGTGCACTGCATTCACCTTGCCAGAATGTATCAGATCATTGACCCTCTTTCGGCTTTGCAGCCAGGTATGGGGACAACCCCACAGTTGTTGACATCCTCTGCTATCTCCATCCAGGTCCACTTGGTTTGGCAAGCTGGTCTCCTCCTGCCATCCCAAGGGAACAGGACTTCCCACTGTGCCCTTACAGCCTGGTGGAGCACCTCCAGGGAGGCGTACAGCCTGGTGGAGCACCTCCAGGGAGGTGGAGAGCCTGGTGGAGCACCTCCAGAGAGGTGGAGAGCCTGGTGGAGCACCTCCAGGGAGGCGTCATTGAACCTTGGAGGGATTCTTGATCTTCGTTCGGCCGTGTTAACAAGCAGTGCAGTCGCCAGGGCTCCCTCACTGCTCCCTCCAGGGCCACTGCATGATCAAGTCCTGCTGGATGCCTTTTAAAGATTGTTCCAGCGTTTGAGGAGCTGGAACTTTCCCCTGTTGCACCACCCAACTGGCTGGCTCCCCTGTCTTCTAGCCTTGAGAATATCGCGATGGCAGCTCCGGCCCCTGCCCGTGTGGCCACCCCACCCGCTTTCAGTCCCGACGGCAGGACTTGCTTGCTTCTGGAGAATCCCAGCCATTGTTTCTGCAATTCTCAGAAATTTGCCTACATATTTACTCTTCTTTCTCCCTCTGACTGTTTGAGAACTTTTTTGTTCTTCAGTTCAACCCTTATGAGCTCATCTGATGATCCTTCTAGTAAATCATCTCTCTTCACAGCCATAATTGTTTCTTTAGCCTATATAGCAACCTCCTCCTTTTTTTATCCCCCTCTCTATCTCATTTGAATACCCTGTAACCAGGAATATTAAGCTGCCCTTTTTTCAGCCATGTTTCCATAAAGGCGATGATATCATACTTCCATTTGTGCCCTCAACTCTACTTATTCACTCGACTCCTTGTACTGAAGTATATACCATTCAGCACTGCCAAATTCTTTTGTTGTTTATTTTCTAGCCTTTGTTTCCTCTGCTTTTCATGCCCACTTAATAATTTTCTGCCTTCCATTTCCAGCTTTTCTCCTCTCCCTTCTAAATCTTTGCTCACGTCCCCCTGCCAATCTAGTTTAAACCCTCCCAACAAGCCTCCCTATGATGATATTGGTCCCAGCCCTGGGGAGGTGCAACCCATCTGACTTGTATAGGTCCCACTTCCACCAGAACCAGCCCCAATGCCCCAGGAATCTAAATCCTTCTCTCCTGCACCATCTGTCCAGCCCCTCAGAATGTTTTGCAGTCATTTATGACAAACTTGACCTTGGCAACAGGGAGGCAACATACCATTCTGGAATCACATCTGTGGCCACAGAAACACCTGTCTGAATCCCATACCACAATTCCTTTTCTGACCTTCCTCCTCCCCCTCTGCATAGCTGAGCCACCCATGATACTATGGACTTGGCTCTGGCAATACCTTGCAGAGGAACCATTGCCCTCAGCAGTATCCAGACCTGAATATTGGTTGAAGAGCAGGATGCACTTAGGGGATTTCTGCACGACCTTCACGGTCCTCCTTGTCTGTCTGGCTGTCATCCATTCCCTTTTAGTCTGCATCCTCTTAAGCTGCAGGGTGGCCACCTCCTGAGAAACAGACTATCCACATAGCTCTCAGCCTCACGGATGCACTGCAATAATGCCAGCTGCTGCTCAAGCTCTGAAACTCTGAGCTCAAGTTCCTCCAGCTGACGAAACCTCCTGTACATGTGTTTGTCCAGGACATGAGAAGCATCCTAGAGTTCCCACATGGCACAGGATGTGCATTCGGCAGGATTTAGGTGTCCTGCCATGCTTCTATTTATTAGATTACTATCTAAAACTTACCAGAAGTAAACCTAACACTTGCCAATGATCTGGAAAAAACTTATCAATCAGCTCCTTCTTTTATGCTGATGTCACTTTAGATGTTTTTCTCTCTCTCTGATACTCATGCTCCTTCACCGCCAGGCTCTGTGATTCTTTAACTACTTGAGCATTTGCTAAAAATACCAACACACACAAAAAATGGTATGAAGATACTTACATATATGCTTGCCTTAAAACCCTCCTCCCTCTGTGTTGATTTGCACTGATCCTGTGGATTTACATTTCACTATATCCTGGCTCTCCTGGCTTACTGCTCTCAGTCTGTGGGTATCACTCCCTCTGTTCCTCAGTCCTCTGCTGGTACATTGGACCAATCTCTTCTGGCTCTTAGGTAACTCTCGGTGCCTCCTTGGCTCTTTATTTTCCAGTGAGAAACCTAGAGCAATGCACCAACTGATACTCTGTTCACTGTAAGATTATTCTTCTCTCTTTTTCAGAATGCAAAAGGCCAAGAAATCAAGCAATGCACTATTTATCTTATAACCTAAGAGAATTTAATTTGATGTGATAGTTAGTAACAGAAAGAAAGTAGTCATTTTCCATATAAACTTTTGTTCCTAGCGAGTACAATTCAAGACAAAGTATTGATCAGGTACCTTATCTCTGAAATTGTTCCACATGGTTCCTTCTTATCAATTACTTCCTATCATTGCTTTGCTTGAGCCATAGCATTGTTGTTTAAGCCTTTGATGTTCTGCTCTTGAGTAGAAGGAACATATTGCCTCTTTATATTGCAGTAATCTTCGTTCCCTCAAGTTCAAAGGAGTGGACATGAGCGTATGTATAACGGGGCCTATCATCAAATGGATTTGTCATTTAAAGGACTATGGAATTCAGAAGGTGATGCTTGGCTGCCTTAGTCAATATGGAGGAACACTGCAGTATGTTCCTGCGTGGGTCGTTCACATAGTTGTTGCTTGTTGTGTGTGCCCTTCATCACTTAGTAATTTGGAAAGTTTCAAAACTTAAATCCCAGGATGCCTGAATGCGGAGGAGGTTGAGGAACTCAGCCTAATGAGGATCCGTAATCAGACGACTCTTCCAGGCTGGCTGCAAAAGAAATTCATAAAGAGACAATTGGCTACGTGCTACTCTTTGAAACCTTCTATCATTACATCTCCCCTGCCTTCCTGCCAACTCCAAACATACCTCATCAAAATATTTGTTTCTTTGTCTCCCTTTAACAAAATGATTATGTTACCCCAACCTGACATTGCAGGACCTCATGAACCAAATCAGAGTGCAACATCTTATTTATTTTGCAATGTACTTAAACCTACTTCTAATCATTGCATTTTCCTGGGTGCTTGGGCATGCTTTTCTATTGCCAAACCCAGTGCTCCATTCAGTGCCACCTGAGGCCCAATGTTGAATTGATGCAAGAGACTCTTGAGACTGAGGTGACCCAATTCTCATGACAACTGGTTTATGGGACCGACAGGTTCTGGGCTGCATCTCTAGTGCACGTGCCTGGGCAGTCTATTTGCTCTGAGGGCTTGGACCTGGCATATAGTGCTATCGATAAACAGTAGCCTCTTGCTGCATGGTGGCTGGGATGAGATGATCATCATTGTCACAATCATCACCATCACAATTATTGTCAAAATTTTCCAACAATTAGCTATATATTTCCTCGACTGCTTCTTCTCATTATCATCATGTTCCTTCTATTCTGCACCACTTCAAAGTGTGCTGGATCTGCAGGAGAAGCGTGACTAAAAGAAGCATCTGTGAGATGGGAGGTCGGTCAGAAGATTGGACAGAATATAAAAAACAACAAAGAATAACTAAAATATTGATAAGTAAGGTAAAATTAGAGTATGAGAGAAAGCTAGCTAGAAATATAAAAACAGATAGTAAGAGTTTCTATAGATATTTAAAAAAGAAAAGAGTTAACAAAGTGAGCGTTGGTCCGATAAAAAGTGAGTCTGGGGAATTAATAATGGATAACAAGGAGATGGCAGATGAATTAAACAGATATTTTGCATAGGTCTTCACTATTTAGGATACAAGTAACATCCCAGTATTAGCTGTAACTCAGGAAATGGAATGGAGGGAGGAACTCAAGAAAATTACAATCACCAGGGAAGTGGTACTGAACAAATTGTTGGAGCTGTGGGCTGACAAGTCCCTGGGTCCTGATGGACTTCATCCTAGGGTGTTAAAAGAAGTGGCTAGTGAGATAGTTGATGTGTTAGTTTTAATTTCCTAAAATTTCCTAGATTTGGGGAAGGTTCCATTTGATTAGAAAATAGTGAATGTACATCCTTTATTTATAAAGGGAGGGAGAGAGAAAGCTGGAAACTACAGGCCAGTTAGCTTAACATCTGTCTTAGGGAAAATATTAGAAGCTATTATTAAAGACGTGAAAGCAGGGCATTTAGAAAAATTTAAGGTAATCAGGCAGAGTCAACATGGTTTAGTGAAAGGGAAATCATGTTTAACCAATCTATTGGAGTTTTTTGGCTTAGTTACATATGCTGTGGATAAAGTGGAACCGGTGGATGTATTGTACTTAGATTTCCAGAAGGCATTTGATAAGGTGTCACATCAAAGGTTACTGCAGAAAATAAAAGCTCATGGTGCAGAGGGGAACATATTGGCATAGATATAAGATTGGTTAGCTAACAGGAAACAGAGTGTAGGCATAAATGGGTCATTTTCTGGTTGGAACGATATAACAAGTGGTGTGCCACAGGGATCTGTGCTGGGGCCTTAACTTTTTAGAATTTATACAAATGACTTAGATAATGGGACCGAAGATACGGTTGCTAAATTTGCTGATGACACAAAGATAGGTAGGAAAGTAACTTGTGAAGAGGACATAAGGAGGCTACAAAGGGATATGGATAGGTTAAGCGAGTGGGCAAAGACCTGGCAAATGGAGTATAATGTGGGAAAGTGGGAAATTGTCCACTTTGGCAGGAAGAATAAAAAAGAAGCATATTATCTAAATGGTGAGAGATTGCGGAGCTCTGAGGTGCAGAGGGATCTGGGTGTCCTAGTGCGTGAATTGCAAAAGGTTAGTATGCAGGTACAGTAAGTAATTAGGAAAGCTAATAGAATGTTATTGTTTATCGCAAGGGGAATTGAATACAAAAGTAGAGAGGTTATGCTTCAGCTATACACCTGGAGTACTGGTCTCCTTATTTAAGGAAGGATGTAACTGCATTGGAGGCAATACAGAGAAGGTTTACTAGACTAATACCTGGAATGGGCGGGCTGTCTTATGAGGAAAGATTGGACAGGCTAGGCTTGACTCCGCTGGAATTCAGAAGAGTAAGAGAAGACTTGATTGAAACATATAAGATCCTGAGGGATCTTGACAGGGTGGATGTGGAAAGGATATTTTCCCTTGTGGGAAAATCTAGAACTAGGGGTCACTGTTTAAAAATAAGGGGTCACTCATTTAATTCAGAGATGAGGAGAAATTTTTTCTCTCAGACGATCGCAAGTCTTTGGAGTTCTCTTCCTCAAAAGGCAGTGAAAGCAGTCTTTGAATATTTTTAAGGCAGAGGTAGATAGATTCTTGATAAGCAAGGAGGTGGAAGGATATCGGGGGTGGGTGGAAATGTGGAATAATCAGTTGGCCATGAATTTATTGAATGGTGGACCAGGCTCGAAGGGCCGAGTGGCCTACTCCTGCTCCTAATTTATATGTTTATATGTTCGGATGTAGCACCCAGAAATGGTGACAAGGCAGAGACAGCTGTGGAGTTACAAGCAACTTGCTTCTTTGGAGTGCTGTAGCAGTTGCAGTTTCTTCTTTTAACCTACATGCCTGCAGTTAACATTGGCCTACAAACATTGTCATCAGCGACTACGAAGTCAGATTGCCTCCTCTGGGGTCAGTTGCCTGCTGCTCAAAACCCATAAGCTACCTTATATCTGAGATCACTCCTCCATCTGTCGAGTATTATGTACCAGCTTATTGTGGAAGAACATTAACAGCATTCATACTATAATAAGAATAAAACACCTGGCATCGACCTTGGGCTTTGGATTCGGACATGACAAATGCACACTCAGCTCAGTTGACACTGTGAAGTCCTCCTCGCGAATGTTTGGGGACCTGTGCCAAAATTGGGAATGCTGTCTCGTAGATTAATCAAGCAATAGCCTGACATAGTCTTACTCACAGAATCATACCTTTCAGTCAACATCCCAGACTCCTCCATCACCATCCCTGGCTATGTCCTGTCCCACCAGCAGGACAGATCCACCAGAGCTAGTAGCACAGTGGTATACATTTGGGAAGCCAGACACCAACATTGAGTCTGGATCGCATGAAGTCTCATGGCATCAGGACAAACATGGGCAAGGAAACATCCTGCTGATTATCACCTACTGTTCTCCCTCAAATTCTCCATGTTGAACACCACTTGGGTAGCAAAGGTACAAAATGTACTCTGGGAATTCAATGCCATCACCGAATGGCTGAGTAGCACCACTACTGACTGAGCTGTCCAAGTTCTGAAGGACATAACTGCCAGAAGGGGTTTGTGGCAGGTAATGAGAGAACCAACAAGAGGGAAAAAATCTACATGACCTCTTCCTCACCAATCTACCTGTTAGAGATGCACCTGTCCATGACAGCATTGGTAGGAGTAACTAACACACAGTCCTTGTGGAGACAAAGTCCCGTCTTCAAACTGAGGATACCATCCATTATGTTGTATGGCACTGCCACCCTGCTAAATGTGATAGATTCAGAACAGATCTAGCAGCTCAGAACTGGGCATCCATGAGACGCTGTGGGGCAGCAGCAGAATTGTATTCCACCACAATCTGTAAACTCATGTCCCAGCATATTCCTCACTCTAACATTATCATTTGGGGAATAGCCCTGGTTCAATGAGGAGTGTGGAAGACAAGCCAGGAGCAGTGTCACCTGTGCCTAATATTGAGGTGCCAACATTGGTGAATCTGCAGCACTGGACTATGTGCATGTTAAACAGCAAAAACAGCATGCCATAGACAGAGCTAAGCGATCCCACAACCAACAGAGCAGATCAAAGCTCTGCAGTCCTGCCACATCAATTGTTAATAATGGTGGACAATTAAACAATTAATGGGAGGAGATGCTCCATGAACATCCCCAACCTCACTGATGGCGGAACCCAGCACGTGAGTGCAAAAGACAAGGCTGAGGCATTTGCAACCATCTTCAGCCAGAAGTGCCAAGTGAATGATTCATCTCAAATTCCTCCTGCTGTCCCCATTATCACAGAAGGCAGTCTTCAGCCAATTCAATTCACTCCAAGTGATAATCAAGAAACGGCTGAACAAACTGCATAGAGCAAAGACTACGACAACATCCTGGCTGTAGTCCTGAAAACTTGTGATCCTGAACTAGCCATACCCCTAGCCAAGCTGTTCCAGTACAGCTACAGCACAGGCACCTACCTGACAAAATAGAAGATTGCTCAGATATGTCCTGTCCATAAAAAGCAGGAAAATCCAATCCAGCCAATTACAGCCCCATCAGTCTACTCTCAATCATCAGCAAATTGGTTGAAGGTGTCATCAACAGTGCTATCAAGTGGCACTTACTCAGCAATAACCTGCTCAGTTTGAGTTCTGCCAGGATCACTTGGCTCTGGACCTCATTACAGCCTTGGTCCAAACATGGACAAAAGAGCTGAATTCCAGAGGTGACTGAAAGTGACGTCCTTTGACATCAAGGCAGCATTTGACATGGCAGCATTTGAGTATGGCATCAAGGAGCCGTAGTAAAATTGAAGTCAAAGGGAGTCAAGGGGAAAGCTCTCCACTGGTTGGAGTCATACCTAGCACAAAGGAAGATGATTGTGGTTATTGGAAGCCAATCATTTCAGCCCCAGGACATTGCTGCAGGAGTTTAGTTTTAGCTTAGTTTAGAAATACAGCACTGAAACAGGCCCTTTGGCCCACTGAGTCTGTGCCGACCATCAACCACCCATTTATACTAATCCTACACTAATTCCATATTCCTACCACATCCCCACCTGTCCCTATATTTCCCTACCACCTAAATTTTCCTCCCTCCACTAATCTTTTTCTGTTATAACTCATTGGCCTCTGTGATTGTTTTGTTACATTTTAGCAGGGACCCTGGCCCAAAAATACCTGAGTTGAGAAATAGCATAAGTCTGATTTCTACCTGATGGGTGGAACCCAGTTCTGACATTTTTTCTGTCCCATTTGACTTCAACAGAAAATAATCGGGCATTGTATAAAAACCATCTACCAGTTTTTTATGAGCCTATTATGGCATAGATCAATTTCACCTCCAAAGACAATATGTAGAATTTCTTTTCTTCAGCCTAGTTGGGATTTGGGAACCTTCAGCCAGATGTGTAAACACAGCAGGGTAGTTCCAGACAGGTGTAGCTAAGGCATACTTGCAACTACTAGTAGCACACCCTGTATATATAAATGACCCATTCCCATGATTTATGATGGGTTCTCTGGCCTGTAGCTAAGACAGCCAGGGAATCTGCTGTAAGTATCGTAGAGCAGGGTCCCAGGAACTTCCTGGCTTCCGAGTTTAGAACCACTCTCTAAAATTTAACATTGGTTACTGCCAGAATTATTCAAACCATTTCAGTTGAAATCTATTACATGTGTAAAAGCTTTGCATCCATAAAATTCTGTCAAACATTTCAAAAATGATACAAGGATTCAAAACAATTTAAAAACGAGAGAAAGGAATTACATTATTTCATAATGGGTTTTTCCAATCTGGAGCCAAAAGTTTGCAAGCCATTACAATTACTCTCTGCTTGACCTAATGGGCCCAAAAATCCATCAAGCAGTAATGCTAGTAGAAAGGGATTTCTGCTTGCTGATGAATTGTGTTACTGATCCTGTAATTCATGGAATCAGTTCATTACCATATTGAATGGCAAGCCAGAAGAAGCCCACTGGAATAAATTGCTGGGCTGTAGGGAAGTGGAACATGTTGCTGTACAATTTAAAAACCTGCAGAGATTTAAGTTGATTGTGAATTTCTGGAGGCACAACAGTTAAGTGATGTGTTTTCCCATAAGCTTTTGTCAGGCTGTTTGATTGCAGTGATTTCTTATCATAGGATTGCTTTGTGATTTTCCTTTGTGGCTTAAACCTTTTATTCATTCAGGGGATGTGGTCGTTGCTGGCAAGGCCAATGTTTATTGCCTATCCCTAACTGCCCTCAAGAAGGTGGTAGTGAGCCACCTTCTTGAACTGCTGCAATCTGTGTGGCGTTCCAGGATTTTGACTATGCGAAGATGAAGGAATGGCAATATATTACCAAGTCTGGTTGGTGTGTGACTTGGAGAGAAACTTGGAGGTGGTGGCGTTCCATGTACCTTCTGTCCCTATCCTCCTAGGCAGTGGAGGTTCCGGGTTTGGGAGCTACTGTCAAAGAAGCTTTGGTTATTTCCTCCCTTGTATCTTGTAGATGGTACACACTGCAGCCAGAATGCACCAGTGATGGAGGGAGTTAAAATTTGACGTAGTGGATGAGGTCCCAATCAAGTGGGCTGCTTTGTCCTTGATGGTGTTGAGCTTCTTGGTGTTGTTCAGGCTGCTCACATCCAGGCAAGTGGAAGACATTCCATCACACTCCTCACTTGTGTCTTCTTGATGGTAGAAAGGCTTTGGGGAATCAGCAGGTGAGTTACTCTGACCTGCTCTTGTAGCCATAGTATTTATGTGGTCAGTCCAGTTACGTTTCTGGTCAATGGTGATCGCCATGATGCTGATAGTGGGGATTTAATTATAGTAATGCATTGAATGTCAAGGGGTGGTGGTTACACTCTCTTGTTGGAGATGGTCATTGCCTGGCACTTGTAGGGTGCAAATCTTGCCAGCCATTTATCAGACCAAGCCTGAATGTTGAGCTAGTCTTGCTGGATGCGGGCACGGACTGCTTCTGAATCTGAAGAGTTGTCAAATGGAAGTGAACACTAAAAACATCAGTGAGCATCCCCACTTATGATGGAGGGAAGGTCTTTGATTAGGCAGCTGGAGATGGTTGGGCCCAGAACACTGTCCTGAGGTGGCACAGTGGCGCAGTGGTTAGCACCGCAGCCTCACAGCTCCAGTGACCCGGGTTCAATTCTGGGTACTGCCTGTGTGGAGTTTGCAAGTTCTCCCTGTGTCTGTGTGGGTTTCCTCCGAGTGCTCCGGTTTCCTCCCACAGCCAAAAGACTTGCAGGTTGGTAGGTAAATTGGCCATTATAAATTGCCCCTAGTATAGGTAGGTGGTAGGGGAATATAGGAACAGGTGAGGATGTGGTAGGAATATGGGATTAGTCTAGGATTAGTATAAATGGGTGGTTAATGGTCGGCACAGACTCGGTGGGCCGAAGGGCCTGTTTCAGTGCTGTATCTCTAAATCTAAAAAATCTAAAATAAAAATATATATAACAAAGATGGAAGCAGCTTCAGCTGATTTGATATTATCCTATTATCTCAATGTGAGGAGATGCACTATTGCTGTTTCTCAGGTTGTGCACCTTTATGCATGTGCGTATATGTGCACGGGTGTGTGTGTGTGTGTGTGCACGTGTGCATGCGTTGGCGGTAGGGGGGGGAGGGCGTGGGGAAGCAGTGATGGTAAGCTAGCTCCAAAATTGTTTGCACCCAGGGGCTGTCGTTTATCATTCACATACCCAGCTGCCTGTTAGATGAAATATTTTGTTGGCTCCTCATCCCATCCTTTTCATATAGAGGAACATCTGCTGTATCCTGAAGGGCTGATCCTTCATTCAAAAAACAATCCACAAGTACAACCAACAGGATATAAAGATTTCATGTCTGATGCAATTGATGGCTGCTTCTAATGCTGGTTTAGTTGGCGCTAGTTATGCTTTGTGCTGGGCATAAATATTCAGCATAGGGTTGGCACAGAGTCACTATTCGATTACTGTCAGTAAATAAAGGCAGGATCCTGATTAGCAAACTCCAAGGACAAAAAGAATGATAAAGCTTTCAATGAGAATTGGCAGTAGTCACTGCTCACAAACAGAAACTGGAAAGAAATCAACAAACCACCCTATAAAGAGAGCATGATGTCTGTCACGCATTTGCCCAATAGCCTGGCCTTGTAGATGCTCCGTCTGAGTCACTTACTCATAGACCTGGCACATGCCACCTCTACAATGCCATACTGCGAAGCGGAATATTGAGAATATTAATGTTCAATGGGAAACGATTGTGCCTGCTTTCAAAAACAGTGTGGTATTTTCCGCCTTACAAAGTGATCAGGAATGCATTACGGGCAACACAGGCAACTTGAAATCCAAATTATTCCAGTAAAAAAGTCACTATAATTCAGTGAGACATTACTTTTATTCATGGTAAGCAAATTTTAGATTATAGAGGCACTGTCTGCCAATGGAAAATGTCCTTTGCTTATGGATAAACAGGTTGAGGGAAGAGACCGGATTATAACAAAGGCATTGTTTTATTGGCGATTTGTTATAGTGAAAGGTGTGGTGGTTATCAATAAGAGCTGAAGTGAAGGAGGCAAGATATATCAGAAAGTGTCAGTGAGCAAGGCAGTGTATATTGGAGAGCATTACAGTGTGGGAGCGGGTGGTTGAGGATATATTGACGAGTGTTTCCATGATGATTATGAGCTATATCAAATAATGTTACAATGTGAGGTGTGAGATATATCAAAAAATGTCACAGTGAGTGGTGTGGAATACATCAGAGATCATTATAATAAGAAGAATGCTTTACTTCAAAGAGTGTTATGATAAGGGGGTCTGAGACGTATCAGAATTACAGTGAGAGGTATGAGTTACATTATGAGTGTTACAGTGAGGGGTAGAGGTTTTATCAAGAATGTTACAGTGTGGGGTGCTTAATAGAATGCTGCAGTGAGGGGTGTGAGATGTATCACAAAATAATACAGCAAGAGGTGTGAATTACATCATAGGGTGTTACACTGAGGGGCAGAGGTTATATCGAGAATGCTGCAGTGAGGGGTATGGGGCATGTCAGAGAATCTTGTAGTCAGAGATGTGATTTTTGTCAAACAGTGTTATAGTAAAGGCTTTTGATAAATCAGAGAATGGTGAAGTTAGGGGCTGTGTTGTATCTTGAAGAGTTAAAGTGAGGAACATGGAGTGCAGTATAGAGCAGAAGAGAGTGAGGGGATTTACTAGGGTGCACTTTGATTTCTCAGCAATACACCCACAGGTAACCCAGTATCACTAATACAGCTAGCAATATTAAGAGCTAATTGTAAAATGTTTACTCTGGATAAGGTCAGTAAATGCGTCAAAAGGCAACAAGTCAATTCAAATTCAATACTTGGTTAATGAGGCATAATTCCTCACATAAAATGGAACACATCATATTAGTCTTTTCTCAGTTGTACTACACTTGAACTAAATGCCTCCTTAGTGCCATCAGCTTGGATTTACCTCTATTATTCTGAGCTCTATCAAAGATCAATGTACAAAAATGTGAATCAATGAATATGGATCTTCTGGAGTCAAGGCACAGGGAAACTGGTTGGTCCTTCCACCACAACAGATTGTAAAATGCAGCCCATTAACTGTTGAATGTACTCAGAACCCTCTCAAGATCACCTTTAACTTTTTTAAAAATTCATTCATGAGATGTGGGTATCACTGGCTAGGCCAGCAATTATTGCCCATCCATAATTACCCTTGAGAAGGTGATGGTGAGCTGCCTTATTGAACTGCTACAGGCCTTGGAGTGTAGGTACACCAACAGTGCTGTTTGGAAGGGCGTTCCAGGATTTTGACCCAGTGCCAGTGAAGGAACGGCGATATAGTTCCAATTCAGGATGGTGTGTGGCTTGGAGGGGAACTTGCAGGTGGTGGTGTTCCCATGCGTTTACTGTCCTTGTCCTTCTAGGTGGTAAAGGTCACAGGTTTGGAAGGTGCTGCTGAAGGAGTCTTAGTGAGTTGCTGCAGTACACACTGCTGCCACTGTGCGTCAGTGATGAAGGGAGTGAATGTTGAAGGGAGTGAATGTTGAAGGTGGTGAATGGGGTGCTAATCTATTTCCACCTATTTCTTCACACTCTGTACTAGACTGATAATGCTCATTTTTCCATTGAATGTGTAATACCTGGCACTTCTCTGTTTTGCATTTCATCTGTCACCATTCTGTCTCTTTCTCTAGGTCCTTTGCTACTTCCTCTGACATAACTCCTTGTTTCAAAGGATACACTGATAAGAGTTAGAGCAAGAGGGGTGGGAGGAGGCTCATGTGGAACACAAACACTGACACAGACCAGTATGCCCAAATGGGCTGTTCTTGTGCTGTAAATTTTATGTAGCGTATCACCTGCTAACCTGACTGGTTCATATTGCAGAGAAAATAATTCAGAGAGAAATTCAGGCTGACGACATTTCTGATCCAATTCCATTAATTCTGATATTTGTTTCCCAGGGGCTAATAATTCTTGGTTTTCAGTCGTATCCTTAAAAGTTCCGGACTTTGACCTTCTTTAATCAGAGCTGTGTTGTAACAGCAATCAGTATCATTACTTTTACTAATGGTCATACAATTACAGCTATCATAATGCTGCAGCTTTCGCATTAATCATCAGTCTCCACCTTTTCTTCTTAATGAAATCAGCCAATTGTCATGATCATCCTTTTCTTAATCAACAGTTCTGCTTAAATACTTAGCAACAGGATAAACAAAGGCAAGGATGAGGGAATTCAGATCTCTCTAAGGCAAAACACTTTCAGGAGGTGATGATATAAGCGATAGTGAGTTCGAGATTCACAGTTCACCTTGTCATCAGCACTCCTCAAAGGTGCAGCTTGACTGAAAAATTTTCTAATGCTTTTATATCCAGATGAGCAGATGTTGGGGTCAATTACAAATCTGCACCTAGTCTCAAATTGGATGAGAGTCAGTGGTAAAGATGAATTGTCAACTTTCCTTTCATTCCGTGGTTGTTTGTAAGACATAATATATATTATTGTCACGTGTACAAGAAATGAGACGATGAAAAAATACAGACTAAAACTGAAGAGTTATAAAAATTGACTTTACCTTTTTAAAAAAATGGACAATGCTGCTAAAAATGCCTGCTGAAAGCAAACGACCTGGCCTTTGTATATTCAAACTGTCTGACAGGGACAAAAGGAAGAACCTTTGAGCTGGGCGGGGTCAATAACATCCATCCTGAAACATTCCTGAATTGAATGGGTTCTTCTGAAACAAAGAAGGTAGCCACATCCTAGGTCATTGTTTGTCACGACAGGGAGGGAGACTCACATCTCCCAACAGAGACAAAGTGTGAAACCATTTTTGAGCTTAAAGGTAGATCCCTGAAGAGAGGGAGACACCCAGAAAGAAAGATTACCAAGTAGCTTGCTTCCAACTAAGGGGCTGGGAGAAATCCAGCAAGCCAGAAGGGAAGTGCCCTGCTGTAGAATTCTACACGTTTGCTTATGCAGCAGTGATTTAGAAGTGATCAACTGTCATGAACTGAATTTTTTTTTCATTTGTTCATGGGATGTGGGCATCGCTGGCCAGACCAGCATTTATTAGGGCAGCACAGTGGCGCAGTGGTTAGCACCGCAGCCTCACAGCTCCAGGACCCGGGTTCGATTCCGGGTACTGCCTGTGTGGAGTTTGCAAGTTCTCCCTGTGTCTGCGTGGGTTTTCTCCGGGTGCTCCGGTTTCCTCCCACAAGCTAAAAGACTTGCAGGTTGATAGGTAAATTGGCCATTATAAATTGTCACTGGTATTGGTAGGTGGTAGGGAAATATAGGGACAGGTGGGGATGTTTGGTAGGAATATGGGATTAGTGTAGGATTAGTATAAATGGGTGGTTGATGTTCGGCACAGACTCGGTGGGTCGAAGGGCCTGTTTCAGTGCTGTATCTCTAATCTAATCTTATTGCCCATCCATAATTGTCCTTGAGAGAGTGGTGGTGAGCTGCCTTCTTGAACTGCTGCAGTCCTTGGGGTGTAGGTACACCCACAGTGCTGTTAAGAAGGGAGTTCCAGGATTTTGACCCAGTGACAGTGAAGGAACAATTATATAGTTCCAAGTCAGGATAGTGTGTGGCTTGGAGGGGAACTTGCAGGTGGTGGTATTCCCATGCGTCCGCTGTCCTTGACCTTCTAGATGGTAGAAGTCGCATGTCTGGAAGGTGCTGTTAAAGGAGCCTTGGTGAGTTGATGCAGTGCATCTTGTAAATGGTACACACTGCTGCCACTGTGCGTCAATGAAGGGGGTGAATATTGAAGGTGGTGGATGGGGTGGCAATCAAGCGGGCTGCTTTGTCCTGGATGGCATCGAGCTTCTTGAGTGTTGTTGGAGCTGCAGCCATCCAGGCAAGTGGAGAGTATTCCATCACACTCCTGATTGTGCCTTATAGATGGTGGACACACACTGGGGAGACAGGGGGTGAGTTACTCGCTGCAGAATTCCTAGCCTCTGACCTGCTCTTGTATTCACAGTATTTATGTGGCTGGTCCAGTTAAGTTTCTGGTCAATGGTAACCCCAAGGATGTTGATAGTGGGGGGATTCAGCGATGGTAATGCCATTAAACATCAAGGGGAGATGGTTAGATTCTCTCTTGTTGGTGATGGTCATTGCCTGGCACTTATGTGGCGCGAATGTTACTTGCCACTTAACAGCCCAAACCTGGATGTTGTCCAGGTCTTGCTGCATATGGACACAGACTGCTTCAGTACCTGACGAGTCGCGAATGGTGCTGAACATTGTGCAATCATCAGTGAACATCCCCATTTTTGACCTTTTGATTGAAGGAAGGTCATTGATGAAGCAGCTGAAGATGGTTGGGCCTAGGACACTATCCCTGAGGAACTCCTGCAGTGATGTCCTGGAGCTCAGATGATTGACCTCCAACAACCACAACTATCTTCCTTTGTGCTAGGTATGACTCCAACCAACAGAGAGTTTTCCCCTGATTCCCATTGACTCTAGTTTTTCTGGGGATCTTTGATGCCATACCTGGTCAAATGCTGCCTTGATGTCAAGGGTAGTCACTCTCACCTCACCTCTGAAGTTCAGCTCTTTTATCCATGTTTGGACCAAGGCTGTAATGAGGTCAGGACCTGCGTAGCCCTGGCAGAATCCAAACTGAGCGTCAGTGAGCAGGTTATTGCTGAGCAAGTGCCGCTTGATAGCAGCGGCACTTGATGACACCTTCAATCGCTTTGCTGTTGATCCACAGTAGACTGATGGGGCGGTAATTGGCTGGGTTGGATTTGTCCTTCATGTGGACAGGACATAACTGGGCAATTTTCCACATAGCCGGGTAGATGCCAGTGTTGTGACTGTACTGAAACAGCTTGGCTAGGGGCGCAGCTAGTTCTGGAGCACAAGTCTTCAGTACTATTGCCAGAATGTTGTCAGGGCCTATAGCCTTTGCAGTATTGTTTCTTGATATCACGTGGAGTGAATTGGATTGGCTGGAGACTGGCATCTGTGATGCTGGGAATCTCAGGAGGAGGCCGAGGTGGATCATCCACTTCAACTAAGAGAGAAACCTACAAGCACTTCAGGCCTGCAACTGAGAACTTGACTTCTGAGAAAATTCAACAGATTTACCATGACTCCCGAAACCTACCCCACTTAAAACCCCTTAACCCTTTTCCTCTCTGTCTCTTCTTGTGTTTGTGTGTGCATGTGCGTGTGTGTGTCTATGTGTGTGAGAGTGAATGCATGAGTGGATATGTTGTGACAATTTCAAGATAAGCATATTGCTCAAAAAATAATTAATCTTCTGTTTTAAACCTACAAGAAAACCTGTCGCTGTCTATTTATTTGACAAATAGAACACAAAGGGGTTAAAATCCTAATAACAAAAACAGTTGCTGCAGTTAGGTGGGAGTTGAACAGTGGGAACCAATAACACCCCTCACCACGTGGCATTAACAATTATAAAGAAGTGATATTTACTTTCTTGTCTTGGTCTATAGGCGATGTTTACTTATATGTCAGATGAGCTAGCAAGGAAGTATGAAGGCAATTAAGGTTAAAGAGCACTCACTTTGTTAGAGATCAGTGAATGTCTGCTGTTTGAGAAACATTCTTGCCTTGTGTCTCTCCTCATAGTATCTTCAGTACTTTGTTTTTCAGAGGAAATATACTTTAAATTTATAATCAAACCATACGATCTTCTGCAAAAATCTGAACACTCGCTCATAACATTTAAACTCTCAACATTCACTCTGAGTAGTGAAACTCTAAGCATCCCTCTCAGTGAAACTCTGAATATTATCTCCTCTCAGTGAAACTCCAAGCTCTCAGTTCTATCACTGGGATTCACTTTTACCACCGAAGTATTAACCATTCACACCTACCCCCTCAGTAAAACTCTAAACACTAATTTCTGCCAGTGAAGCTTGCTTGAATCAGTGAGTCACAGGCCCGGATTTTATGAATCCCATGGCGTTTCCGATAGCAGAACCAGAAGTTGGCGGAACTTCCGCCTCTGCCCTTACCCATCTTCTCATTTTGCACACAATTTTACATCTGATCAGGTGGTGGGGATAGACTGGTAGAACCCGCCATCACTCTGTAAAACACCATGGGCCAAACATCTATAAATCATTCTGTGTTGCAAGCCACAAGGATCAGCAGCTTTCAGAAGCATATGCTGATTGTGGCCACAGAATAAGCTTATTATAATTTGAATTTGGTTTACCTTCATTTTCAGTGAGCACCCAAACACCACCTCCCCTTCATAATTTTGTTTTGCTTGATCAACCAACATTATGTCAGGCAGTAGGCAGTGTCCCGCCCCACAGTTCAGTGATGCCTCCCTGCAAGTTCTCCTCAAGGCAGTGAGGGAAAAGGTGGGAGGTCCTCTTCCCTGCTGATGTCATCAGAAGACCCTTCCTCCTGACCAAGGCAGCCTGGATGGAGGTGGTGGAGGAGGTGTTGAACCATGGCGTGATGCATAGAACCTGGGTACAGTGTTGGAAACATGTAAACAACCTGTTCAGATTGGTTGGAGTAAGTGATGTTCCCAAAGCTGGTATTAAGTTTTGCTCCTTGGCTCCATGTGTATAACACAGTGGGCAGACAAGGCATGCATTTGAATGCTTGATCAGCTCTTGTGCCGGACACCAAATGATCGTGCAGAATCTTGACTTCTGGCTTTTGCATGCGTTTGGATGTGTGGTGGGAAAGCCATTCCAGAATGAGTGATGTTGATGCACGTGTAGAATGTGAGTGATGCATCTTTTGGCAGTCATTGAATCTGCACTGTCTCCTGCAGGATAAACGCACCCATAACCAGCAGGAGCGGGCAAGGACAGGTGGAGGAGTGCCAGATATCAGACTTCTATCAACAGCTGAGGAGGAGGCTGCTGAAATTGCATGAGAGGAGGGAGGCAGATCTGTTTCAGTTGGCGAGGCAGGATCCTCAAGGCATAAGGATGAAGTGTCCACTGTAGTCCAGCAGCCATATTTGAATGCAAGAGGAACATGAGTGAAACTGTCACCCTTATGTTGTACTAATGCTTAATGCGCCTCTGTTTGTGTCTCCACTGCAGGTGCCCACACTTGAGTGATGGAACGCTGTGAGGACCCACAATCCATCTCTGGGGAGGAAGATGCCAATGCCCCAATGGGTGCACCATCACCTGCCTCTTCTTCCACCTCCACCAGCACAGATACAGCCACATGGTCTGCAGGGGGTTTAAGATTAGTAGTAGGCTCACAAGCTGGTGGTCAGAACACGGACACGTGGATGATGGAGCATGTGCCAGCCGGGTCTCCTGACAATTGGAGGGCTGCTGTGGACCAGGCCGCTGCTCAGCCCCATGCTGATGATGATCCTCTGTTTGTTGCAATGAGATATCTGCTGGATGTGCAGCAAACCCATGTGGAGCACATGTCAGAGATGCCTGAGGTCATGTGTGGCTTTGTGCGTGCCATGAAGGAGTTCATGCAGGCCATGACGTCTGCTATGTCCCAGGCATATGAGCGTATGGCTTCCTCAGTTGACAGTCTGGCAAACTCTGTGGTGAGTGTGGTTGAACACTCAAGCCATATGCGATCCGACCTGCACTCCATCGTTGTAGCCATGTCCTGTGTGCAGCAATGGCCAAGCAAGATGGGGATGAGGCACCTGGACCTCCCATTATGAAAATGCTTCCATGTTTTAATTTTTTTTTTGAGGACTTCTGTTTAAAACTGAAAAGAGTCCATGGATGTGTTTTTTACAAGGTCACTGAGAGGTCTTATTTGAAAACAACCTTTACTGGAAGTCACATGCTTTAAGCTCAATAAACAACAGAAACCTTGGTGACTTGGGAAGAGAAGTGACGTGTCAAGACTTATGGGGCTCAAGAGTGGGTTTCATTTTTGAATACCATTTTGAGTTAGTTGGAGGTCAGCCTGCCAAGAGAGAAAAAACCCAGCTCCTCTCTTTCTTCTCTGAAAAGCCCTGAGAGTTCAGTGTGTGTGAGAGCTAAAACCACTGATGCCACATTTCTCCTGAGACGCTCCTGGAAGGCCTGCCAGATGAATTCTCAACACTGTCTGAAAAGAACTGTTCCAGAAAAGATCCCAGTGATTTATCTACTTGTACTCGGACGCTAGACTGTATGCCATTTTGGGACACAACAGATCTCATCCCTTTTCTTCAAGATTTAGCAAATATTTGGCCACAGTATTCTTTTTCTGATTTTGTTTTTGTTTTTTTTGTAGAAGATCTCTACAGAGAGAATTTCTTTAGGTTTCTGTTAACCAGTGTGTGTGTGTGTTGAAGTATTTAAAAAGGGAACTTTCATATTTCAATCTGTGTGTTAATGCTTTGCTTTGTTACTGGATAAGTCTTGCTTAATAATAAGCTGATAATTTTGTTGTTTATTAAAGAAACCTGGTTGGTGTATTTTATTCTGGGATAAAGAGTAGAATATATGATTGACCACATCAGTAACTGGGTAAACATTTAAATATATGTTGTGATCTGTGGAGAAGTGGAACGAGAAAAGACAGTGCACTCGACCTGCCTAGGTTGTATCACTTCCCACGGGTGCTCCTTCTTCTCAGGGAGACGGGCAGGTGCTATCATGCACCTGGATGGAGGAGGAGCACATGCCAGCTTCCCCAGGGCCTTCCTCTCAGGACACCCCCAGGGTAAGCAGCATCTCATCCTCCCTGCCAACATTGACTCCCTTACCTCCAGCAGGTGAATACACAGGGGATACTAAAGCACCAGTGCTGCAGACCCCCAGTAGTATGGATCCATCAAGGGCCCGTACTTCCAGAGGACGCCCACCACAATCATCCAGAGCAATGGGATAACTGAGCAGACTTCCTCCACCTCAGCTGCTAATGTCGGGGTTGCACCTAGATGTTGTAGGAAAAAAAATTAAACATCTATGAGCACAAAGGTGGCACGGGTTTTGTAAATATTGTACATAGATTAATGACATTTCAATATAGATTTATTTGCTTTAATATTTGATGCACTCTCGGAAATCATTTGCTTTGTTTCAGATGAAAAGGAAAATGATCATTGGAGGCCTATGGCAGGAATGCATTGATACTTGCAAAGCATTTCTGAAAGTGTCCAGTGTGCTTTTATCCCTGACATTTGAGCCTTCAGTCTTCAATGATGACTGTTTGTCCTTTGAAGATTTTGCACCTTATTCCTTACCAACATGCCTTTCAATTGTAGTTCTGTGGTCATCCCCTTACATTCCTTGCATAGGTGTTGTTGCGGGTCCATTGTAACCCAGAAAAGATTTGATCTGCCGTTGACATCAAAGTGCTGCAGCGTTGTAGTATCCTATTTGTGAGGGGTAATGCCTCAATGCAGGATCCTATTTCCATGGAGAAGCAGGTCACTTTCAATGAAGTTCATAACAGACAGGCCATTATGCACATCTCCACTGCAGGTTCACGTACTGTTGTCACAAGAGCCCTTCTTTTAGGTTACACCAATGAATAAGAACTCAGGCGTATGTGAACATATTTTGAGAATGGTTTTCTTTCCTTCCAAAGTTCCTTTATTAAGTACCTCAATGTTGGCTGAAACATGCAAATATGAGGTTCTCCCTGATGTCCCTTGCACGTCTCTCCTTGGCGCTTATAACCATAATGGCATCATTTGTATTGTTGTCCTCTTCCTCATCCTCTTCATAGTCATTCTCATCGGAGGAGGACTACTGTCCTCCATATGTAAAATGTGTCTAATTGCTGGTTGTGCAATGCACAGCAGACAACAGCTACTCATGAGACCCTTTGTGGCGCATACTGAAGAGACCTTCCAGACCAGTCAAGGCAGTGGAAGCGCATTGTCAATATGCTAGTGGTGTGTTCGATGATGGTTCTGGTGGATGTGTGAGCAGCATTGTATCGCTCTTCGGCTGCGCTTTGGGGATGCCACACTGGTGTCATCAACCATGTCCAAAGGGGGTAACCCTTGTCTCCCAGGATCCAGTTGTCACCTTCGGCTCATTCTCCAAAAATCCCTGGCAGCTGTGAGTTCCAAAAAATTGTTGAGTCATCACAACTCCCTGGGAAATGAACGCAAATCTGCATGATTCTTCTCCTGTGGTCGCAGTTGTACATTCAAAAAGTGGAGGCTGGTCCCAGGGAAGTCTAATGGCCCCCATGAATGCAGTCAATTACCCCTTGCACTCTACAGAAACCAACGATGGCGCCAAAGGCCGTAGACCTTGTGTCCTGGCTGTCCTTCTCTATAGATACATAGATGAAATCACTGCATGACGAAATGGGGCATTGGTCACCTCTTTGAGACAACTATGGGTCATAGATTGTGATATGCCACATATGTAACCCATTGATCCCTGGAAGACAACACTAGCAAAGAAATTGAGCCCAGCAGTAACCTTGAGGGCAACTGGTATGGGATTTCCACCAAACCCATGCAGTTGCAGGTCATACAGCAGGATCCTACAAATTTCTGTGACCATTTCAGTTGACATTTTTAGGCATCTCTGGCATTGCCTTTCTGACATTTGAAAGTAATTTGACCTTGTCCTGAGGATGAGATGACGCACCAGTGCCCGTCTTTGATAGAGCCTTTCCTGGATGGTATCATTCTGAGCATCCTCACCTTCTTGTTCTGCCTGCTGCTGGTATTCAGGCATCATCTGTTGAGGGAAAAAGCCCCCCTCAATCGCTCCCTCTGCTCTTATTCCCATGGCAGGAGATAAATTGGGCATATAAGACCCATGTCTTTGCAGCGCTGCAAATATTGAAATGAGCAGCGCATTTCATTCAGCCTTCTGTTGTCAGTCAGCTGAACCATTGAGGTAATGAGCAGATTGTTTTTATGTGCCTTACAATTGCACCCAGCAGGAAATCCCACCCACAGTCATTGGTCTCCTCCCACTCGACTTGCAATCCTTGAGTGGCCAGGTGGTTTGCATTGTCCTTCAAGAAGATGTTTCGTTTGCACTAGCAGTGAGTTTCCCCACCTTCCATCCTCCACCTGCCACCTTCCAGCCTAGACCCATCACCCTTGACCCACCAATGTAACGTTACACCTTCCCTCTGTTACCATTGAACCTCTTACCATTACCTTGGACCGGATCATCATCAATTTAATCATGCCATTCCTCCCCTTTTTTCCTACTCCCATGACCATCCAATTGCCGACTCTTACCCTTGATCCTCCTAAACTCCACCTTGACGTAGTTGTGAGTCCCATTCCCCTCCCTTTGATGCGGTTGAATCCCCAAACCTATGTCTCGACCTTCCCCCCTATGAAATCTAATTGCCCACTGTGACTGTGACCATTTCATCTGCCAGCCAGTACCCTGATTTTGCCCCACAGGGCCCTGATTTACACAGCACTCATCCCTTCCTTTAGGCCCCTCATGACCATCTTTTTACTGTCATACACACATCAACTGACCACCCCCTGCAACTGCCCACAGCCAGTTTCAGCATCAATAACAACCAATACACACCCCGAACGCTGCCCTCTCCCTCGTCTGCTCCTCCACCCATCCGAGGCCCCACCGTGTCCTACCTGAGTACCCTCCCCTGATCCCCCATGCGCATGAGACCCCACCCTGTTCTGCCCGTGCACCCTCCCTTGCTCCTCCATGCACCCGATAACCATACCCTGTGTCCTCAATGGCTACCCTCTACTGCGCCTCCATGCAACCCTCTGCCACCACCCCACAACCCCACCATGCCATCACTGCCATCGCCTGAGAAGAATCGCCCTTGTTGGTGCCAAGCCTGGAGGCAAACATCTATTCTAATGTTGGCCTTCCTTGTACTGATAAGTTCAAGACATGAAACCACTGGCCTCAGACACAACTGCACAAAGCCAATTGGTTTACGCCACCTTTAAATGAATGCGAACCAGGTGGCAGGGGAATACCGTATGCCGCTAACTTAATCTGGCAGATAGGACTTAATTTGAAATAAATGTAGGGTAATAACTATTCATGGTACGGAAATGAATGCTAAGCTACAATCTGCCACCGTGCACCCCGGGGCACCGCAACGATGCTGCTGGCTTAATTGTGATACAAATACCCGACGTCGGAAATCTGGTAAAAAAAATTGCCTAATTAAATAATCCAGCCTGCCAACAAAGCTGCTGTTGCAGGTCCCATAAAAACCCCCTGCAGGATGTGAAACAAAAATATAATTACTTGCTACAAGGTGATCGTCTTGAAGGTTTATGTGTGTCCCTAAATTTTGAAAACAAGCATTTATAGAGTATGTTTGCTAATGTATCCATTTGTCTGCTGGCTTACATGAGTATTTTGATGGTGTCTTATACCTGTATTGTATAAAAAGTGTCATGCAAGCCCCCACCTGCCAAGAATGAGGCACATGAACATTGATTTTTAAACTATTACTGGAGTAAAGAAAGAACTTGTTTTTAAAAAATCCCACCTTGGCTGGAAAGACATTTTTTCCATACTAGCAGACAGTGTTGGAACAAAGGAACCAGTCCCTGCCCCAATACACAGAAGAGACCTGGTCACACCAGTCGATCACGTGACCACCTGCTGGCCAACTAGGAGAGTTTTAAATTGGAGAAGCAGAATTTTGAAGACAGAAAGCTGTTTGCTCCTGGACTGAAAAGTCCTCTGTCCTGCCTGCTCTCATCTCTCTCACCAGCTTCAGAATCCATTGAAGACATATGAACCCCAAGAGAGAAATGTCTCCTACAGTGAACGAGGTTTAAGAAGAATATTGGGCCCCAACGAAAAGCAAGATCTACCTACAAGCAAGGACTACAGCAAGCTCAAAGCAAGGTAACAAAAACCCCTCCTCAGAGATTGCCTCAAACCTCTTGAATATTTTTCTTCTGCTCTTTTCTGTCTCTATTTGCATGTGCATATGGCGTATGCATGCTAACGTGGGGCATGTATCCATAGGCATTAACCGAATTAGAGTTTAAGTTTTAATAAATTTCACTTTTCTTCTTCAAACCTAAGAAAGCCTGTGTGTGCTCCTTTCTTTGCCTTTTAATTGGAAAGTGGTGAACAAGGATTCACCAAGGCGGAGCTCAAAACACAGTGTGTTTAAAATTAACTCCTGTTACAGTACGACCAGGTGAAGACTAAAAGGGACCCCGAGACACCTTTCTCACCTGGTTCTAACAAAAGGTAATAAATTAATGAATCACAGAAATCAAGAAATTCAGTCAATCCTTATAAGAATGTATTCCAAAAAACACCACATATGAATATAGCAGCATCCTGATGATATCAGCAGATTTTCTTTATAGGTGCGAGGTGAACAATAAGGATGTCTGGGCATCAGGGATTTAAGTTTGGAGGAAAGGTTAAGAGATTTATTTTTGGAAAGAAACTTCAAGGTGACCTAATTTAAATTTTCAATATTATGAAGAGAATTGGCAACGATGATACAGGAAAATTCATCACTTTGATATGAGATTCAACTACCAGGGGATACAAGTTAAAATGAGAAAGTTAGAAGTAAGATCACAAGATAGCTTTGAATGAAGAAGGTTGTTCAGCTTATTTGATCTCATCCTCCAGAATACTAACTTTAACATCTTCCTATCACAGTATCTAGCTGATTCTTAAATGAGCCCAGGTTTCTGACTTCAATCCATTTTAGTTGTTGATCACACTCTATCTAAAGTGCTTGCTGATGAGTAAGCCACCAAATCATCAAAGTGAAATTTACAAATGTGTTCAAGAGATAACTGAGTTTGGAAATTTATGTTGACATAATTGTTTCGATGCAAGGGAATGGAGTTCGATCACAGGAATCGGAAAATCACAAATTCTGGAACACATTCACTTTCTGCTTGTTGAACATATTGGTTTAAGTTCCTGCTGTTGGCGTGTGCCTTTCTATAGAATGTGCTTTAACTTCATTACAAATGCAAATCTGCTAATGTGCATTAAAGAGAAGCCTGCAATTTTCTTGATCTCATTAACTGCATTTGCAGTGGACCAATTTTGTCCATTTCAAATGGTTGTTAAAAGTCAGCAGGTTCTCACCTGTTGGGGGCGGAGGCATTGTTTAATTTTTGTTTCTGAGTCATTTGTAACCTAGTGGGGATTGCTTTCAGTGTTCTCTTTTCACTTAGTTTGATGAAAGGAATGAAAGGAACAAAGGAAAATATCAGATGGCATGAGAGCTGGACTGACTACACTCATCAATATGCCAATAATTATATGTACAGGTTCAAGCAGAAAGATGGGGAACTGCCTCCAGACATTCAGGTTTAACAGGGAAGCAGCTGCAGAGATATGCCCTCCTCTTCAAGAAGACCTCCTACCAGCCATCCTCAAAGGAGGATCTGTGGCAGTCAAGGTTATCATTACTCTCACCTTTTATGCCCCAGATTGTTCCAGGCTAGCAGAGGGGAGCATGATCAACCAATATTCTGTCAACAGACTTATCGAATATATGACGGATGCATTATTCAACCTGGTTAATACCTTCTCGCCCACTTGTCCCAGGAACACCTGCAAGACAGGGTTGTCATATTACAACGCACAAATTATTCAATCATTGATAACACCTTGGTGGCAATTTGTACCCTTAGTCACAATGCAATAGTCTACATGATCAGTAAGGGTTCAACCCCATCAATATGCAGTGGCCAGTCACCAGTGAAGACTAGCCACTTCATGTACAGTTAATGACACCTTTTCAACATAGAGTGCACCTACAAAACTAATCAGTTACCAGGATAATTATAGAGAGTATCACTGACATCTTTTAGCAATGTTTTAATTGTCTAGACACATTGGAGATACCTTACAGTAAAGCTTCTTGCCAAGTCTCCAATATTAACTTCATCTTCTGCATGCTCCATATTACTGAAATGCAAAGCAGTTTAACAATTAGAGAGGTATTTTACAATCAAGGTTAGATGAGGACATAGACACTGACCAAAAGAATGTCACTGTAGAAACTTCAGTGCAGACTGGTGCACGAGGCACACATCCAAGTATCAGCACTGCTCTTAAAGTAATTGTTCTCTGCAGAGGACATAAAGAAATTAACTTCAATGACCTTCTGCACCACTCGTTTCTGTACTTGCTCAGCTAACATTTAGTGCCCACCCTTTAAAGGCCGGCTTCCTGACCTGAACCCGACGGGACCCAACGACATGTGTTGGTTTCGGGTTGGGTCGGGTCACACTTCCAGGTTCGGCATTCAGGCTCGGGTCAGGTCGGGCTCAGGTCGGACACGCTCTATCACCACCTCCTGTAAGTGGCTCCAATGTTAATGTACTTTTTGGACCTGAAAGGTGGTTTTGTTACAGTTATTTTAAGCTTGTGCAGATAAGCGACAAAGTGAAAAACGGGAGGTAGGTTAACTGATGGTCGAGTCAGATCTGGTAGGGCGCGGGAAAAAGTGAATGGACTCGGGCTGGGTCGGGCTCGGGGCAGTTGTGGTTCTGTCGGGCTCGGGTTGAGTTTAATTTGCAGACCCGAGCCGGCCTTTACCATCCTTGCTGAGCTGCTACCTTATTCTACAGTAGAAAGTGTACAGTGTAACTAATCTATTCGCCTACTCTCTGTCCCATGTGAGTGACATTAAGCACTTTTCCCATGGTAATTCTTAGTGCTGGTATATTAATTCAGGTTTCTAATCTCTAACCTATGACTTCTTTAAAATGTTTTCTTTAAGGCAGGAGTAAATGTCCTGGCTAGCTGCCAGGTTTCAATGGGCTGGATTTTCCATCGGGCCTTGGGACCCTGATGTTATGCCCATATGAGGGTCCCAAGCCCGCCCATGTCTTCAGTGTCTCCTCTGGCACAATCTTCCGGGAGGTAGCCTCCTAATTGGCGGCCTCCTCAATTGTCATCCTATTAAGGACAGATGGAAGGCTCCTAATGCTGCCAGCCCAATCAGATGGGCCACAGTGATGTCAGGACAGCAACCCCAAAGGGAGAAGTGGGCACTGCCGAAGCAGGCAGTGAGCGTGAGAGCACCTCAACATAGAGGTGTCCTCGCCTGCCTGCATTGAAGTTATAAAGACCCGAAGCATGGCCATAGGGTTGGAGGGGAACCCCCTCCGCAGTCCTATTCACCGGTGACACTGCGGCCTTTCATTCCAGTGGCATTGCCGTCAGTGGGGCATGGAGCCTTTGGCTCCATTGGCCCCCTGGCCTGCTGCTGGGAGGCTGTCTCAATTGAACCATCAGCCTCCGCACACAGCCAGGGGCTGCTCAGAAATCAGCAAAACACTGGCACTTCTGAAAAATGGTCCCTAAATAGGGCCTTAATGGGACTAATTGGCTGGCTGCCTCAGCTTCCAGACAGCCGACCCAGCCTGCCACAGGAAAGACCCCCAGAGGCGAGAATGCATCATAGAGTTGTCCCGATGCAGCTACCCCCAATTTCCCTGCCACTCCGTCTCCAACCCTGCCTCCATAGGACCAGGAAAATCTAGCCCAATGGGAGCCTGTTCGGATTCAGATGGCTCTGTACCTGCTTGTGCCGGCTTCTGAGATGGCACTGCAACTGATTCATTCATGGTATACATTCAACAAGTTGTAAGCCAATTGGGACTTTAGATGGGGCAACAGGAAATTAATAAACACAATGTTTGCCCCCTTTACATAATTTGTGTTGGAACAGGAATGTTCCAAACTTAGATGTTTCTGGAAAGAAAGGGATTGAAGGGATATGGTAACAAGCTGAGCAACTGAGACATCTGAAAATGGGACTTTATGGGTTTTTGCATGATTTAAACTTTCTTTTGGTCTTTCAGATTTGGGAAAAAGAATTACTGGATATCTTTCTTTGCTTAAGCATACATTTATATGGTGCTTAATCAAATCAAATCATCTCAAAGTCCTTTAGACAATCAAATAATTTGGAAGTGCAGTGACATTTTTAGGATGATTTTAACTGAACTTTCAGGACAGGAATTCCAAAGGATCAGGTGACTTTAATGAAGAGTAAAATCAGGATGGGGGTAAAACCATCATTGCACCCAATATCATCATTTTCTCAATGGGCAGGTTAAATTAAAGTTGCGCCCATTATGTACTCAAATGAGGAAGTCACACATGCTAATCCTATCCCACAAATGGATATGGGATGAATATCTTTTTTGGTTGGTGATAGTGATTTTTGGTGTTGAGGAAGGAATATTGATCAAGGCACTGACAGAGCTCTTTTTTCTCCTTCATAGGATTATTCAGGCCCACTTGAACCAACAGAACTGGCAGATGGTTTAACATCACATCTGACGACCAGCACAATATTGCAGCATTCCTCCTGTACTGCATTGGAGTGTCAGCCTGGATTATCTTATCAAGTCCTTATGGGGGACCCAATGTGTGAGTGCTACCAACCAAAACTAGCTGACTTAAGGTATCATGGGGTTTACTTACCTTGCCTTTGATTCAATTCACTTGACAAAGTATTTGATATGAATAGCCAGTGGAAGCAACATCATTGAGGCTGCATACTAATGTTGGTTCTTGATTGTCTTTGACTATCACATGCATTTTTAAATACTACACTTTAACTTGAATTATAGAGTCTAAGGGTTTACCCACAAATGACGTTAAACTAACAAACTATAGTTTGGTGTGAGGACTCATTACATTCAAGTCTATTTTTCATCAGGATTTTTATCCTGTTTGTGCCCAAAGTGGAAACTCCAGGCCATAGCAATCAACAATCCAAGTATAAATAGTGTCCCAAATTGTGCGCGTTTTGAGAAGTTTTTTACTCAAGTTTCTGCTCAAACTTATTTGCACATCTCCAAGATGTAAAATCTACCATGAACCAATGCAATTGAGCAATATTTTAGAACATAATTTTAAAAAAAACTTTTTTGTTCCAAAAGATTTGTCTTCAGAGATGTAAGAATGGTAATTTGGTGCAGTTTGATTAGTACAGGTGAAAACAGGTTTATAAAAAAAAACAATTTTAATCAGTGTCTAGTTCACTACCTTTTTTTTATTAATTCTTGGGATGTGGGCGTCACTAGCTAGGCCAGCATTGATTGCCCATCCCTAATTGCCCTTGAGAAGGTGGTGGTGAGCTGCCTTCTTGACCCGCTGCAGTCCATGTGAGGTAGGTACACCCACAGTGCTGTTAGGAAGGGAGTTCCAGGATTTTGACCCAGCGACAATGAAGGAATGACGATATAGTTCCAAGTCTGGATGGTGTGTGACTTGGAAGGGAACTTGCAGGTGGTGGTGTTCCCATGCATTTGCTGTCCTTGTCCTTCTAGTTGGTAGAGGTCATGGGTTTGGAAGGTGCTGTCTAAGGAGCCTTGGTGCATTGCTGCAGTGCATCTTGTAGATGGTACACACTGCTGCCACTGTGCGTCAGTGGTGGAGGGAGTGAATGTTTGTGGATAGGGTGCCAATCAAGCGGGCTGTTTTGTCCTGGATGGTGTCGAGCTTAATGAGTGTTGTTGGAGTTGCACCAATCCAGGCAAGTGGAGAGTATTCCATCACACGCCTGACTTGTGCCTTGTAGATGGTGGACAGGCTTTGGGGAGTCAGGAGATAAGTTACTTGCCGCAGGATTCCTGTAGCCATGGTATTTATATGGCTACTCCAGTTCAGTTTCTAGTCAATGGTAACCCCTAGGTCTCAGCCTGAATTGCTGAAATTTACAGTTGTTGTTCTGACATTTCCAATTCATCACTCTTGACCCATCTGATATCACCTACTATCACCCCAACCTACTGTTCCTCTCTAATGTCCTGGAACATGTCATTGCTTCCTAGCTCACTGCCAAAAACTTCTTATGGGAATCTCCTAAGTGCAATTTTCACTCTTCCTACAGCACCAAAAAAAAATCCAAGTTAAAGTCACAAATAATATCCTCTGCGACTGTGACCATGATGCATTTACTCTCTTTTCCCTCCTGAATCTTCCCACACTGAACGGTGCAGTTGGCCAAACCTCCTTCCCCAATGCTCCTTATTCATTGTCTACCTCTATGGGATTTGCCCTTGATTTGTTCCATTCCTCCTTGAATATAGTGCATCTCCACCAATGTTTTCTCTTCCGTCTACCACAATAACACCTTATGGATTCCCCAAGAGTCTATTCCCAGTCCCAACCTTTTCCTTTTATACATATTGCCTCTCAGCAATATTATCTGCAGGCCTGAGGTAAAATTTCACATTCACACTGCTCCAGCTTTATTTCTCCAGCTCTGCTCATGACTCCTCAACCACCTCCATGTTTTAAACCTGCTTTTCCAACATCATCTTGAATAAGTCATAACTTCGTCCGGCTCAACATTAGGACAATCAAAGCAAAAACTCCTCTTGCTTGCCTGTGATTCCATTCCCTTCTCAGATTGAACCAAAACATTTGTAATTTTAGTGTGCTGTTCAACCCTGACCTGAACTTTAATCTTCATAACCTCCCTATCACCAAGAGTACTTACTTCCATCTCCATAACTTTACCAACCTCTGGTCTCATCTCAGCAGCACAGCCCCCTCCACCACTGAAACTCTTATACATGCCTTCCTCGTCTCCAGATTTGACTACTTAATGCTTTCCTTGCTAGATCTCCATCCTTCATAAACTTCAACCTAACCAAAGCTCTGCTGCATGTATCCTGTCTTACAACACATCCTATTTGCCCATCATCTTGTCCTTTCTTACTTATACTGTCTTCTTATTTTTAATGCCAGGATATACCCATAATATGCCGCAGACAGCAAAGATGGAAATTATTGAGCTTATTTTCCTGGTAACTGTAAGTCACTCATGTATCACAGCCATACAGCAAGGTTCTGAGAACACAGGCCTTATGAACCACTAGCTTGGTCCTAAGGGTCAGCTTGGTGTTATCCAATGCGCATTTTGCAAGTCGGCCAAAGATGGTAGATGCTTTCCCTATGCGTGTATCAAGCTCTGCATCAAGGGACAGATTGTCTGTCACTGTGGAACCAAGGTAGCAGAATTTGCTAACCACTTCCAGTGGGGTGTTATTTGGTGTGATCAACACCTTGTCCCATGAGAACAGTTTTCATGATGCTTATAGTCAAGGAGACAAGTTACAGGCATGGGAGAGACAGTCCCTGAGTCTTTGTAGCTAGGTTTCCATGTGAGTGATTAGCATCATCAGTGTAGAGGAGTTCTCTGATCAGGACATGGTGTGTTTTTGTCTTCACTTTCAGCCTAGTGTGCAAGTAGAGTCCTTCCATGTCTGCAAGGAAGGTGAAGATCAGGAGCATGGAGAAGAAGATGCCAAACAGAGTGGGGACTAGGACACAACCCTGTTTCACTCCATTCTTCACTCTGAAACTGTCAGAAGTGGAACAATCAAATTGTACAGTACAGTGCATGTTGTCATGGAAGGAGTGGATGAGACTGAGGAGCTTCGGTGGACAGCCAATTTTCCCCAAAATATAGTAGATCCCTGCTCTGCTGACAGCATCGAATGCCTTAGTGAGATCTATGAAAGTAAGATAAAGGGGTATGCTCTGTTCCCAAAACTTCTCTTGTAGCTGGCGTATGGTGAAGACCATATCCACTGTAGGTCTGCCAGCACATAAACCACACTGCACTTCTGGGTACACTCGGACTGCAAGTAAATGGAGTCTTTTAAGTATGACCCTAGCAAAGGCCTTCCCTATGATGCTAAGGAGTGAGATGCCCCTGTAGTTGTTGCAGTTTCCTCTGTCACTTTTGTTTATGTACAGTGCGATGATTTTGGCGTCATGCATCTCCTGTGGAACAGAGCCTACTTTCCAGCAGAGAAGGAGAATATCATAAAGATGTGGCAATAGATGGACTTTCTGCGCTTGAGCAGTTCGGCTGGGATTCCGTCCTTGCCTGGCGCCCTTCTGTTTGCTAAGTGGTCTATGGCCTTCTCGAGCTCTGGTGATGAGGGTTCTTCTTCTAACTCATCCATGACAGAAAGTTATGGGAGAGCATCGATCGCAGACTGGGAGATGCCCAACTGAGGAGTACAGCTTACAGTAGTGTTCTGCCCAGTGGGACATCTGTTTACTTTGTCAGTGTGTACTTCATCATCTGCCGATTTCAGGGGAGCAACTGTGGTGATGGCAGGGCCAAGGGCCCTTTTGATCCCTTCGTACATAGCTCCTAGATTTCCTTTGTCACATGCAGTATGGATTTCTTGACATTAGTTGGTCCAGTCTTTGTTTGCACAGTATCTCCTTCTCCATTGCAAGGCTACTTTAAGGTCATGCAATGTCTTAGCTGTTGGGTTATGTTGTGCATCATATAGGCTTTGTTCCTTGCATCAATGACAGATATCATCTCAGCTGAGTAGGTCTCAAACCAGCCCTTGTTGCGGGTTCCGCCTTTACCAAATGATGCTTCTGCTGCTTCATAGATGATTGAGCTTCGTGACTTCCAAGCTTCATCAATGCCAGCATCAATGCTTCCTATTAAGATTTTGGTGGGTAGCAAGCATTCTAGCGACAGTGCGAAGTGCTGGTACTTGGTATCATTGCTTATGCAAGGGATGGGTTATGGGTATAACCTGGCAGGCCAAAATCACAAATGTGGCAGTCCTCTCAAAGGCAGAGTTCCCAAGTCTGTTGACATTAATCAAATTGAGGCGGCTTTGCTGGATCAGACATGTGCGCCGAATGGAATTTAGTCGCATACCCAAGGACCTTCTGTATGGTGAGGTGGCCGAAGCCAAACAACCTGTGAGGTGTCCACAGCTCCGCTTCAAGGATGCTTGCAAGCGTGACATGAAGGCCCTAAATGTTGACTATCACACTTGTGAGTGGCGACACATCCTATGGACTGGTGTGCACTACCACAATGACCAGTTGCTAGAGCAGCTTGGCAACAGGTGCCAATGTCAAAAAGAACAACTCACAGCGTCACTTGGCAGCTTCACGTGCAGCACTTGTGGCAGAACCTGCCTCTCAAGGATTGGCTTTCGCAGCCATCAGCAAAGGTCCACCCCACCTAAATGGTTTGTTTGCTGCATGTCCATCATCTTTCGTAGATGGAAGGATACCAACCAACCATCTTTAATGCTTACATTTCAAAATCTTGTTGTCATCTATAAATGCCTCCATGGCCCCACTCTAATTCTGTGAACTCCTCCAGCCCTACAATGCACCCATCCTCTTCCTCCCTTCCCCCAACTTTGGCTTTCTGTGTATTCCTGCCTCCCGTGCCCCATTAGTGCTGCTTGAACATTTAACTACCTTAGTCTTATTTTTTGAAATTCACTCTCTACATCTCTCCTCCTCTCCACTTCACCCGCTTCTCTCTCCATCATTAAAAACTACTACATGCCCTTTCTTTGACCAAGCTTTCTGTCAGCCTGAATGATCTCTCCTTCATAGCTCAGTATCTGTTTATCGTATGCTTATTTGTGAAGTGCCTTTGGATTTTTTATTATATGTCAAGTGTGCTATATAAATTGTTGTTGTTGCTGTTGTTTCCCTTTCTAATGGAGCTGTCAGAGTCCTTGTTTAATTAACTGCACAGCAGCAGTTTTGTTGTGCCTCACTGAAATCTGACATATCAGCCTGGAAGTTAGTGTTACAATGAATGCCTGTGCTGTTCATGTGTTATAGAGCAATAATATTGGGAATGCAAAGGGGTACCCATTCTTATTTGCTGTCAAATTGCTCCTTGGCGGAGGTGGCTTGTTGACTCTGAATTACTCAAGGAATATATTTACTCAATAAATGGTTAACTTGTTGGGATAATGATTGTCAGCATCAGAGATTTTTGTTGCATGGTCCTTTGCTAACCATCATACGAATCTGGTTTAGCAGCAGAAGTAGTAGACTTCTTGGTTGTATGAACAGGTGAGCTGCTACATAAATAAATTGCATCCTTCGATGTTTTTTATAAAATGGGTATTAAATTCAATACTCCACTGGTACTAAAATTGGCTGGTAAGGACAAACAAGAGAAGAAAAGGGTAGCCTGTAATGTCAGATGGAAGACTATCCCAGGCGTAGCTACCTGGGAATGATTGAAAGCACTGCCTTGAGAGGCTAAGCAAGGGGGATATGACAGAACTGTGCCATATAATTGATCAAGACTTCTAGGTATGACAACCATTCATACTGTACTATTTCTTTCTCATTCTTTTTTTTCTTTGGCCTCCTTGTTTCGAGAGACAATGGGTAAGCGCCTGGAGGTGGTCAGTGGTTTGTGAAGCAGTGCCTGGAGTGGCTATAAAGGCCAATTCTAGAGTGACAGATTCTTCCACAGGTGCTGCAGATAAAATTGGTTGTCGGGGCTGTTACATAGTTGGCTCTCCCCTTGCGCTTCTGTCTTTTTCCTGCCAACTGCTAAGTCTCTTCGACTCGCCACGCTTTAGCCCCGCCTTTATGGCTGCCCGCCAGCTCTGGCGGATGCTGGCAACTGACTCCCACGACTTGTGATCAATGTCACAGGACTTCATGTCGTGTTTGCAGATGTCTTTAAAGCGGAGACATGGACGGCCGGTGGGTCTGATACCAGTGACGAGCTTGCTGTACAATGTGTCCTTGGGGATCCTGCCATCTTCCATGTGGCTCACATGGCCAAGCCATCTCAAGCGCCGCTGGCTCAGTAGGGTGTATATGCTGGGGATGTTGGCCACCTCGAGGACTTCTGCATTGGAGATATGGTCCTGCCACCTGATGCCAAGGATTCTCTGGAGGCAGCAAAGATGGAATGAATTGAAACATCGCTCTTGGTTAACATACGTTGTCCAGGCCTCGCTGCTGTAGAGCAAGGTACTGAGGACTATTAGATTGACTATTAGACAATCAAAGTCACTGTGGCTTTGCATTGGGGTTCTTCATGATGTCAGTAGTGCCAGTCAGTATTTGTCCACAGATATATCAGGGCGATCACAGATGTATTATTTGGTAGAGCCAGTAATTTCAATACTTTTGTCACTGATCACCAATAGCAGAATGACAGAGCATCACAACAATTTTACAGGTTATCTAAAGATCCAGAGGGATGTTGGTTGCATCCATATTGCCATTGTAGCCCCAGCGCATAATACTTTGCACTATATTGGAAATGTCCAATAGGTGACCCACAAGTCAAAGCCAAACTCAAACACCATTCATTCAGCCTGCACTTCTTCTCAAGTTAAACATGCAAAACTGGTTTAAACTACATTTATCATAATTGAGAGCTGGAAGTAACTATAGTTGAAATTGACTTTGTGCTTCTAAATCTGAGAAGAAGTGGGTGCTGAATAAACAGCACAACTGCAGCTCTTTAAATTTCCTGGTCTTCGAGGACTAGAAAATACTGCTCACTGGTGGAGTCAGACCAATCAGGGAGCATTCTTATAATGCTAATTTGTCCGCCAGCTCAAGAAGTTTAAAGAGCTGAGGTTGAGTATTCCCAGTTTCCAATTTTTGTGTTTCAAATTTTGTGGATGAATCAAAACTTGGCAGCATAGTTAATGGTGAGCAGGATAGCAGCAAACTTCAGAAGAATGTAGACAGATTGGTGAAATGGGCAGACACATGGCAGATGCAATTTAATGCAGATAAGTGTGAAGTGATACACTTTGGCAGTAACAACATGAAGAGGCAGTATAACCTATATGGTACTGAGGGAGTGCAAAAGCAGAAGGATCAGGGAGTGCATATTCACAAAACTTTGAAATTGGCAGCACAAGTTGATAAGGCAGTGAAGAAAGCATATGGGATACTTAGCCTTGTAAATAGGAATATTGAATACAAAAACAAGGAATAAACATTTACAAATCTCTGGTTAGAGTTTAGCTAAAGTATTGTGTACAATTCCGGGCACTACATTTTAGGAAGGATGTCAAGGCCTTGGAAATGATATAGAGAAAGTTTACCAGGAATGAGGGACTTCAGTTATGTGGAGAAAATGGGGAAGCTGGGATTGTTCTCCTTAGAGCAGAGAAGGTTAAGGGGAGACATAATAAAGGTATTCAAAGTTATGAGGAGTTTTAATAGAACAAATGGGGAGAAACTGTTTGCTTTATGGCAAGTAGGTTGGTAACCAGAGGCCATAAATTTAACATAATTGGTGACAGAACTAGAGGGAAATGAGGTGGACTTTCTTCACACATAGGGTTGTTAATACCTGGAATGCAATACCTGAAATAGTGGAAGAATCAGATTCTTTCAACTTTCAAATGGCAATTGGTCATGTACTTGAAGAGGACTAATTTGTAGGGTTACAGGAAAAAGCTGGGGTGTGGGATTAAATTTGACAGCTTTCAAAGAGCCAGTGCATGCATGATGGGCTGAATGGCTTCCTTCTGTGCTGTAAGATTCTGATTCTAACCAGTGCTGTTTTGGCTGTCTCACCCTGGTCACTTTCTAGCACATATACTGTCACTTGTGCTGAATGTTTGATGGCCGCAAAGTGTGTTTTGAGAGCCAGCTGCTTCATCCGTGACTTTGCGCACCTGTGATATGCCCACCTCTCTGTCTGAGTTTAGAAGTCAGTGCAGGTATGTTGATTGTGAATTGATAGCTCAAGGTTATTTATATCCTGTCTTCAAAATTCAGTCTGGTGGAGTCCTTTCAGAATTTCAGTGCCTGTGTCGTTTAGATATTTATCTCTGTTCCTGACCCCTGCTGGAAAGTGCACACATGGATGATGGGGGAGGCCAGGATTGGGTGTAACTGCGATGTCCTCCAAGACAGAATAGCCTCCAGGTATGCAATGTCTTATCTGTAAATGACTCTATGACTTTCTATATGAAGAATGGCCATTTTGGCTAGGTCCAGTGACCAGATACTGTGCATGGAATTATATCCTGATGAGAAACCAGCATTTCCAGGAAATAATGAGAGAGAAATTGGTAGGAAAAAGTGACTGGTAAGACCATTCTCTGTCCACTGCTTGGTCTAACAGTAAAATTGAAATGCAATCATTCACAAAGAGCCCTTCAAACAACAAACTTTGGCATGAACATCTATTTATAAAAAGTTTCAGTGTTTGTACAGAGATTAGTTACAGGGTCAGTAGGAAAGGGATAGCTGAGTAGAGAGAGATACTGCTGGGAATGTCCCAATTTACTGAGAACATACAAATTAAACTTTTATTTACAGCCATCAATAAATACACATATAAATTCAATTATTAAATTAATTCAAAGTAAAAATTGTAATGCTCTACTACCTGATAAAATGTTTAATATTCTAGTTTCATTTTTTTAGTGTTAGATCTCTGTTTTTGTTGCAAAAGGTATCCTGTTTCTGTTTTTGCTACATTACAGAAAGCAGACACAACTGATGTTGGTGAAACCAGTCACAAACGGTGCTGACTAAGAGATAGAGAGGGCGGGATTTTGTTCTCCCCCAGGCGTTGGGTTCTGTGGCGGGGGGAGGGGGGACCTGAAGATGGCTCTGGATGAGGCCCGCCATGGACCTCGACGCCGTGAGGACCCGGCCCGATCCTCCCGGCGGTGGCAAGGCTCTGTAGTGGCCCCCTACCCCCGCTGGGTGACGGGCCCACAATTTAAATATTGAAATGAATAAAATGAATAAATTTAAATAGACTTACTCGCGATTTTGAGGGCCTGCCGCAATCTTTGGCGTGGTGTCCGGCACACCGGCGCCAAAGATCCCTGTCCAGGGAAACGAGACGCCACACTGGTGGGGATGGGGGAGGAGATAAAGTTTATCAGTGCGGGGAGGGGTGTGGGGGAACGGGGTCAAATACACGTAACAGGTGTAGGGGATGGTGGAAAGGGTTAAACCTTAAACTTTGTGCAGTTTTGTGGGGGGGGGGGGGGGGGGGAGGGGGAAGGTCAGATGTACAAGGTAAGTGTTTTGGGGGGGAAGGGTAAATAGTTATTGTAATTGTTATAGTGGGGTGGGAAAGGGGCATTAGAAATTTATTTATTTAATTTTGTGGGCGCGTATGACTTTAAAAATTTAAATTGGGTGGCAGAGCTGTTTGCCTGTTAAAAATGGTGCCAGCAACTGTACACAGGCAGCTGACGCCATTGCCAGGCACGAACAGCCCACAACCTCTATGAGATTGGGGGGGGCAGGCTGCCATTTTTTGAGCTCGCTGCCAAGATCAGCGGCTGGCTCTTAAAATCCAGACCAAAGTGCGGGTGGGTGAGTGTGCATGTGAGAGTGGTGTGTGGTTGGGTATGAGTGAATGTATGCATGGATGGGTGAATGAATGTTAATGCTTGTTGCTGGCTGTGATTGTGTAAGAATTATCATAGAATCAAATAAATTTCCAGTTTGGAAAGAGGCCACATCAGTTGATGTGAGTGGGTGGTTGAATGTATGTATGCATGTGTGTGTATGTGGGTGAGTTTGAATGGGAAAGTGAGTGAATATGAGATTGTGAATGTGCTTGGGTGAGGGTGATTGATTGTAAGAGGCTGTAGGTTGGTTCTGTGACATCTGAGTGTTCTAACTGCAGACGTAGCTGATTCAGCTGACTAACACTGTCTAGGTACAGGCTGCAGGGATGGACAGCATTTGACAGAGCACAGCATGATATCATGCACTGTAGCTGTGGTGCAGACAAATCACATGACTTTGTGGCATTTTGTTTTTCACTTCGCCATTGTGCCAGCCTTACAATTCCCCAGCGGTCTCAAGATTTACTTTAAGAATAATTAACTTTCAATTCACAATTATTTCCATTCACTGAAATACAGTTTAAAGTTAAACCAACAGCTGTCTTCAATTCTCAGTGTTCTAGATATTCCAGATAATTTCTAGCAGTATTAAGCAAATTGTTAAGAGGAATGCAGTTGCAATTGGTTACCAATTATCCACCAATTCTTTTTAGTTATCTGATCTACTATAGTTAGAACCACTTTATTATTATCATTCTACAGACCACAACACACAGAAGAATCAATCTATTTATCATGAATGTAATTAGTTCCTTTCTCAATCTCAAATCCAACAGTAATTAAAATTTTCCAAGATTTTTCCACATGCTGTTTTCCATAGACACTGTGCATCCCTGCCAGTCATTCTTCCTCTCTTTTTTTGAATGCACTGACTTCCTGCTGGAGTATGAGTTCACAGGTGTCAGTTCCCTCTAGAATTTATCCTGGTTACTGCCAATTCCACTCAGCTCCAGACCTCATTTCAGCCTTGCTCCAAACATGGACAAAAGAGCTAAGTTGCAGAGATGAGGTGAGAGTGACTGTCCTTGACATCAAGGCAGCATTTGACCAAATGTGGCATCAAGGAGTCCTAGCAAAATTGAAGTCAATGGGAATCAGGGGGAAAACTCTCCACTGGTTGGAGTCACACCTAACACAAAGGAAGATGGTTGTGGTTGTTGGAGGCTAATCATCTCAGCCCCAGGACATCGCTACAGGAGTTCTCAGGGTAATGTCCTAGGCCCAACCATCTTCGGCTGCTTCATCAATGACCATCATAAGGTTAGAAGTGGGGACTTAACTGGACCATGTAAATGTTGTGGCTACAAAAGCAGATCAGAGGCTGGGAATTTTGTGCTGAGTAACTCACCTCCTGACTCCCCAAAGTCTGTCCACCATCGACAAGACACAAGTCAAGAGCATAAAGAATACTTCCTACTTGCCTGGATGAGTGCAGCTCCAACAACACCTAAGAAGATTTACACCATCCAGGACAAAGCATCCCGCTTGATTGACACCCCATCCACCAGTTTGCCACCCTCCACCACCAGTGCACCGTGACTGCAGTGTGTACCATCTACAAAAGGGGTGTCCAACCTTTTCACATGGTGGGGAGGGGGGGGGCTCACATGACAATTTTTGTCCTACATTGGTGGCCGCCTCCTTCCCCCCTCAGTCCCCCACGCCCTCTGTCCCCCTGCACTAAAAATTTATCTTACTACCAAAACAACAAAGGTGCATTTTTGCGAAGCTTTAAATGAGAAAACTAATTTATTGACTTACTTTCTCATCAGTATGTTGAACACTGATTTTGTGACATACCTGGCATTGTTTTTGCTTGCATTAGTACTCAATCTCTGCCCACATACTTGACACAGCAATGTGGAGTATTTCAGATAGATGTCCATCTATCAGGAGTAATCTTGATCTTTTTCTCTTCCCTCTCTTTCTCCCTCCCTCTCTCTCTCGTCCCCTCCCTCCCTCTCTTTCTTTCTCCCCATCTCTTTCAGTCTCTCTCTCCCCCTCCTCTCTCTCTTCCCTCCCTTTCTGTCTCTATCCCCCCTTCCCTCACCCCCTCTCTCTGTCTGTCGCCCACCCTCTCTGTCTCTCTCTCCCCATCTCTCTCTGCATCTGCCGCCTCCTTCCCCCCTCTGTCCCCCAAGTTTTGTGTCCCCCTGCCCGCCTCCCCCGTGCCTGCTCCCCCCACCTTTCTCTCTCCCTGACAGGTGCTGAGATCGGGAATAGCGGCTTCCGAATTTCAGACAGTTTGTGGTTTACTGGTGGGCTTTAAAAAAAAAAAATCAGGGCCTGCTGGAAAATCCAGAATCTGTCCGAAGTTCGGAAGCCACTGTTCCCGCTTTCAGCACCTGTCAGCTGTGAATATGGAAAGGAGAGTTGATGAGTATTAGTTAAAGATCTCAACTTAGAAAGTCCAATTCAGCTGTGAAACTGACAGTGTGATTCTTTTAAAAGCCAGTCTGGGGAAATTACCAGTCACGAACCCCTGGCGAGGGATGAGGAAACAGCTCTGTACAGTTTACATCTGTGGGTTGAATGGAAACCTTTGGCAAGCTGGATCCTGGCCCACAGGCCATATGTCGGACAACCCTGATCTATAAAAGATACACTGTAGCAACTTGCCAATCTTCCTTCGACAGCATGTTCCAAACCAGCAACCTCTACTACCTAGAAAGACGACAGCAGCAAATGAATGGGAACACCACCACCTGCAAGTTCCTCTCCAAGCCACATACCATCCTGACTTGTAACTATATCGCCATTCCTATCACTGTCGCTGGGTCAAAATCCTGGAACTCCCTCCCTAACATTACTGTGGGTGTACCAACACCAGATGACTGCAGCGGTTCAAGGACCACCTTCTCAAGGGCAATTAGGGATGGGCAACAAATGCTGGCCTTGCCAATGATGCTCACATTCCACAAATGAATTTTTCTTTAGAAATGGCCATTCTTTATGTGTAAATCTAAACACTGAGTGCTGTTAGGCGAATCAACTGGAGGGCATCATAGCCCAGCCCTATCTTGTGTGCACACAACACCCATATATGCATTTTCCAGCCAGCATCATTGGTTATTAACCAAGAACAGGAATCCTGGCTGATTTACTTTTCCACGTGCCAGGGGCAGTAAGGCCAGTTGCATTGCTCCCAACCGCAGCTGATGTCAGCTATTTCAGCACAAATTTGAGATCGGACCTCAATCTTTCCAAAATGTGTGGTTCAGTAATATTTCAAATGATCAATCTGTAACAACTTATCTTTTGTCTGTAACACGAGTCAAGCCAAATTTCTTTGAAATCAGCGCTTATTGCAGTCAGATACATGGGTACTGCAGGTGATCGTAAACTGATACAATCCTCACTGCAGTCAGATTCACAAAGCTGTAGGTGATCGATCCATGTTACAGTGCTTACTGCAATCAGAGACATAGGAACTGCAGGTGATCAATCCCTGATTTAGTACTTAGTGCAGTCAGATATACTGGCGCTAGGTTATCAATCTCTGATGCAGTATTTACTGCAGTCAGATACATGGAAACTGCAGGCTGATCAGTGCTTACTGCAGATATATTGAAACTGCCAGCGCTAGGTAGATCACTGATATAGTGCTTACTGCAGTGAGATGTACAAAAGCTGCAAGCAATTAATTCCTTAGGGAGTTTATTGGAGGTTTATAGGAGCTGCAGGTGATCAATTTCGATGCTTCCTGAAGTCGGATACACAATAGCTGCAGGTAGATTAATCCATGATATAGTATTTACTGCAGTCAGATACATAGTAGCTGCAAATGGATGAGCTCCTGAGTCTATAGGATATTGGGGTGGATTTCAGGCAGGAAAATGACAGAAACTGGTCAGATTGTGATACTACAACACACGAGGAAACAAGCTGAATGGGGACAGGAGCAATGTCTTGCTGCTGTCCAGATGTGTGTTCTAAAGCTATCCAAAACTCCAAGTTATGGATGTAAATTAATACATTATCACAATAAAATACTCCGTGGGACATTGCTGGTGTAGAATACCTACCACACTTGTCCACATAATAGCAGTCATTGGACTTCAAAGGTAATTAATTGTGAAGCATTTTGAAGCATGCAAATAAGCTATATTCAAGTTTGAGAAATCAGCAAGGGTTCACACTCTCGATCACCATCCTATGATCCCTTGCTGGAAAGTGCTGATGTCAGGGGACAAGAGGATTTGTTTGGGCTGTGAAACGATCCATAGACCTGGAAGTGACCACTTGATTGTCATTATGTAAACAGCGGCCGCACACGGAACTGTACCCCAGCGACAGCGAGCACCTTCAGGCAAGGAAATAAGAAACTGGTGAATCAAATGCATGGGAAGGACAGAGTGCTCCTCTGATTGATACAGAAATCGCATTGCTTTAATGTTTATGTATCTATGACCTTCCTACTTTTTCAGTTTTATAAGAAACACACAAATGAATCTAGAAGAGAACATTTGAACAAAACACATGAACACTTTCCATCAATTAATGTTGAGACTCAGAGAATAAACAGAAGCTCCAGCATCTTGTTATCATTTTATTTCGATGCAGAAACGCTTCACCGTCAGCCAAAAGATTAAAAGAAACATTGTGATTAAAGTAAATGGTGAAGCTGCATTAAACGTAGAACACACAGCGGATCAAATTGAGATGGAACGCTTACCAGGGCCAGGAAAGATCTCGTAAACTGGGAGCAAGTTCCAGTTGATCCTTATTAAGTGGTACATAGGCTCCGGGCTCCGCTTTACTGTGCGAACCCTGTCACATCACAGGGAACAATTCTGATACATAGGCTAGAGTATTTAAATCTATTGTCACATTCGTTACGGTGGAAATAGGTAGGCGGAGTCCATCCAGCCGTGTTCATCATATCACAAGCAATTTATTACATCAGAGATGGTGTGATGACATTATAAAGTATTCCTGAATCTCCATCAGGATAACCTGATATCTGGTGGCTGGCATCCAGCACCTGAACACTGGTTATCATCCTGTAAACTGGATGATGTGGGGAGCAATCCCACCAAGACTACACTTTCACCTTCACTGCACATTTGAAAATATACTTTCAGACTGATATGTAGTGAATAAGATATTTCAGTAACAATGTTATATTCGGTATGATAAAATCATAATTGGTATTTATATATCACTATATAAAAAGACCCAGGGGCACACTCCAGACTGGCTTTTCTCGCGCTGTTTTCTCCTGAGTCAGAGTGGCTGTTTAACCCTTTGAGTTCTGCAGCAGCATTTCTGCATCAAAATAAAACAAAGATCAAATTCCATTATTAATTATTCAGTTTATTGAGAATAATGTGAATTAGGAAATATTTAGAGTGTCTGCGCAAAGACTCAGTCTCAACTAAAAATGTATTTAGTCGGCGCAGCTCGAATAGGATAGAAAAGGATCCAGGAATCTGCGTACCTCAGTACTCAAAGGGTCATCTATAACACACAATGGAATGTTTTCCCTATCTCCTATATTGTTCCAGATGTGCACAACTTTTAACATCACAAACAGGTAAAGCACAATCCCTGTTACTCTGAGCCCAGATATTTGAGTGAGATGTTTATGCGGCAGTAGGGAGCAGTCATTTCAGTGTTACTAAAGTCCTTCAGCAACCAACAGAACTCCACATCTCATCTCAGCCCACCTCCAATACTAAAGTACACACAGTAAAACCGAAAGGCCACAAAGAACATAAACATGTTTCACAAACGAGCAATTGCAGATGTCCAGAATGGGAGTTGCTCAGCTTAAGTATTCAACTCAACCCAATATACCCCAAGAAGATATAGAACCTACCACAGTGAAAACCCTCCTTCTTGACAAGTCACTGATGCTCCAATAATCACTTCCACACATGGTATCGGCTTTCTGTACTCAGATCTCAAAACAAAAACACTGGGGGTCTTATAAACCAACCAGGGAGTTTGCTCTGCTCCAATCACCAAGACACTCTGAATTAATTGGCTGAAATAGCTGATGATCGGGGGAGTCTTTGTCCAGATGTCAAATGAGGTCGCGGTTTAGATGGAAGTCACGCAAAGGCAAACTTCCAATTGTCATGCAGGCCTCCACCTGCCAAGCATGAGGCATATTAATTTCACCACATAGATATTAAATTTCAAACTGTTGTTGAAGTGAAGAAAGGACTTGCTTTAAAAAAGAATTGCCAGATCTTGGCTGGAAAGACATTTGCATATTAACAGACAGTGCTTGGAAAGTACAAATGACCATTCCATGACACATTCAACCCACAATGGACTTCTGATCACCAGACATTGAAGGTGGGGGAGCTCGCATTCCAGGTTGACTGCTAAGATGGCCGAATACACAAATGGACATGGTCAAACCAGTTAGTTACATGACTAACCTGCTGGGCAACTTGAGTTTTTTTGAATTTGTACAAACAGTTTTGGCAGAAAGCAGAATGCTCCTGGACTGAGAAGATCTCTCCTGGCTGGCTCGCCACAGCCTTTCCTGCTGTTTGCCTGCTCCCATCTCTTTCTCACGGAACTTCAAATCCACTGAAGACGCATGAACCCAAGAGAGAAAAGTCTCCTACAGCAAACAAGGTTTAAGAAGAATACTGGGCCCCAACAAAAAGCAAGATCTACCTACAATAAAGGACACTACAGTGAGCTCGAAGAACCGTAACACAAAAAACCTCCTCAGATATTGTCTCAAACTTTTCCACTTTATTTCTTCTGTTTTCTTTCTGTCTCTATCAGCAAGTGTGTATCGTATGTGCATGCTAGCGTGGGTGTGTCGTGTATCCGTAGGCATTAACTGAATTAGAGTTTAAGTTTGTTCAATAAAATTTCACTTTTCTTCTTTAAACCTGAGAAAACCTGTTGTGCTGGTCACTTTGCCTTGTAATTGGAAAGAGGTGAAAAAGGAATTCACCAAAGGGGAGCTGAAAACACGGTGTGTTTAAAAATTAAATCCTGTTACAGTAAGACCAGGTGAAGGCTGAAAGGGAACCCTAGACTTCTTTCTCACCTGGTCATAATACAGTGCTTTTCTGCATGGGAAAAGCAGTTTAGAATTTACACTGTGTTTGTATAATTGGGACTGCTTTATAGCTTAACAAAAAGAACCTGTCGATCAGAAAAAAAGGTTATTTAAAGCTTAACCAAAGGAAATTAATCTAGCTGCAACAGAATCCATGCTTAATACAATCTAGTGGTTGTTTAGTAGGATCATGAAGAACACGCAAAGGGATCAGAAGTAGCAGAACAGGAGAATGGGGAAGCCCGGGCTTTGGAGATGGAGGAACTGGAGATGATGATAGAGACTGTGACGAATGGGAGGTGGAGAAACAGATGCTGCAGGGAGGGATGAACACACGCTGAGGAATTGGATATGGACAGATAAACATTACTAAAGATTGAAGATGGACGGTTAGAGATAGAGGAATGGATACATGGATAGGGGATGCCTGATATGTTGATATTTTTTACATGTGGGCAGTTGCTTTGTGATTCAATTTCAGGCATTGTACATAGACGCCGGACTGTCTCAGGCAGGATTGACCATAATTATGGATATTGATCTTGTGTTTTTCTATGATGGTATTTTGATTATTTGTCTTCACAGCAAATTGAGGTTGGAGTTTCCAACCAGAATGCGGTGTTAATACCGATACTTTCTGGCTTTCAACTGCTGATGAACAGGGTCAGGAATAACTCAGATCTTATTTGTATTCAAACAGAAAATGCTCAGCCAACCTGGCAGCACGTCTGGAAGAGAAACATGAGTTAAGTCTATTCCACAGATGCTGCCAGACCTGCTAAGCATTTTCAGAATTTTCTGTTTTTATTTCAGATTTCCAGCATCCGCAGTATTTTTGCTTGTGCCTCATATGTATTCAGCCACCTTTCTTGGGAGGGGCTGGTATTAGTAATATACCTGGTGTTATTTACCATTGGGACATAGGTTCAAATTCAGCTGAAGACTGTCTGCTTCCTCCCCCTCAGAATACATGCATATAAAGAAAGAGATTATGGAGTAGCAACTGGTTATGGCCAATTTATTGTGTACACCGAAGCCTGGAGGCTTTCCTAACATTGGCCCTTGGGCCTCATTTTAATATTTTGCATGATCTGCCTGTTTTGCCTTTAAAGGCAGCTCGTCCATTTAAACAGCATGAATTTTGGGCGGCTTGTCTTGCTGTTGAGGGCAATGGGAGAGGGACTAATCACCATTGGCAGCAGTCCTTGGGAGTGATGTGGTACCAGGATGATCATTTCTGCTTCTCCTGGCTCCAAACTTTGAAAACATGTACACTTTTTTGTTATAAAAACAAGAAATGCTGGAAATACTCAGCAGGTCTGGCAGCATCTGTGGAGAGAGAAGCAGAGTTAACGTTTCAGGTCAGTGACCCTTCTTCAGAACTCACTATTTTGTTGGCGGCCACTACGTAATTACAGTGACTACTGAAGGTCCCGAGTGAACCACTCCTGCCACATACTCCATTAAGCATGGCCAATTTAGCAGAGGGGTCCCAAAACAGGTGTCTACACGTTAAGCGCCTAACATCTGTTTTAAGTGGCCATCAGGAACTCCTGAAAAATTGCCTGACCCACTGTGGGGTCAGACATCTACCAAGCGCCCCGGGGATGCAAAACTTTGTCCCCAGCAAGTGGCACCTTTTGCATCTTTTTTTACCCAGAAAATGGGCACAATGAGGATCAAGTTCAAAATAAAGTTTTCAATCCAAACCCACTAAACACATTCACAACATAACCTCGGTTCCAAATTAGTTAAATAAATCTTGGGCAAGGAAGATGACGCAGAGTATGCATGACTGGGATGAAATTTCAGGAAATGGATCAAACATTCCATTTGGAAATCCCCAGTCGTTGAAGTGTTTTGTTTCACACTTGCTTGGAGTCTGGCTACTGTGGGAGGAGTGTGGTGTGGGGTTGTAGGAAACATTCCATTGACAGCATAGTCCTCATGAGCCTGGACTAAGGACATGGATGGTAGCCTGACTGAATTGAAAAGTGTCAGAACATGGAGTGTATTTGTGGTGCTGTCTCCCTCTGCACCCTCTCAATTGCAAACGGGTTTGGCACAAAGTAACATACAGCAACAGATTGCTATACCAAAATACAAAACAGACACAGTTAAAAACAACCTTCCCCCCCTACCCCCAAGAATTTTTGCTGGTTCTAATTTGGCACGTGTCACAATTCACTGTGTATAAAAAATTAAGGGGTGCACACTATCTAAAGTTGCTTTATTTGCTGTCCTTGAAGAGTCGTCACCTAGCCACAGAAAAAAGAAACAGATCTGTAAAAAGTTTGTTAGGTTTTTGTTGAGTCACAAAAATACAAAGTGCTTCACTGGATAAATGAATGCGAGCACGTCACATGAGGAAGGGATATAGAGGCAATGGGTGGACAGAAATGCTTCCATGGCGGTCAGGTTAAAATGCAATGGCAGTAAAACAACGCTTTGTCACCTTTACTGGCAGCTTCTAGAAGGACGGAAGTGTTGCACTCTTGATTTTGGTCTTTCTTTTGAATTATTAACCATTAACCATTGGTGGTACAGCAAGACATTCACTGTTGAAAGGTGCTGGACCGAGATCAATCTCCACTTCAGAATTAACTGACTTTAGAACCATCGGAACATAAGAACCTAACTGAACCCAAAACAAGAACTGAGTCCTAAAGGGGAGGCCGAGGAGGCACTCTCTCTCTTCTCAACAACCCTTAATATTTACTGAAAAAAAAATCACGCTGGGAATTTTCTAGGGGGCTTTCCTGATCGACTGCTGTAACTTCAGCAGAATACCCAGTTTTTGCTTCTATCCCTGGTTTCTGTGATTTTCTCATGAAGTTATGGTAGGTGATCCGTGAACCACTGAGGAGATACCCGGCCACAGAGTTTCAGTCCTTGTGTGTGTCCGATCCCCTCGGTGCTAATATATTTATTCTAAGCTGTTCTAAAAGTGATAAAAAAATGCATGGAGCACAGCAGCGTGTGGGGCTAAGGCATGTGAACAATGAGAAAAGGTGGGCAGCCATCTGCTGCTGCTTCCCCACAATGGTAACAAAAAGCACTTTCATTTTCTCTCATGTGTGTATTTTCTTTTTTAAAACTTTTTCTTATTTTGATTATTTTATAAAACTTCAGGTTGTCTCTTTGAACAAGAAGGCCCGATGTGAATATATGTCTTTTGAAGTTCCCAGGGAGAGAGAGCCTTCTTGTAAGGATGGTACAGTGCACATGTTAATCAGACACTTGTTAAAATCCAGCAGTCTGGAGTGGTCTGTGTGAGGGGGTCTCTACCCGGCGGTTCATTCACTCCCGCCTACTGGAGGGTTACTGCCCAGGACTATACCCGAGTGGTGGAGTGTGAATGAGGCAGCCCTGTGCTGTTAAAACCAGCAGCAAAGGTGTTGTAAGGATGCAAGGACTGCATTCCCACCAAGGAGTTGGGAATCATGGTGATGGTATTGGGGGTCATGAGGGGGATATCATCAGGTGAGCGGCGGAGAGTCAGTGTGTAGTCTGGCAGTGAAGGCAGCCGCATGGGCTCATGAGCCTGGATGTTCTCACACTCATGGTGCGTTTGGTTCACTTGTAGTGACATGATCTCCTCCTCCTGTGTATGTGCCATGTCATTGCTGGTGTTGCGTTGTGGGCTCGGCTGCTGGTGGGAGTCATTGCGGTGCTTGTCCTTGCGGTAGTACAGTGCAGCGAAGGCCAGGACATTGAGAAAAAGCAGGGAGGCCCCCACTGCGATGGTGACGCTAAGCTCAGTGGAGTAGTCCCGGGGGTTCTCGATCAGCAGGGAGCCACTGTCTTGCTCTGGGTCCCAGTTCTCCTTTTGCTGCTCATTGGAGTTGAAAGCTGGAGACATGCCTGAGCCTGGCCGCTTGGTGGTGAAGGGCCATACCTTGCCATTGGGTCGCCTAGTCGCATAGGAGATGGGAGTGGTGTTGGGCTGAGGCACCTTGGTGGTGGTGGAGGTGTACTGGAACATGTCATGCAGGTTGTACAGGTGAGGGACAAGGTGCTTCCAAAAGGCCACTTTGGTGGCACGGTAGTGCTCCCGCACTCGTGGCTTCAGACCAATGTGGAGGTAAAGCTGATCCCGTGGGTTGTATTTAGACCAGGCCACCTCTTCAAAGCGGTTAGCCTTTGTGTGGATGAACTTGGTGTCCTGCGGCACTGGCTTGTTGGGATCACTAGAGATAGAAAGAAGACAGTTACTTTCAGGAGTTCCTTTCAATTTACTTACCAGGGTCATTGTCAGTTCTGTATAAATCAAGCACAGTTAATGAAGCATGTAATGCATGTGAAGATCTAAAGGCCTGTCTGCCCTTATCATGAACAATGCCAAACCCTGGAAAATGGACTCATGGGACTAAATTTTCAAAACGGGATTGGGCACCCAATGCCCAGACAATTTCCGGGTCCCGACCCCACGCCTGAGTTGCGTTGCCAATGCGACGCAATCTTCAAATATTAATGCCCTAATTGGTCAGAAAGCGAGCTCGGCGCCTAATTAGTGGCACTGAGTGTCTGTAGGAGATAGGAGCTTCCTGCAGAGCTCGGGCGGCAAAAACAGGTGGCAGTCATGATGGAGCCGGCTGCTGCCTTGCCACTGAGAGCAGGCAACACCATGGAGGGCCAGCAGAATAAAAAGGTGAGGCAGCGCTTCCAGAATTAAAGAAGTTTTGCGCTTGGCCTGGCACAAGATCCCTATGGCCCCAAAACATTTCAACGTGCAGCAATAAAGTTTGCCCCCTGCCCCCTGTGAGCCCGACTACTGTGCACCAGATTGGTCGGGCTCTCCGGAATCGCCATTGAAAATTACAGTGCTGACTCCCCCCACCCACCCCCGCCTCTTAATGAGTTCTTTTATGAGCTTAATGGGCTCTTAATTGGAGGTGAGTGGCTTCCACATTCCCTTCCCCCAGCCCTCACATTAAAAATTGCGGACTGTCGCAGAGGCATCAGGTTCCGGAGATGACCTCTGGGACTGTGATTTTCCAATCAAGTCTGCACCGGGTTCAGACTCGGTGACCCTTTGAAAATCCGGCCCAGGTAATCACACTCTGCTCAATATAAGGTGAACAGGACTCTGCAGGCAGCAACTGAGTCTTGGCTCATGGATACATAGGCCTGAAACACCTTATGCTGGCGTAAATATGTTACGTTTGCTGACAGCAAGTGATGCCAACATTTCTTGCCAATCTCAATAGCATAAACCAGAATGTGAAAATCAGCATTAACAAACAGGAACAATCGGTAAACAAAGTGCAGAACTCATACCATATATCCTTTCTTTAACTATGAAAATGAAAAACATATACCATATAACCATCATTTATGAACATTAGGCATTGTGGGGTGAAAATTAGTTAAGGTGGTGTGCCAGTAGCATGCATTCAACTGGGAGGCCAAAACTGGACTTCAGGCCTCATTAATAATTTTTCTGCGAACTGCCGGCTCCCTCCACACGCAATTTGCACATTATTCTAAGAATAATATTGGGCTGATTGCCTTGCTGGCAGCAGGCCGAAGGTTAATCCAGCTGGAGCAGCAATGGTGGGGCAATTGCGAAGTTTGTGGAATTAGAGAGCACTCCTGCTGGCTTCACACCAATTATTTCTTAATTTAAAAAACTTACTTTTTGTTGCTGGCTGCAGGGGCTGCTGAAGAATTCGGAGTGGAGCAGGCCTGGCACCTGCTCCACACAGCCAAAAGATTTTGGCAAGAGGACTTAAGATAGGCGTGGACCTCTCAATTACATTTGTATGGGCCTAACACCTGCCTTAGGTGGCCACCGGGGTAGGGCGCTAACTCTAGCTGGGCATATTCCTGGATGTCTACCAGCCTCAAGCTGCCCTACCCAGTAAAACAGTCTTTTTAAAATTCTTCTCCAATATTTTTATACCTAATAAATACAACTGTTTTTAATGCCCTCATGATTTTGCACACCGCAGTGTTCTGGAGATGAATCTTTAATTTCTGGGCACTCCAGGGTAATCCAAGAGGGTTGGCAGCCCTACATCAGGGAAGCCAGAAAAATGGGCCTGGCAAATTTAGCAGTGGTTCAAATGCCCACATAGTCCCACTGCTAAATGGATCATTGTAAAACAGGCGTATTAATGCTCAAGTTAGGCTCAATAATGTTTAAGCAATCTGGGAAGCTTTTCAATTTTTAATGTGATTCACCCTGGTGCCATAAAAATGCATTCAAAGAAACGGAAAATACAGTTCCAGTCTCAGTGAGAAAAAATAAAATCAGTGAGAAAAAATAAAATCAATGTTTAAAATAACTGCCATAAACTACCAGAAATATGATTTTGAGTCCTGCTGCATCTAAAATTTTGACGTAATTTTACATCCATTTTGTAACAGCACAATCACAGGAAATTCAAGTGTAACCCTCTCTACCATTGCGGGGTGGGGGGGTGTGGGATGCATCTAGGCAAATAGGCATAAAAGATCGGTGAAATTCGGATGTATTGTAAGTAGGTGTATAACACACTTACACCCAAATTTCCTCTATCTTTTGCTTTATGGCTTTATGTCACAACTGCAGGTGTCTTTAGGAACTATTGCACAGGAAATTCTGAGCCATTGAGTTGGAGTCAAACACAGGCACAGAGCACCTGCGCTCTCCTCATTTTATTATTGTACCATTAACCCGAAACAAGAAGTTATAAAATCCACATGCTCATAGACACCACAGGCAGTGACAAGGTGGCTTGGTTAGAATAAACCATTAAACATACAGTCGCCTCGGCTGTCCAGGGCAGTACCTACAAGTTCACTGATTGATTGTACATGTGAAAGAGGTGAGTGATGACAGCCCAAAAAGGAATGGCCCACATATCACATTTGGTGTACCTGACTCATGACTCTGCAGTCTTACAACAGCACTTGCAAACATACAGTCCATATACAGCCTCCCTGAGTCTTCCTCCCAAATCAGCACTCCAGGCTAGATAGGTGCATGCAGAGCCAGATTGATGCTGACGGCACATAGCCTAGCTGTAGTGACTTCAGTGGAAATGCTGTTCTATTCTACTCAAAGCTGGGTATTTTCCCGAATTCCCCCAATCTCCAACCACTCAACTCCATAAATCACCCATATTTCCTTTGTTGCAGTACGTGGGAAGTCGTGGATGCACCATGTGTCCTTGACAAATACATCTGCGGCAAGTGTCACGGGCTGCAGAAGCTTGAGCTCCGGGTTTCGCAACTTGAGCGGTGGCTGGAGTCACTGTGCTGCATCCGCGAGGCAGAGACTACGTGGATAGCACATTTCAGGAGGTAGTCACACTGGAGCTTAAGAGAGCACAGGCAGAGAGGGACTGGGTGGCTGCCAGACAGACAAGAAGATTGAGGCAGGTAGTGCAGGAGTTCCCTGAGAGCATCTCACTTTCCAACCGGTATTCAGTTCTGAGTATCGATGGGAGAGAGGGTTCCTCTGGAGAGTGCAGTGAGAGTCATGACCAGAGCACCATGGGTGGCTCAGCTGTGCAGGGAGGGAGGAGAAAGGACAAGAGAGCAATAGTGATAGAGTATTCTATAGTTAGGGAAACAGATAGGCGTTTCTGTGGTCACAGACGTGATTCCAGGATGGTCTGTTGCCTCCCTGGTGCAAGGGTCATGGATATCACCAAGCAGCTACGGGGCATTCTGGAGGGGGAGGGTGCACAGCCAGAGGCCGTGATCCACATTGGTACCAACGATATAGAAAGAAAGAGGGATGAGATCCTGCAGGCTGAGTTCAGGGAGTTAGGAACGAGATTAGCAAGCAGGACCTCAAAGGTAGTAATCTGTGGATTACTCCCAAGACCACGTGTTAGTGATTATAGGAATAGGAAAATACACCAGATGAATGCATGGCTGCAGAGATGGTGCAGGAGGGAGGGTTTCAGATTTCTGGGGCATTGGGACTGGTTCTGGGGAAGGTGGGACCTGTACAAGCCAGATGGTCTGCACCTGATCAGGACTGGGACAAATATCCTTGCAGGAAGGTTTGCTAGTGCTGTTGGGGATGGTTTAAACTAGCTTGCCAGGGGGATGGGAACCTGAGCGCAGTCTTAGATAGGACAATTTCAGGGCAGGGAACAGGAGGCAGAAAATTAGCAAGTGACTCTGAAAGAAGAAACAAACGTTAAAAAGTGTGCAGCACAGGAATTTGGCAGTGTTAAAAGGTATTTATTTAACTGCAAGGAGTATAGTAAATAAAGCCAATGAGCTGAGATGGGCACAGATAGACACATGGCATCACGATATCATTGCTATAACAGAAACCTGGCTCAGAGAGGGGCAAGAATGGCAGCTCAACATCCCTGGATATAGAGTTTTCAGGCGGGATAGAGAGGGAGATTAAAAAAGAGAGGGTGTAGCATTATTAGGAGGAATGATTTGCTCAATGAATCATCAAACGAGGCCATATGGGTGGAGCACAGAAATAGAACAGGGGCAGCCATACTACTAGGAGTGTACTATAGACCCCCAAATAGTGAGAGGGAGATAGAAGAACAAATATGTAGGCAAATTTCAGAGTGCAAAAACTATAGGGAGGTAATAGTTGGGGATTTCAACTACCCCAATATCAACTGGGATGCAAACAGTGTGAAGGGCACAGAGGGGACAAAATTCTTGAACTGCATTCAAGAGAACTTTTTAAGCCAGCACGTAACAAGCCCAACAAGAGGGGGCACAATTCTAGATTTAGTCTTCGGTAATGAAGCTGGGCAAGTGGAGGAAGGAACAGTGGGTGACCATTTTGGAGATAGTGACCATAATACAGTAAGTTTTAGCATAATCATGGAAAAGGACAAAAATAAAACAGGAGTAAGAGTCTTAAATTGGGAGAAGGCGAATTTTAAGAAACTGAGAGGTGATCTGGCGAAAGTGGACTGGATACAGCTACTTGAGGGAAAATCAGTGGCAAACCAGTGGGAGGCATTCAAAAGCGAGATACTACAGGCACTATGTCGACATGTCCCCACAAAGAAAAAGGGTTTTACGGCCAAATCTAGAGCCCCCGGTTTTCTAGAAGCTTACAGGGTAAGTTAAAGCAGAAAAAGAAAGCTTATGACGATCACAAAAATCTTAATAGTTTAGAAAGCCTAGAGGAGTATAGAAAGTGCAGGGGTGAAGTAAAAAAGGAAATTAGAAAAGCAAAGAAAGGACATGGAAAATTACTGGCAGGTAAAATCAAGGAAAACCCAAAGATGTTTTATCAGTACATTAAGAGCAAGCGGATAACTAAGGAAAGGGTAGGGCCTATCAGGGATGTACAAGGGAAATTATGTATGGATGCAGAAGATGTGGGCAGGGTTCTTAATGAGTTTTTTGTCTCTGTCTTCACAAAGGAGAGGGTTGATGTAGATACTGTAGTTAAAGAGGAAGAGTACGAAGTATTAGATACGATAAGCATAATGAGAGAGGAAGTACTAGAGGGTCTGACATCCTTGAAAGTGGATAGATTGCCAGGGCTGGATAGATTGCATCCCAGATTCTTAAAAGAAGCTAGGGAGGAAATAGCAGATGCACTGAGGATCATCTTCAAATCCTCACTAGATACAGGAGAGGTACAAAACGATTGGAGGTCTGCGAATGTTGTACCATTGTTTAAAAAGGGTGCGAGGGATAAGCCAAATAATTATAGGCCAGTCAGTCTGACCTCAGTGGTGAGTAAATTGTTAGAATCTATTCTGAGGGACAGGATAAACTGCCACTTAGAAAGGCACGGATTAATCAGAGATAGTCAGCAAGGATTTGTTAAGGGAAGGTCATGTTTTACTAACTTAACTGAGTTTTTTGAGGAAGTAACAAAGAGGATTGATGAGGGTAGTACAACGGATGTGGTCTACATGGACTTTAGTAAGGCATTTGACAAGGTCCCACATGGCAGACTGGTCAGTAAAATGAAAGCCCATGGGATACAGGGCAATGTGGCAGGTTGGATCCAGAATTGGCTCAGTGACAGGAAACAAAGTGTAGTAGTCGACGGATGTTTTGTGAATAGAAAGCTGTTCCCAGTGTCATTCCACAGGGCTCAGTGTTGGGTCCCTTGCTGTTTCTGGTATATATTAATAATTTGGACTTAAATGTGGGAGGCATGATTGGGAAATTTGCTGATGACACAAAAATTGGTCGTGTAGCTGATAGTGAAGAGGATAGTTGTAGACTCCAGAATGATATCAATGGTTTGGTTGAGTGGGCAGAAAAGTGGCAAATGGAATTCAATCCAGAGAAGTGTGAGGTAATGGATTTGGGGAGGGCAAAGAAAGTGAGGGAATACACAATAAACGAGAGGATATTGAGAGGGGTGGAAGAAGTGAGAGACCTTGGAATGTATGTCCACAGGTCCCTGAAGGTGGCAGGACAGGTAGATAGAGTGGTGAAGAAGGCATCTGGAATGCTTTCCTTTATTGGCCAAGGTACAGAATAGAAAAGCAGGGATGTAATTCTGGAACTGTATAAAACACTGGTAAGGCCACATTTGGAGTATTGCGTACAGGTCTGGTCACCACATTACAGAAAGGACATAATTGTTGTGGAGAGAGTACAAAGGAGATTTACAAGAATGTTGCCAGGGCTTGAAAGTTGCAGTTATGAGGAAAGATTGGATTGACTAGGGTTGTTTTCCTTAGAACAGAGGAGGCTGAGGGGTGACTTAATTGAGGTGTACAAAGTTATGAGGGGCCTAGATAGAGTCGACAGGAAGGACCTGTTTCCCCTAGTGGAGAGGTCAATTACCAGGGGGCATAAGTTTAAGGTGACTGGTAGAAGGATTAGAGGGGACATGAGGTAAAACTTTCACCCAGAGAGTGGCGGGTGTCTGGAATTCACTCCCAGGAATGGTGGTGGAGGCAGAAACCATCAATTCTTTTAAAAGGTACCTGGACATGCACCTGAAGTGCTGCAAGCTGCAAGACTATGTACCAGGTGCTGGAAGGTGGGATTAGTTTGGGTGGCTAGTTTTTATGGCCAGCATGGACACGACGGGCTGAATGGCCTCCTTCTGTGCTATAATTTTTCTATGGTTCTATGGTACAGAGAGCCTGCATCAGAGCTAGGGCTCAATTTCCAATTTTTTTGTCAGTCAAATGTCTGACATGGAGGAACCTATCACCATGCTTACTGGTAAATTCACAAAACAAGTTTACTTGACCTGGTGTAAAGTTCTTTTAGCTTTACACCAAAACCAAACTCGTGCAGTGCAAATCAGGTATCAAGGTTGAAACTAACTTATGCAGGGAATATAATATTGCTTCATTCCAGTATTAGCTCAGAGTTTGACTCCAGATTCAGCTCCATTTACATTATAACTGCAGCACTGGTGTGTAGCCAAACTGCTTCACACTGATGTTATCGCTGTAATGTGAAGCATCCTAAAAGTGCCCAATATGGATACCTATTTCTTTTACCATTTGAACAGGCCCCATTTATTTCAAAGATGTTCAACAATTTGGAGCTGAGCCCTGATACTCATGTCAAAACCAATGAGAGGAGTGGGCCACATAAAAGGAAGAGTCTCAATAATCTGAGAATGGAACCACCCCATAGCACACAAATTAAAAAAGTACCGACACAAAAATTCAAACAGCCCCATAGATAAGAGAAGTGAGACTCCCTGCACACAAAACACAAGATGTGTTCCACATACACAAGAAAGAACTACTCGACCCTAAAAAAACCCAAGACATTTATAAATAGCTACATTTCTCAGACACAAAGAAGTGAGACCCCCATACATCCCATGCAAAAAAATCAAGGCCTTCTCCTGTTTTTACTCTGCTCATCTGCATCTTTCTTCCATCACAACTCCACTCTGATTCCCCATCTTCATTCCCATACTTCATTACCCCTGGTGTCACTCCCATCATTCATGCCCATATCCTCACTTCCATTCTCCCTTCAGCCCCATCCTCTGCCACACATCCTCACTCCCATCCCCTTCCTCCCTGCAATCTCTCTTCAATCCTGGCTCTTTCCCAAACTTTGACATTAGTAAATTACAGTCTCAAATCAGGCTGGATGACTGATTGGTCAGAAAAGCTGTTCCCTGATTGGTTTAAACCCACCAGTGAGCAGCTTTTTTCTAATCCTCCAGGCAGTAAGTTTAAAGAACTTTAGCTGAGTTCATACGGCTTCTATTTCTTTTTGCAGTAACTGCAAAAAGCTGGTATCAACTATGGTTAAGGTTCTTGAATGTGTTGTCGCCTCCCAAATCCATTCCCATCTTTCCTGGAACACCATGTTTGAATCCCTCCAATTAGGTTTCCGCCACTGCCACAGTACCAAAACAGCTCTTATTAAAGTCACAAATGACATCCTATGTGACTTTAACAAAGGTAAACTTTCCCTCCTCATCCTTCTCAACCTGTCTGCAGCCTTTAACACAGTTAACCACATCATCGTATCATCGTCCTCCAATGCCTCTCCACTGTCATCCAGCTGGATGGGACTACTCTCACCTGGCTCCATTCTTAGCTATCTAATCATAGCCAGAGTATCTCTTGCAATGGATTCTCCTCCTACTCCTGCACCGTTACCTCTGGTGTCCCCCAAAGATCTATCCTTGGCCGCCTCCTATTTCTCATATACATGTTGCCCCTCGTGACATCATCCAAAAGCACAATGTGAGTTGTCACTTGTATGCTGACAACACCCAACTCTACCTCACCATCATCTCTCTTGACTCCTCCACTATCACTAAATTATCAGACTGCTTATCTGACATCCAGTACTGGATGCGTAGAAATTCCCTCCAATTAAATAGTGTCAAGACTGAAGTCATGGTTTTTGGTCTCCGCTCCAAACTCCATTTACTAGCTACTGTCTCCATTCCTCTCCCAGGCAACAGTCTGATTAAGCCAGTCTGTTCACAACCTTGAACACCTGTCACATTTGAACACGAGATGACCTTCCGACTACATATTTGCACATCACTAAGATATCCTATTTCCACCTCCGTAGCATCACCCGACTTCGCCCTTGTCTCAGCTCATCTGCTGCTGAAACCCTCATTCATGCCTTTGTTACCTCCAGACTTCACTATTCCAATGCACTCCTGGCTGTTCTCCCACTTTCTACCCTCCGTAAACTCAAGGTCATCCAAAATTCTGCTGCCCATGTCTGAACTTGCACCATGTCCTGTTCGCCTATCACCCCTGTGCTCGCTGACCTACATTGGCTCCCGGTAAAGCAACGTCTTGATTTTAAAATTCCCATCCTTGTTTTCAAATCTCTCCTCCAACCTCACAACCCTCTGAGACATCTGCGTTCCTCCAATTCTGGCCACTGGAACATCCTTGGGTTTAATCGCTTGCCCATTGGTTCTCGCACCTTCAGTTACCTAGGCCCTAAGCTCTGGAAAACCCTCCCTACACCCCTCTGCATCTCTACCTCACTTTCCTCCTTTTTCTGGAGCCAAGTTGGAAGAATGCCAGGGCCCAATGACAGCCCTAAGTTCAATAAGTGAACCATTGATTTATACACAGTGCACTGCAATGCTGTAGACCTCCCTATTTAAGGTATTGGATTACTGAGTCTTGCACTGAGGTTTCATCACTAGGGATGCCATCTTGAAGCCACCTTTACTCCAAAAAACTCTGCTTAACTTCTCTCCCAGAAGATAGCTACCGGCTGGTCATTGGAGAACTGACAAATGTAGATTTGAATCTTTGCTAGGTCGACAGAATGTATCAGGAGCTCCTTATGGTGAGCAGCATTGTTCATATAATTAGTGCATGTTCTCACAATTCTCCTGACCATAGCATAGAAATACCTCATAAATCCATGGAACAAGAATTCCACCAGGTGAAGTTGTGCAGCTTCTGTAGCAGCTGCTTGCCTCTCTGCAACTCAAAGTAGAATATATTATGGATGTACAAGGGTGTGATCTCATACCTAGTCTCCAGTGCCTTCCAGCAGCTGTTGTTCCAAGTCTGAAAGTTTCTTCACTGACTATATGATAGCTGTTTGCCTTCTGTTTGGTGGAAAGAACTGCACAGAATAGCTTTAGTCATTCTAATCACCTTGATGTTCCAGCCAGCCGTCTTGATCGTCTAGGTGTCAATGTTCAGTGACGTGCACCAGGCTTATTCATCAAATTTTGCTTTTATTCATTACCAAACAGTTTAATCTAACTCTTAACATAAGGGGCTTTTACAAAGAGGTGTGCCCATCATGAGGGAACTTCCCCTCCAAGGTACTTGTCGACAGGCTTGTATAGATCAGGGCCCTCACACAGAGCAGCTATCTTCCCTTTTTGCCACAAATCCATCTCACAGGTTTGTTCTAGATCATGACCGGAGGAAGCCATTCCACTGCAACACCAAAGAATGGAAAGACCCAAGTACCCTTCATGCCTTTCTGAACATTGCCCCAAAGGTATTGTGGTCAGGCTGAAGCTGGCATCTGCCAGAACTGCCAGGTATTGATAGGAATCTAATTGGAGCAAGTGCCCTTTGTTTTGTCCTTCATGATCCCCTCTTGGACTGTGCAAAATATTATATGGTGATTTGCAACTGCATGTGGTGGTTCCATGAAACCATCTCCACACAAGCCGTGGTACAATAATATGATGAACTGATGAGCTGAGGACACAGTGTCTAGAATATGCTTCCTATGGCCTTTGAAGTTGAAAATTGAGATACACAAAACGTAAGGTGACTCCCACTGTTGAACAACTTCATCAAATTAACACAATAGTTTTCTGAGATCTACCCAGGTGTAAGATCCCAGCACATTATGCATGTGTTATGAATCATTTAATCTCAGTTTAACTGAGTTCAGGATGAAGAAAGCAGTCTGTGTTGACTATTTTCTATTTGCTTTGCCATCAAAACATTCATGCACAGAGATGATGCCCTTGACGTTATGGTACTTGAATACTTAAATATTATATGTGTCCTTCTCAACATATATAAAACAAGTTAGCAGTAACTAAATTTAAAGTGATCAGTCACATCTGTATAAATAATAAAATATGTAGACTTAGTTATGATTTGAATTTGTGATAGGTTCTTATTTATCACTCTCCCTTCTTGGGGATAGAAACTAGAACCGTGCTCTGTAATACAGAGGGATTGTGTGCCTTAAACAGAAACCTATTCAGCAGCTTCTGAAAAGTAGTTCCAAAGTCAGTCAGTGGTTCCTAGACTGGTCACCAAAACCCTTGTTGTTTTCGTCTAAAGCAGCTCTTAGGAACTCAGCATGAACACCATAAATACTTGCTGCTCTTTAATAGTCAGCCAACACAGTGCAGAGTCCATTTGCTCCCATCAAACTAGTTCATTAAGGTCTTCTATCTGTGCAGCACAGTTTTTACAACCTTGTAAATAGGTCCTTGCTGTATCTTGTTGGGTCAGATATCAACTCTGTATAGTGTTCTTTCCAGACTTGTAGATAACTTAATCTGTTTGGTTTAGAACACTTATTGGCAGTAACCTAGAGAAACGTTTTGATCATCCATCACAACAGGCTTTATTGAATAGAAAAATGATACAGAATTGTTTTTGTGAAATCGCATACCCTGATGGATGACTTCAACTCAGTGATCCCACTTTATCTCTCTAGTGATCCTCCTATCATAATGATGCACTGCATCAACTAATGTTGCACTGCATCAACTAATGTTGCAGTAGCTCTTGATTGTTTTCAAGAGGCTTCAAGTACTGCTTTAAATTCTTTACCTAACAGCTCTCTCTCTATGCCTTTACAGTTACCTGACAAACGTGCTGCTTATGGATGAGTCACAAGCCTGGAAACATATGGCACAGTCCTCAGCAACTCTGATTTGGCAGTTACCCTTTGTTATAAATACATTCTTACCCTTTGATATAAGTACATTCTAGACCCAACCATCTTCAGCTGCTTCATCAATGACCTTCCTTCAATCATAAGGTCAGAAGTGGGGATGTTCGCTGATGATTGCACAATGTTCAGCACCATTCGTGACTCCTCAGATACTGAAGCTGTCCATATGCAGCAAGACCTGGACAATATCCAGGCTTGGGCTGATAAGTGGCAAGTAAAAATTGTGCCACACAAGTGCCAGGCAATGACCATCTCCAACAAGAGAGAATCTAACCATCCCCCCCTTGACAATCAATGGCATTATCATTGCTGAATCCCCCACTATCAACATTCTGGGAGTTACCATTGACCAGAAACTAAGAGGAGGTCTGAGGCTAGGAATCCTGCAGCGAGTAACTCATCTCCTGACTCCCCAAACCCTATTCACCATCTACAAGGCACAAGTCAGGAGTATGGTGGAATACTCTCCACTTGCCTGGATGGGTGCAGCTCCAACAACACTCAAGAAGCTCAACACTATCCAGGACAAAGCAGCCCAACTGATTGGCACCCCGTCCACAAACATTCACTCCACCACCGATGCAAAGTGGCAGCAATGTGTACCATCCACAAGACGCACTGCAGCAATTCACCAAGGCTCCTCAGACAACACTTTCCAAACCCACGACCTCTACCACCTAGAAGGACAAGGGCAGCAAATGCATGGGAACACCACCACCTACAAGTTCCCCTCCAAGCCACACACCATCCTGACTTGGAACTATATCGCTGTTCTTTCACCGTCGCTGGATCAAAATCCTGGAGCTCCCTTCCTAACTGCACTGTGGGTGTACCTGCGCCACACTGACTGCAGCAGTTTAAGAAGGGAGCTCACCACCACCTTCTCAAGGGCAATTAGGGATAAGCAATAAAGGCTGGCCTAGCCAGTGATGCCCACATCCCATGAATGAATTTTAAAAAATCATCTTGCCCAAGACATCGAAGAGCTGTCTTGTTAATGAAGAATGTAACTGGCCAGCGGTCTGAAGCTTCCCATCAACATTGAACACAGCAATTTTAAAGTAACACATGCTGCAAGGTATCACATTGACATGACTGATGTGCCTTCTGCACCCCTTGCCAACGCACGTAATAGGTGATCTTCAAAAGAAAGTAGAGAGTATTGCTAACAGAGGGTGTATATGATTTCCAACACGAATCTTTGACTATCATATTAGTCATACATTGGAGCAATGAACAAACACAAACATTTTCTCGGCCATCTAGAGTTGTATCTGAGGTCCTGAGGATGCTTCCCACTGAACACGCTGCAGCTTCTGAGGAATGCACTCAGATTCTAGAGGCCAATGCCTAAATCCTTGAAGAGTATCTTGGCCATGACAAAGTTAGTTTGGCACATCCTAAGTTCCACTGTAAGCAAGCCCAGGTCAATAATCAAAGTTTTGCTGAAGCCACCTTTGGGTCTAGATCCATAAATCCTTCATTTATTTGATAACTATGGAACCATAGGTGACAGCCAATGAGCATTCTACATGTTTTCTCGAAGCAAGGACATAAATTCATTCCTGGGAAATGAATTGTTTTGTTTTGAGCCAAGGAACTGGCATTTCAAGTGGCAAAAGAGAAATCAGCTCTTTGAAAGGTGTTCTTACACTTCCATGATGTGATCAATGATATAGATCCAAAATATTGGCTAACAGAACACTTTGATGAATGCACATACCACCCTACTCATGACGAACAGCCGTAAGTACATTGAACACATGACTTTCCATCCACTGTCTAGCCCAGATCTCAAGCCAAATGTTTTGAAATCCTGTTTCTAGATGATGGCATCCAATGATGAAATCCATGCTGAGGTTCTCACCATAATACCTGTCAGGGGCATCCATGATAAGGTTCCTCACCTTTGACCCAACTGCAACCATGTATCCACTCTGGAGAATTCTGGCATTGCTACCAATTACTACCACTGTGGGCGGCACAGTGGCGCAGTGGTTAGCACTGCAGCCTCACAGCTCCAGGGACCCGGGTTCAATTCCGGGTACTGCCTATGTGGAGTTTGCAAGTTCTCCCTGTGTCTGCGTGGGTTTTCTCCGGGTGCTCCGGTTTCCTCCCACAAGCCAAAAGACTTGCAGGTTGGTAGGTAAATTGGCCATTATAAATTGTCACTAGTATAGGTAGGTGGTAGGGAAATACAGGGACAGGTGGGGATGTTTGGTAGGAATATGGGATTAATGTAGGATTAGTATAAATGGGTGGTTGATGGTTGGCACAGACTCGGTGGGCCGAAGGGCCTGTTTCAGTGCTGTATATCTAAAATCTAAAAAAAAATCAAACCCAACCTTCCATGAGGAAAATAGTTTATCTGAAAAATTTAGTATGGTCGGAAATATATTTATCAAAACTATTCACAAGAGCCGATGCTGTAAGGTGGGATTAGATTGGGCGGCTAGTTTTTCGGCCAGCATGGACATGATGGGCTGAATGGCCTCCTTCTGTGCTGTAATCTTTCTATGGTTCTATGATTCTATGAGCAGCTGATAAACGCTGCTTACAAGACTACCTCACAAACATTGCTCATTGACAATGTTTACTCACTATTCACTTGATCCTAAATACATTACACAGCTCCTTTGGCTTTTGTGCTTACTTGTATTGCCACAAACAAAGGCACCCACAAGACAGGCAATAAGTGAATGCACAAGGGTGATTAGTTGATGTTTGTATGAAATATTGTATGGTTTGTTGGATGATGTTGGTTTGGAATGGTTGTTTTGTGGTGGCATTTACTTCAGCATCGTAGCCAAGAGGACACTGATGCTCAGTGACAGATCACACTGACAGTGTGACTATTGTACAATGGGGATTTGCAGTTGTGTTTGGTGGAACTGTAGTTGAACGAAGCAATCATGTCACAACTGGTCAGGAAGGGAATGACTGTTATCCTCCTCCAAGTTAGCAAGGACACAACAGACTGAATGGCCTCTTTCTGTGTTGTATCCAATCTATGATGGGATGCTTTCCAGGCATGGTGATGTAGTGGTAAAGTCACTGGATTAGTGGTCCAGAGGCCCAGGTTACTGCGCTGGGAACACAGTTTCAAATCCCACCATGGCAGCTGGTGGAATTTAAATTAAATTAATTAATAAAACACTGGAATTGAAAGCTAGTCTCAGTAATGGTGCCATGAAACTATCATTGATTGGCATAAAAACCCATCATTAATGTTCTTTAGGGAAATCTGGCCTACAGCAATATCCTGGAGCATATCAACATTACAAAGGAGGAGGTGTTGGAGGTTTTGAAGTGCATTAAGGTGGATAATTCCTCAGGGCCTGACCAGGTGTCTCCTAGGATGCTATGGGAAGCAAGGGAGGAGATTGCTGGGGCCCTGGCAGAGACTTTTGTATCATCGTTAGCCATGAGTGAGGTACCGGAAGACTGGAGGATAGCTAATGTTGTGCCTTTAGTTAAGAAGGGCAGCAGGATAAGCCAGGGAACTACAGGCCGGTGAGCCTTACATCAGTGGTGGGAAAGTTATTGGAAGGGATTCTGAGAGACAGGATTTATATGCATTTGGAAAGGCATGGTCTGATTAGGAATAGTCAGCATGGCTTTGTGCGTGGGAAATCATGTCTCACGAATTTGATTGAGTTTTTTGAGGAGGTGACCAAGAGGATTGACGGGGGCAGGGCGATGGATGTTGTCTACATGGACTTTAGCAAGGCCTTTGACAAGGTCCCGCATGGTAAGCTGGTCCGGAAGGTTCGAACACTTGGCACGTCTGGCTGAGGATGGTCGCAAATGCTTCAGCCTTTTCTTTTGCACTGATGTGCTGGGCTCCTTCATCATTGTGGTGGGGATGTTTGTCGAGCCTTTTCCTCTGGTTAGTTGTTTAATTGTCCACCACCATTCTTGAATGAATGTGGCAGGACTGCAGAGCTTTGATCTGATCCGTCAGTTGTGGGATCGCTTATCTCTGTCTATTGCATGCTGCTTATGCTGTTTGACATGCGAGTAGTCCTGTGTTGTAGCTTCACTAGATTGACACCTCATTTTTAGATATGCCTGGTGCTGCCCCTGGCATGCTGCCCTGCACTCTTTATAGGACCAGGGTTGATCCCTTGGCTTGATGTAATGGTAGAATGAGGGATATGCCAGGTCATGAGGTTACAGATTGTGGTTGAATACAATTCTGCCGCTGCTGATGGTCCACAGCCCTCATGGATGCCCAATTTTGAGTTGCCAGATCTGTTCTGAATCTATCCCATTTAGCACACTGGTAGTGCCACACAACATGATGGAGGGTACAGTCGGTGTGAGGACAGGATGTCGTTTTCACAAGGATTGTGCGGTGGTCACTTCTACCAATACAGTCATGGACAGATGCATCTGCAATAGGTAAATTGATGAGGACTGGATCTAGTAGGTTTTTCCCTCTTGTTGGTTTCCTCACCACCTGCCGCAGATCCAGTCTAGCAGCTATGTCCTACAGGACCTTGACCAGCTTGGTCAGTAGTGGTGCTACCGAGCCATTCTTGGTGATGGACATTGACGTCCCCATCCAGAGTACGTTCTGTGCCCTTGCTACCCTCAGTGCTTCACCTAAGTGATGTTCAACATAGAGGAGTACTGATTCATCAGCTGGGAGGGCAGTAGGTGGTAATCAGAAGGAGATTTCCTTGCCCATGTTTGACCTGATGCCATGAGACGTCATGGGGTCCAGAATCAATGTTGAGGGCTCCCAGGACAACTCCCTCCTGACTGTACACCACTGTGATGCCACCTCTGGTGACTCTGTCCTGTCAGTTGGACAGGACTTAGCCAGGAATGGTGATGGTGGTGTCTGGGACATTGGATGTAAGGTATGTTTTCATGAGTATGACTATGTCAGACGGTTGCTTGACTAGTCTGTGGGACAGCTCTCTCAAATTTGGCACAAGCCCCCAGATGTTTGTAAGGAGGACTTTGCAGGGTTGACAGGGCTGGGTTTGCCATTGTTGTTTCCGGTGCCTAGGTCGATGCCGGGTATTTTGTCCGATTTTATTCCTTTATACTCTTCTCCCCATCATTCGCAATCCCATGCTCTGTGACTGTGATTCTCATATCTTTAGAAAGATGTCTGTGAACCATCACATTTTTCACGAATACACGTGGTACTGTGGCTCCAAGTGTCACATTTAAATAAGAAAATAGAATGTAGCTACAAGGAAGGGCTACTTGATCCATTGGCTTTCTCTTTGCAATGGTCTGCTCCAGGACCCTGTCTCACCAGTTCATTTTTCTCTGCCCATCTCAAGATGGCTCCTGGGCTGGAAGCTCCCTTGCTGTTCAACTCTATCCATGGCCATCTGCTCCCATCCCTAACGTTTTCTCCCACAATCTGCCCTCTTAAACTGTTTAAATTCCCCTGGCTCTTTAAATCAGTTCATTTTAGCCCTATCTAAAAGTTAACAGTTAGTTTAGTGTATGTTACCTGGGCCCACTGCCCTCCCCCAGCCACACCTGCTCTTTGTTTTCTCAATGAAATTGATCCGGATGAAACTGACGAGAACAGCTGCCGATACTTGAATCTCCGATCCTGCTGTCTTCACAGTCCAGAGTGTCTGCAGCCACGGCATGCGGTAAGTCCATTGAGGTGAAGAAGGAGCTGCGGGACCCGAGAGAAGTCCTGTGAAAAGGTGCCCCGAACACCCAAAACATCCACGAGCGGCCCCCCCGGCCGCAACTTCAAAGCGCCCGCGGGAGATGGCTCGGAGAGCATCTGCAGCGCACTGTCGGCAATGCTGCATGCCTTTATTTAAACCACTGCAAAAAAAAAAAACCCTTAGCAAATGTAACCACCTCTAAGTCTGCCAAATGATGCTTCACCTCCCGAAGGACGTAGATGAGCTTTCCGGACGTCGATGGTGGGCACTGAGGAAATGGCTTATTACCTGCACCAGATTCCACCCCCCCTCCCACCCCCCCCCACCCCCGTCCCCTTCCCTGCTCCACCCTCTCAGCTCACCCCCTCACAACCCCGTCCCAGCCCGCCCCCCCCCCGCACCATCTTCACCCTGCACCCCCTTCCCCTGCACCCCCCCCACCCCCTCCCTCTACCCCTCCCCCTTGCATCCCCTCCTCCCACCGGCACCATCCTACACCTGTGTAGGGGACCCAACAACCCCACTGCCTTGCGGGCGTCTCGGGAGAGACCAAGGCTAAGGGAGTAAACCCTAACAGAAAATCCGGAGCGGAACCCCGTAGGCGGTCATGTGTCACCTTTGGCATGTTTCCGGCAGTTCCTGCAGCCATACTGGTGCCAAACGTTGTGTCCCGCACTCCTTTGGACCCCACCAGAAAGGCCGAGAGGGGGGTTTTGACGACTGGGCAACTCTCAACCTCCATAAATTTGCCCAGGCATGCGCCATGGAGAGGTCACTCCATAGTTGCCTCACAGCGACTGAAACAACACGGAAGGCAGCAGTTACGGGTTATAAGTCCAGATAAATTGGCGTAGAAACTGGGCGCCACGGGTTGCCTTTGTCGGTGGGAGAGGTCATTGCACCTCACTGGACAGCTACCGCCCGCCTCAAACCGGGCAGCCCCCGGTCAATAAGGTTCTGTCCCGCCACAGTCTGCCTGCTTCAATGGGTGCTTGGAGCTCAGGGTCATTGCCCGAAAGGTGGACTGATACACCGCACCAAACAACATGAAAAAAGGAAAGAAGGTACCAGCCCTTCGCTTTGCAAGCTGGAACGTCAGAACTATGTGTCCTGGCCTGTCGGAAGACCTTACACAAATCAACGATTCTCGGAAGACCGCCATCATTAACAACGAGCTCAGTAGACTCAATGTGGACATTGCAGCACTTCAGGAGACTCGCCTCCCCGCGAGTGGCTCTCTAGCAGAGCAAGACTACACCTTCTTCTGGCAGGGCAGGGATCCTGAAGAACCAAGACAGCATGGAGTGGGCTTCGCCATCAGAAACTCCTTGCTCAGCATGATAGAGCCTCCCTCAAATGGCTCGGAATGCATACTGTCCATCCGACTGCTCACCACCTCTGGTCCAGTACACCTACTCAGCATCTATGCTCCAACACTCTGTTCCGCACCTGAAGCTAAAGACCAGTTCTATGAACAACTCCATAACATCATTAGCAGCATCCCCAACACCGAACACCTATTCCTGCTGGGGGACTTTAATGCCAGGGTTGGGGCCGACCATGACTCATGGCCCTCCTGCCTTGGGCGCTATGGCGTTGGAAGGATGAATGAGAACGGGCAGAGACTGCTTGAGTTGTGTACCTATCATAACCTCTGCATCACCAACTCGTTCTTTCACACTAAACCCTGTCACCAGGTTTCATGGAGGCACCCAAGATCACGTCGTTGGCACCAGCTAGACCTCATTGTCACAAGGCGAGCCGCCTTAAACAGTGTTCAAATCACACGCAGCTTCCACAGTGCGGACTGCGACACCGACCACTCCCTGGTGTGCAGCAAGGTTAGACTCAGACCAAAGTAGTTGCATCATTCCAAGCAGAAGGCCACCCGCGCATCAACACGAGCAGAATTTCTCACCCACAGCTGTTACAAAAATTTCTAAATTCACTTGTAACAGCCCTTCAAAACACTCCCACAGGGGATGCTGAGACCAAGTGGGCCCACATCAGAGATGCCATCTATGAGTCAGCTTTGACCACCTACGGCAAAAGTGCGAAGAGAAATGCAGACTGGTTTCAATCTCATAATGAAGAGCTGGAACCTGTCATAGCCGCTAAGCGCATTGCACTTTTGAACTACAAGAAAGCCCCCAGCGATTTAACATCCGCAGCACTTAAAGCAGCCAGAAGTACTGCACAAAGAACAGCTAGGCGTTGCGCAAACGACTACTGGCAACACCTATGCAGCCATATTCAGCTGGCCTCAGACACCGGAAACATCAGAGGAATGTATGATGGCATGAAGAGAGCTCTTGGGCCAACCATCAAGAAGATCACCCCCCTCAAATCTAAATCGGGGGACATAATCACTGACCAACGCAAACAGATGGACCGCTGGGTTGAGCACTACCTAGAACTGTACTCCAGGGAGAATGCTGTCACTGAGACTGCCCTCAATGCAGCCCAGCCTCTACCAGTCATGGATGAGCTGGACATACAGCCAACCAAATCGGAACTCAGTGATGCCATTGATTCCCTAGCCAGCGGAAAAGCCCCTGGGAAGGACAGCATTACCCCTGAAATAATCAAGAGTGCCAAGCCTGCTATACTCTCAGCACTACATGAACTGCTATGCCTGTGCTGGGACGAGGGAGCAGTACCCCAGGACATGCGCGATGCCAACATCATCACCCTCTATAAAAACAAAGGTGACCGCGGTGACTGCAACAACTACCGTGGAATCTCCCTGCTCAGCATAGTGGGGAAAGTCTTTGCTCGAGTCGCTCTGAACAGGCTCCAGAAGCTGGCCGAGCGCGTCTACCCTGAGGCACAGTGTGGCTTTCGTGCAGAGAGATCGACTATTGACATGCTGTTCTCCCTTCGTCAGATACAGGAGAAATGCCGTGAACAACAGATGCCCCTCTACATTGCTTTCATTGATCTCACCAAAGCCTTTGACCTCGTCAGCAGACGTGGTCTCTTCAGACTACTAGAAAAGATCGGATGTCCACCAAAGCTACTAAGTATCATCACCTCATTCCATGACAATATGAAAGGCACAATTCAACATGGTGGCTCCTCATCAGAGCCCTTTCCTATCCTGAGTGGTGTGAAACAGGGCTGTGTTCTCGCACCCACACTTTTTGGGATTTTCTTCTCCCTGCTGCTTTCACATGCGTTCAAATCCTCTGAAGAAGGAATTTTCCTCCACACAAGATCAGGGGGCAGGTTGTTCAACCTTGCCCGTCTAAGAGCGAAGTCCAAAGTACGGAAAGTCCTCATCAGAGAACTCCTCTTTGCTGACGATGCTGCTTTAACATCTCACACTGAAGAATGCCTGCAGAGTCTCATCGACAGGTTTGCGTCTGCCTGCAATGAATTTGGCCTAACCATCAGCCTCAAGAAAACGAACATCATGGGGCAGGATGTCAGAAATGCTCCATCCATCAATATTGGCGACCACGCTCTGGAAGTGGTTCAAGAGTTCACCTACCTAGGCTCAACTATCACCAGTAACCTGTCTCTAGATGCAGAAATCAACAAGCGCATGGGTAAGGCTTCCACTGCTATGTTCAGACTGGCCAAGAGAGTGTGGGAAAATGGCGCACTGACACGGAACACAAAAGTCCGAGTGTATCAGGCCTGTGTCCTCAGTACCTTGCTCTACGGCAGCGAGGCCTGGACAACGTATGCCAGCCAAGAGCGACGTCTCAATTCATTCCATCTTCGCTGCCTTCGGAGAATACTTGGCATCAGGTGGCAGGACTATATCTCCAACACAGAAGTCCTTGAAGCGGCCAACATCCCCAGCTTATACACACTACTGAGTCAGCGGCGCTTGAGATGGCTTGGCCATGTGAGCCGCATGGAAGATGGCAGGATCCCCAAAGACACATTGTACAGCGAGCTCGCCACTGGTATCAGACCCACCGGCCGTCCATGTCTCCGTTATAAAGACGTCTGCAAACGCGACATGAAATCGTGTGACATTGATCACAAGTCGTGGGAGTCAGTTGCCAGCATTCGCCAGAGCTGGCGGGCAGCCATAAAGACAGGGCTAAATTGTGGCGAGTCGAAGAGACTTAGTAGTTGGCAGGAAAAAAGACAGAGGCGCAAGGGGAGAGCCAACTGTGCAACAGCCCCAACAAACAAATTTCTCTGCAGCACCTGTGGAAGAGCCTGTCACTCCAGAATTGGCCTTTATAGCCACTCCAGGCGCTGCTTCACAAACCACTGACCACCTCCAGGCGCGTATCCATTGTCTCTCGAGATAAGGAGGCCCAAAAGAAACAAGGAAGGGCTACTTGATCCATTGGCTTTCTCTTTGCAATGGTCTGCTCCAGGACCCTGTCTCACCAGTTCATTTTTCTCTGCCCATCTCCAACCTAACCCTTGGCTTTTGTGGAGCATAAACACTGGCAAAGACCAGTTAGGTTAAACAGTCTGTTTCTGTGCTGTAGATTTGATATAACTTCATACCATTCCTGTTTGAGTGTTCCAATTGAGCTGGTTACTGCCCCAGAGGATGCTCTCTTCAGTAAATTTTAGACTAAAGTTATTCCTGGGGGCTGAGTTAAGAATCATCTTGCCTGCCTTTCCCTGGTTTTCACAGGTGTTCTCTTAGCATACAGACTATCCATTCCCTTCATTATTTAGAAAATCTGACTTATTAGCACAAGTGACAATTGATCTCAGTGCCCTTGGGCTATGGAGCAAAACATCATCCAGGGTTTCTGCTCCTTATCAATATGCAGTGACTCCTGCTGGTAAGTACATGTGTGGATACCACTGGGCTTGGCTGTAGTGGCCTCAATGGAGAATAGGCTGCTGATACTGTCTAGGCTTATACATGAAGAAAGGCCACAACAGAGTGCAGCTGGCATCCACTGAACCAGACCCTAACAAGAGTTAGTGCCTTCAGGAAAGGAGTAGAGAAAAAGAGGAACAAATATATAAAATCCCCTCATTAATCCTTTTTATTTGCAATATAATTATATTCATATTTCTCAGCTGTTGTTCATAGCTCAGTGACCAAATCCATGAATCATCTTTGCTGGCTTTCTGTGAGCATATCCATTCACTGCATATTCTTATTTTCTATTCCTTTGTGTGTGTGTGTGTGTCTCTCTCTCTCGCTCCCTGTCTATGTCATCATCTCTCTCTGTCAATATGTCTTGGTGTCACTGTTTTCTTTGACTGTTTCTGTCCCTTGTTTTCTATTTCTCACGTGTCTGTGTTTGCTTGTGAGTGTGTCTGTAATCTATCAATTGCCTGGTGTTCCTCATCACTGGCTCAGTATTCTATCTGTCCCCTGATTAAACTGCTTAAACCAGTTCCAAACACTTTGCATGGATCACTTTTTTACATGGCTAATTTCCATGTCTAATTTACCCCTGCAGATTTTCAGACTAGGTGAATTATCCACCTTGCGCATGGTGAAATTAGTGATTGATTGAAACACATCATTGCACCGTAGGCACCTAGAGTATTCAAGAAATCAGTATGATCTGCCATCAGTGTTTCTGGCTGGAATCTTCCATACAGAACTCCCCAGGTGGACAGAAAGAAAGGATCTTGCTGTTTCTGCAAATGTGAAAGGTAGAAATGTGGGATGAATATACTTTGCAACTGCTGTACTAAAGCCAAATGAGAGCTCTTTGCGGTCCTGAATAAGTTGGCAAACACACCAGTAAGGTCAGAATGAATCACAGGATTACTGGACTCTCACAGAAGTACAGAATTGTTACCGTGCAGAAGGAGGCCATTCAGCCCATCGGGTCTACACCGGTTCTCCGAACGAGCAATTCACCCAGTGCCATTCCCCTGCCTTCTCCCCATAACCCTGCACATTCTTCCTTTCCATATAACAATCTAATTACCTTTTGAACCCTTCAAGTGAACCTGCCTCCACAACACTCTCAGCAGTGCGATCCAGACCTTAACCACTCTCTGCCTGAAAAAGTCTTTCCTCATGTTGCTTTTGCTTCTCTTACTTTAAATCTGTGCCCTCTCATTCTCAATCCTTTCACGAGTGGGAACAGTTTCTCTCTATCTACTTTGTCCAGACCCCTCATGATTTTGAATACCTCTATCAAATCACCTCTCAGCCTTCTCTTCTCCAAGGAAAACAGTCCCAAGTTCTCCAATCTATCTTCATGACTGAAGTTCTTCATGATTAGATTAGATTAGATTAGAGATACAGCACTGAAACAGGCCCTTCGGCCCACCGAGTCTGTGCCGAACATCAACCACCCATTTATACTAATCCTACACTAATCCCATATTCCTACCAAACATCCCCACCTGTCCCTATATTTCCCTACCACCTACCTATACTAGTGACAATTTATAATGGAACCATCTCTGGAACCATTCTCGTGAATCTTTTCTGTACTCTCTCCAATGCCCTCTCATCTTTCCTAACGTGTGGCACCCAGAACTGAATGCAGTACTCCAGCTGAGGCCGAACTAGTGTCTTATACAAGTTCAACATAACTTCTTTGCTCTTGTACTCTATGCCCCTATTAATAAAGCCCAGGATACTGTCTGCTTTATTAACCACTCTCTCAATCTGTCCTACACCTTCAATGACTTATGCACATATACACCCAGGTTCCTCTGCTCCTGAACCCCCTTTAGAATTGTACCCTTTATTTTATATTGTCTCTCCATGTTCGTCCTACTAAAATGCACCACTTCACATTTCTCTGCATTGAACTTCATCTGCCATCTATCCGCCCATTCCATCAACTTGTCTTTGTCCTTTTGCAGTTCTACACTATCCTCCTCACAGTTCACAAAGCTTCCACGTTTTGTACCATCTGCAAACTTTGAAATTGTGTCCTGTACACCAAGGTCTAGGTCATTAATATATATCAGGAAAAGCAATACCCCAGGTAACAATTTTTTTTTTTGCAGATCGTGACTATTTCCATTCCTGTTAAACCCCAATGGAGACTGGATACAGAAATGTAGTGATTGGTATTGGACAAGCAACAAAAAACTCAAGAGTTCAAATTCCACCACTGCATATTGGGAACATGAATACAATTAATTCTGGTCATTTGTGGGCTAGAACCAGAATTAAAATTACCCTGATATCTATTGGTTGTCACAAAATCTCAACTGGTTCACTGGTGTTCTTCAGCAAAGAGAACTTCTGCCACTGCTACCTGATTCTAGCCCAAACATTACATGATTGACTCTTACAGTCCTCAGAAACCACTCAGTTGTAAAACTAATTGCTTGAAGAAGGTTCATTAATGCTTTCTCAGGTCATCTAAGGATGGGCAGTAAGTGTGGCCTTGTAGACATTGTCTATGTCTTGGAAGCAAATAAAAATTATTTTTAAAAATCATGATTTTCCATGAGAAACTCGGTGGGAGATCCACCAATAATATAGTTTTGCATATGTCGGGCACATGCTGTCATGATTCTGTGTACCTTTATTTTCTCCTCGCCTGTCTATTGCACCTTGAAATCACATTTCTGACTATCTTGATTTCCACATCACTGGTCACTTCCATAAGTGGACCACATGTTTCCTATCATCAAAAGCATATCTTTACTGGCCAATATTTAATTATGCAATAGCATGACTTGAGGGCCTTACTGTTGTGTGTGTTGGATGCAGTGATCTCCCACCTGTTCCCTTACGATTCTCTTCTATTTCATATGATATGTAAGAAACATACCTCTGCTAGACACTTCATCTAATTCCAGCGATTTAAACCATATTACCAGATAAATTATGTGTTAGAGAATTAATCCCCTGTCCACCAAATTTAATTTAAAACCAATATCTTAATTAACTTCAAATTCCTCCTATGTACAACATGGAAAAATCTCAAAAGTTAACATGCACACTATAAATAACTTCAAACTCTTTTGCCATCATTTTAAAGGTTAAAACATAACTGAAAATAATGAGTCAAGAATGACCAATGAGTAAAGTTATGAATAAAGGAAACCAGAAGCAGGATATACAATTCACTGAAAAAATATGATGCTGATTTGAGCCACTATCTTGAATTACTTCCCCAGGTAAAGATTTACAAGTAAGAGTAACATTTACAACATAACCTAAACTCTTAAAAAAATTCTCAATAACATGCTTATTTCTCTCATAGATGTGACTGTCTGGTGCTGTAAATCCCAAGATAATGTTGTACTGTTAATGTGGCATTGAATTAGCAGCAATTTCCTGCAGTAGCAATTAGTTAGTTAGATCTTATGTTCTTTCCAGCAGCCACAGGTTGTCTATATCACGCCTGTGCATCTGGGTTTGAGTGGTGCGTTTTACCTGGATGTTTGGCCCAACTCCTAACCACTCTGTTGCCAGGAGTCACACTTTGTCATATGTAGTGCCCATTTTTGCCCGAACATGGACATCAAACCCTGCTTCCCCTCCCTACATGCCCACAGCTCTGAGGTTCTCTTATGTTCTGGAAGCATATATTAGTGCTTGACCTCTAGATCGAACAAGGCCCAATGCAATGGGATCTGGAGAGTTTAGTTTAAGAGCTGTTTGGTAGCACTGCAGCCTAGGTTGCCTGTCCACCACCTCAAAAGGCTTAGTAAGTGCCCATTATGGAACTGAGCACCTTACAAAAAGAAAAGAAAGATTTGTATTGATATAGTGCCTTTCACAACCACTGGACATCTCAAAGCACATTACAGCCAATGAAGTACTTTTTGAAGTGTAATCACTGTTGTAGTGTAGGAAATGCAGCAGCTGATTTGCCCACAGCAAACTCCCAGAAACAGCAATGTGATAATGGCCAGATAATCTGTTTTAGTGATGTTGATTGAGGGATAAATATTGGCCAGGACACCAGGGATAACTCCCCTGCTCTTCAAAATAGTGTCATGGGATCTTTTATGCCTCAGTTTAACATCTCATCCGAAAGACGGCACCTCAGTGCTCCCTCAGTGCTGCACTGCAGTGTCAGCCTTGATTTTTGTGGTCAAGCCCTTAAGTGAGACTTGAATCCAGAACTTTATGACTCAGAGGCGAGAGTGACACCAACTGAGCCACAACTGACACAAGCTAGAGTTATCAGGTAAAGTTCAGTAATAGTTGACCTCCGAAGGGCTGGCAGTAGGTATCCTACAATTGCTATCATATCGTTAAGCTAAGGAGGACAACACCAGATGGAACTCCCACTCCTATCATTACCTAAAGATTCTGCTAGAAAGTGTGCTTCAGTAAATGTCAGGTGAGGGCAAACTATGGCTCGGCTTTGATATTCATCTCACGTTTAACTAGCCTGCTGACAACATCTGGCTCACACATGAAAATGGCCAGTTGGGTGATATACTAGAGAACTGCCAGGACCTGTGGAACAAACTTCAGCTGGCTCTAATGTTGGCCGTGGCCCATGGATGAGACCAGGAAGGGGGAAGGAGGTGACTGAGAGGGAGGCACCCTTGCTCCTGTTGGTTTCACATGAAGATATATTTTAAAACAATTACATGCAGGCTTTTTCCATGGCCTTTAGCAGCCTCTTTATGTATTACTGGTTAAGCTGCTGTAGAGCCTGGAAAAGCAGTCATTGCTTGAGGCAGCGCAAGGGTTGAGTACTGTTAACTCGTTACGCAAATGGGTCGGAAATGGGTGCATGGAAAATGGGTGTGGGAAAGGCTATTAGGCCCAACAAGTTCAATTTCAATTTGGAATTAGGCTTGTGTTCATTTTAGGTAACCTCTATTGCTGCCTAAAAAACGGTCCTGCCAAGTTGAATAGTGGCATGGGTATGTGTGCAAATCTGGCGCAGGCTTTCCTACCACAAAATGTTCCACTGCATTGCCCACTTTACACCCATAGACCTGGCGCAACAAAGTTGAACTTCTACTCCAGGGACATTTTAGTCTGTTGGGCTCAGTACCACTTAGTAATGCATTATCTCACTGAGTCAGCAGAGGGAGCTCTTACAATGATCTGCCACACCAGTGCAAAAGGACTATTTTCTTCATGCACATTTCCATATTCTTGGGTTTGTATCCTTATGTCACCCTTACAGAACCAATAACTAGTATCATAAATAAATATGCTGCTTACCCTGTTTTGGCAAAATTTGTCCAGTACGTCATAACAACAGCACTGAGCATTACGTCATTTTTGGAAAAGTTGCAAGGGAATAGATCAGTCGGGCCAACCATAGGGATCCCAAAGACATAGGGTACTTCATCACCATGGGATGCGTCAGACCAGGCTGGTTTCATGTCACTCTGACAGTGATGGTAGAAGGCGTAGAAATATGTAGGAGAGCCATAACGAGCATGCAGATCAGCTGTCACCACTGCAGGCTCCACCCACTGATGATCAGTAAATAGAGCGACTAAGGTTTTCCGTCGTGTCTCAGGATTGTTGCGGTCTGCCCAGTCAGTGTACATGAATTTGATTGTTTCCCGCAGCGTATCCTTACCCTCAGGATAGCCATAAAGGTTATCCACAAACTTAGAAACAGTGAAATCAAAGTCGCTTCCAGATATTCCATCGTCCTGATCCACTATCCATTCCACAAATTTGAATCCTTCGCCTTGGTTGACTCCCAACATGATGTCATAATTTAGAAACTCTCCCTGCTCCATCAGAATTTCAGGATCATCTGGTATAACATCTCCGTCAATGACTGGGCCGAATGCAACATGATACTGTGCCGGCTTGATGTCCTGCTCTACTAGCTCCTTGAATGATTTCTGCCTCAGACAGTCCACCATGTCAAGGGTATCCAGCATGTTGCAGCCCACTTTCTCCGCTAGTAATCTTGTGTACTTTGCAGGCTGGTAATTCACTGCCCAACTCGATAAAGCTGACCCACTCTGAATAATGGCTCTTTGGAAAAGGCCTGAAGACAAAAATCAGAGAATACAGCAAATGAAAAATAAGAACTTTAGGAACTGGAAAACCTATTAGGCCCAACAAGTTAATCATTTTGTCAGATAACAACCCCTTCTCCCTATATCCCTCAATCACCTCCTTATTCTTCAGAAATGCATCATTTATACTGTCCATTTTATTGGCCTTCCAATGATAGCTTCCTTTAGTTCAATTCCCAGTTACTTCTTGGCAGGAATTCTATAACCTTGCCGAATTCTACTTCATTTCCCAGTAACTTGCTCAAACTTAACTCAAAATTGCACATGTCATGTCTTGTTTGACCACGAGCTGAACTTCTACCCTCACATTCTGTCCCTCTCCATGATTGCTTATTTTCACTTTCGTTACATTGCATGCCTCCACTGCAATTCACCCAACTGTTCCAGGAACTTCCAAGCTTGACTTCCAAAACTCCAACTTACATAATCTCCAACTCATCCAGAACCTGGTCACCTGCACCCTATTCCATACTATATTTATCAATCATTCTGTATTTGCCAACCTCCACTGGTTTTTCATATCCCAACACAATGATTTCAGAATCCTCATCCTTATTTACCATTCCATTCATTCTCTGCAACCTCGGCAATTATTTCAGTCAATATCCCAGACTTCTCTATCACCATCCCTGGGTATGTCCTGTCCCACAGGCAGGACAAGACCACCAGAGGTGGCAGCACTGCAGTAAGTAGTCAGGAGGGAGTGGCTTTGACAGAACTCAACATTGACTCTGGATGCCATGAAGTCTCATGCCATTGGGTCAAACACGAGCAAGGTAACCTCCTGCTCATTACCATCTATCACCCTCTCTCAGATGATGAATCAGCACTCCTCCATGTTGAACACAACTATAAAGAAGCACTTAGGGTTGCAAGAACACATAATGTGCTCTGGATGGGTGACTTCAATGCCCATCACAAAGCTGGCTCGGTAGCACCGATAGTGCGCAAGCTGGCCAAGTTCTGAAGGACAGGACTATGGCAGGTGGTGAGACAGCCAATGTGAGGGAAAAATCTACTTGAACTCTTCTTCACTAACCTACTGTCACAGATGCATTTGTGCATGTCAGTATTGGTAGGAGTGATCACCACACGGTCCTTGTGGAGATGAAGTCCCGCCTTCACACTTAGGACACTCTCCGTCGTGTTGCATGGCAACTTGCTAAATGGGATAGATTCAGAGAAGATCTGGTAGCTCAAAACTGGGCATCCATGAGGCACTCTGGGCCATCAGAAGCAGCAGAATTGTATTTAACCACAATCTGTAGCCACATGGCCCGAAATATCCCAAAGGAAGGTGGTTGTAGTTGTTGGAGGCCAATCATCTCAGGCCGAGGACATCACTGCAGAAGTTCCTCAGGGTAGTGTCCTAGACCCAACCATCTTCAGCTGCTTCATCAATGGCCTTCCCTCCATCATAAGGTCAGAAGTGGGGATGTTTGCTGATGATTGAAATGTTTAGTACCAGCAGCAAGACTGGGGCAATATTCAGGCTTGGGCTGATAAGTGGCAAGTAATATTTGTGTCACACAAGTGCCAGGCAATGACCATCTCCAACAAGAGAGAATCTAACCTGCTCCCCTTGATGTTCAATGGTATTGCTATTGCTGAATCCACCACCATCAACATTCTGGGGTTCACCATTGACCAGAAACTTAACTGGACCAGCCATATAAATACTGTGGCTACAGAAGCAGGTCAGAGTCTGGGAATTCTGCAGTGTGTAACTCACCTCCTGAATCCCAAAGCCTGTCCACCATCTACAATGCTCAAGTCGGGAGTGTGATGGAATACTCCCCACTTGCCTGGATGGGTATAGGTCCAATAACACTCAAGAAGCTCGACATCATCCAGGACAAAGCAGGCGGCTTGATTGGCACCCCATCCACGACCTTCAACATTCACTCCCTCCACCACCGGCACACAATGGCAGCAAGTGTACCATCAACAAAATGCACTGCAGCAACTCGCCAAGGCTTCTTCAACAGTACTTTCAAAATCAGAGACCTCTACCATCTCGAAGAACAAGAGCAGCAGACACATGGAAACACCACCACCTGCAAGATCCCCTCCAAGCCACACTTCATCCTGGCTTAGAAATATATTGCCGTCCCTTCACTGTCGCTGGGTCAAAAACCTGGAACTGCCTTCCTAACAGCACGGTGGGTGTACCTACACCAGATGACTGCAGCGGTTCATGAAGGCAGCTCACCACCACCTTCTCAAGGGCAATTAGGGATGGGCAATAAATGCTGAGCCAGCCCATCTACGTTCTCCTGGATGTCGCACCATCAAGGACTTCATCTGAGTTCCCTGTAACAGGAGTGCAGCGCAGTCATGCCCAGTGAATCACCACGTGCTAATCCCAACTCTATACTGGTTTCCAAAGTACGCGCAGTGCCAGCATCTCAGCTGCTGGCTGTGAGTGCCAAATCAAGTGACAGGGCCTTTTCATCTGCGGTGTGCTGTTGCTCTCTCTCTCTCATCCTGGGGCTGCTGTGGCTGGGCAGGCAGCACTTCTTGGGTGTCTGAAAGCAGAAAATCAGAAGGGAAAGGTTGCGGTGAGGGAAGGTGGGTGGGGTGTAAATCAAGAGTTCCATGGTCACACAATCGGCAGTTTGATCATAATGCCAGATAGCAGGATGACGGTGAGCTGGTAATCAAGAATAGGCATAAGGCAGGAACATACCATCATCCTCAATGTTCTCAGTGACATGGGCTCTGTCGCAGCCAGCCCTATGATGCGGTGAACCATCTCCTCAGTAGGACCCAGGAGATGCAGGTGTCCTTGTTCCCCACCAGCTTTGCTCTGCTCCTTTCCATTGTGTGCCACCTTGTCCTGCAAGAGAGGGAAGAAGGTCAGTGATTGTGTAGCATGGATTTGGGTGATGTGGCTACCATAGCTGAATGGCTGAATATGTGAAGGCAGTGAGGGGTGTGTGAGAGGCTGGTAGCATTGGTAGGTACATGAGGGTAAGGTGAAGCATCTGGATGTAAGGCGTAAGTCTGAGTACCAGGGGTGCTGATGGGTAGGTGATGCGGGTGTGGTGCATTGAGCAATGTGAGAGGCTGGTGGAGTGGTGAGTAGGAGACATCATGTGAAGTTGCATTCACTGACCTTGACCACCCATCATTGCTGCCAGGTCCTTGAATCCAGACGCTGGGAATTAACCTCCCTGCTTCCAATCCCTTCTGAGGGTTGTCCTTAAGGGCCTCCTGCCCCATACCACGCCCCCCCTCCCCACAACAGAAACATGATATTTCTCCTCCTGTCCACCTCCAGTACGAAGGCCTCCAGCACTGCTTCTGTGACTCTCGAGCTCCTTCTCTCCCCTGGTATTCCATTTTTCGTACTTAGAATTGCAGCAATAGTATTCAGCAGCAGCCTCCTGTCATTCTGTGCAGTTTCCCTTTAAGAGGGACAGACTTCCTTTAAGAACAGGAAGCTGGCTGCATCATGTTCTCTCAGCACAATGGTGCTTAGTCCCCTGTTGAGTGCTGAGGCAGCAGGCAGTGCTGGATAAAGGCCGGCTACCCGACCCGAACCCGACGGTCGTGTCGGGTGCGGAAAAAATGGAAGGACTCGGGCCAGATTGGGCTCGGTGTTGGATGTGATTCTTTCAGGCTCGGGTCCGGTTTCATTTGCAGACCTGAGCCGGCCTTCAGCGCGGGAGCCTCCTGGCACTATGCTATGATATTGGAAATGAGGTGGCACCACCAAATATGCATGCTGCCCACCTCCACTACGAATTGTGACCCCTGTGGCCGATTATTGGCACGATCCAATTTTTAGCCCTGTGTCTTCTGTCACCTCACTTACATTCTCTCTTACGTCCTTACTGGTTGTTCCTGTTACATTAAAGTGCTATATAAGCTTTCTAGAAGTTGTCCTTATTCCTGACTTACTATTTTTCCACTTGCGAGTCTGATATTTGAACCAAGAGTTACAGAATTGTGGAAGAAGTTACCAGTTACACTGATGCAGAAATATTATAACATGTCACACATAACTCTGCTGGTAAATTGGAGCTGTGTCTTTATAAACCACAAATTTAAGTTGTTGTTAAGTAACTTAAGTGAAAAAATTATTAGGGGATTAACAAAGCATTACATATCTATGGCATGAATGTCACATTCATAATTAATTGAATTTGAAAAGGTCTGAGTTTTCCCAATTCCCAACAGTTTCCAATTTCTGATGTTTTATTTAATGCGATTGTCTGCCTCTCCTTTCTGCTACAATGCAATTATACTTTTGATTTAGTCCCCTTAGCTTCAATGTTATTTTAGAAGCAAGCTTCTGGTAACTGTGATCGATCTACATAAAACCCTCTCTTCAAAAAATCCAGGACCATCAGAAATGGATTAGAAATCACATTAGTTTTAGGACAGTGGTTGGATATTTTATGGAAACTGATGTGATCATGGCGCATATCTGAATAAACACACATGACTAATAATTACCAAGGATTGTATTGTGACCTCTGAGGCTATTTCAACTTTTAACTTGCTGGTACAACGTTATTAATGGTTTGTTACTCTCAATGAGAAATATTCCTCCCACAATCAACACCATCAATAAGCAGAGTAACATTTTACATATGTTTTTGGATTGTAGCTGTCGTAGAATGACTACATTTGCTTACAGAACTACAGTGACTAAAACTCTAAAGCCATGTACTATGTTATTGTCAGTGACACAGGGGTACATCTGCCTCCAAGTAGCTTGGTTTCCTCTTTCATACAAAGTACTTTCCCCCTCAACAACACTTGATCCCCCATAAAGCCTATATCTATCCAAGGTTAAATACTCTTCCATTATCTGAGCTCTTGTAACAGCTTTCTCACAGCCATTGACAGGTTACAAGAAAAGGCTTGCCATCTGATAGGCATCCGTCTCACCTCCAGCCTCTGATTCCTCTTGCTCTCTCTTTGCCAGCACCTTTTGTGTCTTTATTTGATTAATATTAGAGCTTCTCTGATTCTCCAAATATTATGGTTCTGATTGCTTTTCCTTCTTCTTTCATCCTCCCTGTATTGATCTCACGGTCCATCTTCCCCACCTCCTACTACAACTTGAGCTTTCATGAGACTTCAAAACTTTGGAAATCCTCATCTCCCAGACTTTCCTTCCTCTAAAGGACTTTCGTTTTATAAGTATATTAAGGGCAAGAGGATAACCAGGGAAAGGGTAGGGCCCATTAGGGACCAACGTGGCAATCTTTGTGTGGAGCCGGAGGACATAGGTGAGGTTTCAAATGATTATTTTTCATCGGTGTTCACTATGGAGAAGGACGATGTAGGTGTAGAGATCAGGGAGGGGGATTGTGATATACTTGAACAAATTAGCATTGAAAGGGAGGAATTATTAGCTGTTTCAGCGGGCTTAAAAGTGGATAAATCCTCAGGCCCAGATGAGATGTATCCCAAGCTGTTATGTGAGGCAAGGGCGGAGATAGCAGGGGCTTTGACACAAACTTTCAAATCCTCTCTGGCCACAGGAGAGGTATCAGAGGACTAGAGGACAGCGAATGTGGTACCATTATTCAAGAAGGGTAGCAGGGATAAACCAGGTAATTACAGGGCGGTGAGTCTAACATCAGTGGTTGGGAAAATACTGGAACAAATTCTGAGGGACAGGATTAATCTCCACTTGGAGAGACAGGGATTAATCAGGGATAGTCAGCATGGCTTTGTCAGGGGGAGATCCTATCTAAATAACTTGATTGAATTTTTCGAGGAACTGACTAAATGTGTCGATGAAGGTAAAGCAGTAGATGGATTTCAGTAAGGCTTTTGATAAGGTCCCGCATGGGAGATTGGTTAAGAAGGTAAGAGCCCATGGGATCCAGGGCAATTTGGCAAATTGGATCCAAAATTGGCTTAGTGGCAGGAGGCAAAGGGCTTTTGCGATTGGAAGCCTGTGACCAGTGGTGTACCACAGGGATCGGTGCTGGGACCCTTGCTGTTCATAGTGTACATTAATGATTTAGACATGCATATAGGAGGTATGATCAGCAAGTTCGCAGATAACATGAAAATTGGTGGTGTTGTAAATAGTGAAGAGGAAATCCTTAGATTACAGGGAGATATAGATGGGCTGGTAAGATGGGCGGAGCAGTGGCAAATGGAATTTAATACTGAAAAGTGTGAGGAAATGCATTTTGGGAAGACTAACAAGGCAAGGGAATATACAATGGATGGTAGGACCCTAGGAAGTACAGAGGGTCAGAGGGACCTTGGTGTACTTGTCCATAAATCACTGAAAGCAGCAGCACAAGTAGATAAGGTGGTTAGGAAGGCAAATGGGATACTTGCCTTTATTAACCAAGGCATAGAATATAAGAGCAGGGAGGTTATGACGGAGCTGTATAAAACGCTAGTTAGACCATTGCTGGAGTACTGTGTACAGTTCTGGGCACCACACTATAGGAAGGATGTGATTGCACTGGAGAGGAGATTCACCAGGATGTTGCCTGGGCTGGAGCACTTCAGCTATGAAGAGAGACTGAAAAGGCTAGGGTTGTTTTCCTTGGATCAGAGAAGGCAGAGGGGGGACATGATTGAGGTGCACAAGATTATGAGGGGCATTGATAGGTTAGATAGGAAGAAACTGTTTCCCTTCGCGGAGGGATCAAGAACCAGGGGGCATAGATTTAGGGTAAGGAGCGGGAGGTTTAGGAGGGATTTGAGGAAAAAAATTTTCACCCAGAGGGTGGCTGGAATCTGGAATGCACTGCCTGAAGAGATGGTGGAGGCAGGAACCCTCACAACATTTAAGAAGTACTTAGATGAGCACTTGAAACGCAATAACATACAAGGCTACCGGCCAAGTGCAGGAATATGGGATTAGAATAGTTGGGTGCTGGATGGCCAGCACAGACACGATGGGCCGAAGGCCCTGTTTCTGTGCTGTATAACTCTATGACTCTAAAACCCAAGGTTAGAGTAATCTATCCTTTACTTCCTGATTTACCTGATTTTTATTTTATTATTTGATTCTATCATTTCATTGTTGTTTCTGATGGTGCTAACATTTCTGTTGTTCCCAGTGATGAATGGCATTATTAATGTTTTACTTTTACTGCTGGGTTATGCTCTATACTATAGTAGTATTATCCTATTAACCTTGATAACTTGGTATTACCCTCATCATGTTACAGTAATATTGTTACTGTCAAACCCACAGATATTTAAACCTTACTTAATTGGTTACAATCCCAGTTACAAGCTCATTTAATAACACTTGTGGACCCACCATTTCTATTACCCACAATTAACCAAAGGTTTAGCAGGAAAAAAAAGCTTTGTGTGAGGCATTAAAACTACATAACATTTCTTTAACTTGCATTATACATCTCTACATTTCCATCCCGAAGATAGAAACTAAACGATATGTGTAACATCAAAAATTGGGAGCACCTGCTTGGATGCCATTTTCTATTATCTACGACAAAGCCCCCTCTTCCATTTTACTGATTTTCGGGCTCATTACTTCAAAATGCTTGCTTATAATAACAGCTGAGAATTCCACTTTTAAAACCCAGAAGATATTAAGCAGTTGATACTGTCTTGATTCAGAATTAATATGTGCCCTATTGCACACACTTCAGCCCTAATTTTTAACCTGAAATGGGTATCAGACTGGAGGTGGGGGGGGGGGGGGGGTGTAATGAGAAGTTTCTATGTAGTCTGATGCAAGATCTTAAGGGACATCACTGTGTAGTTTTGGTCTCCTTATCTGAGGAAGGATGTTCTTGCTATAGAGGGACTGCAGCGAAGGTTTACCAGACTGGTTCCTGGGATGGCGGGACTGACATATGAGGAGTGATTGAGTCGGTTAGGATTATATTCGCTGGAGTTCAGAAGAGTGAGGGGGGAATCTCATAGAAACCTATAAAATTCCAACAGGACTTGACAGGGTAGATGCAGGAAGGATGTTCCTGATAGTGGGGGAGTCCAGAACCAGGGGTCATAGTCTAAGGATATGGGGTAAACCTTTCAGGACTGAGATGAGGAGAAATTTCTTCACCCAGAGAGTGGTGAGCTTGTGCAATTCGCTACCACAGAAAGCTGTTGAGGCCAAAACATTGAATGTTTTCAAGAAGGAGTTAGATATAGCTCTTGGGTTTGAAGGGATCAAAGGGTATGGGGCGAAAGCCGGAACAGGCTACTGAGTTGGATGATCAGCCATTTGGCTCAAAGGGCCAAATAGCCACTCCTGCTCCTATTTTCTATGTTTCTATCACTATTAAAGGCAATCACACAACATCCTCCTTCTTTCCAAAGATGTCATGTATGCTAAAAAAAGAAACATATAAAATTAGATAACATTAAAATTATTTGCAAATGGATAGAGATGGTGAAGTTTATAGATATAAAGGCTCAAAAGTCCAAAAATTATCTTGGTGGTTTGATAACTCTTGCTTGGGGAGTTTGCGACTCATCCGTTGCTGTTCTTTCTGAAGTTTCTCCTTCTCTGCTTCAGTTTCTGTTGCTCTGCCTTCAGACTGCTAACATACTCAGTTGCTTTTCTCAACATGACTATTTCAGGGCCTTGTCATTCTTGGAAAGTTCCAGCAACTCATCTAGAAGAGCCAACAATGCTTCAACTCATTCCTCCTCTGCCTCTTCAGGACATAGCGTGTCCTTTGCCTCTCCTCATCCTCCGTGTCTGAAGACTTGGGGCTCATGGTCGAGGGCTTTTTGGGGGAAGAGTACTTGGTCTCATGGCGATACTTGTCCTGTTCATTCTGGCTTGTTGTGGCGCTGGCGGTTCTCTATAGAGCATAAGTAAAGGTGCGACATATTTGTGCTGTTGCTGGGTTTTCCAACTGCATCATTTGATGCTAGTCAGAGTCTGTGAGTGGGTTCCGATACTTGGAGATTTCCAATGCTCTCATGGATGGTTATGATGTTGAGGTCTTTACATGCTGGTAGTCCTGCCACTGCTGGTCTGCTTGAGTCTACTAGGTAGAATGTTTGTGGTTTCCATGCTGACTTGCCCATAGCTGCATTGCATGGTTACTGTGCCACTGCAAGGGATGGATGACCCATTATATGCAGAGAACTTGGCATTTGTCAGTTGTATCATTGATTTCCAATGACTCCAGTAAATATCTTTGAGGATTCGGACTTGTAGGATATTTGCACTACTGCCGGTGTCAATCTTGACCTTAAGTGTATGCTTGCCAGATTTCTTTGGGCACATGATGTTTTTAGTGGCGAAAGCTTCCAATTGTTTGACTTCATCAACATGATGTGTTAGGTTCACATGTGGAATGCCTGTTCGTCTTCTGTCTGAGAACTACTTCTCTCTGAGTCTTATAGAAAATAGAAAATAGAAAATACAGCACAGAACAGGCCCTTCGGCCCACGATGTTGTGCCGATCCTTTGTCCTCTGTCAAGGACAATTTCATCTATACCCCATCATTCTCCTTTATCCATATACCTATCTAAAAGCCGTTTGAAAGTCCCTAAAGTTTCTGACTCAACAACTTCCCCAGGCAAGGCATTCCATGCCCCGACCACTCTCTGGGTAAAGAACCTTCCCCTGACATCCCCCTTATATCTCCCACCCTTCACCTTAAATTTATGACCCCTTGTAACGCTTTGCTCCACCCGGGGAAAAAGTTTCTGACTGTCTACCCTATCTATTCCCCTGATCATCTTATAAACCTCTATCATGTCACCCCTCATCCTTCTCCGTTCTAATGAGAAGAGGCCTAGAATGTTCAGCCTTTCCTCGTAAGACTTATTCTCCATTCCAGGCAACATCCTGGTAAATCTCCTCTGCACCCTCTCCAAGGCTTCCACATCCTTCCTAAAATGAGGCGACCAGAACTGCACACAGTACTCCAAATGAGGCCTTACCAAGGTCCTGTACAGCTGCATCATCACCTCACGGCTCTTAAATTCAATCCCTCTGCTAATGAACGCTAACACCCCATATGCCTTCTTCACAGCCCTATCCACTTGAGTTGCAACTTTCAACGATCTATGCACATAGACCCCAAGGTCTCTCTGCTCCTCCACATGCCCAAGAACCCTACCGTTAACCCAGTATTTTGCATTCGTGTTTGTCCTTCCAAAATGGACGACCTCACACTTTTCAGGGTTAAACTCCATCTGCCACTTTTCAGCCCAGCACTGCAACCTATCCAAGTCCCTTTGCAGACGACAATAGCCCTCCTCGGTATCCACAACTCCACCAACCTTTGTATCATCTGCAAATTTACTGACCCACCCTTCGACTTCCTCATCCAAGTCGTTAATAAAAATCACAAACAGGAGAGGACCCAGAACTGATCCCTGTGGCACGCCACTGGTAACTGGGCTCCAGGCTGAGTATTTACCATCTAAGACCACTCTCTGCCTTCTATCAGTTAGCCAATTCTTAATCCAACTGGCCACATTCCCCACTATCCCATGCCTCCTGACTTTCTCCATAAGTCTACCATGGGGGACCTTATCAAATGCCTTACTAAAATCCATGTACACCACATCCACTGGTTTACCCTCATCCACTTGCTTGGTCACCTGCTCAAAGAATTCAATCAGGCTTGTGAGGCAAGACCTACCCCTCACAAAACCGTGCTGACTGTCCCGAATCAAGCAGTGTCTTTCCAGATGCTCAGAAATCCTATCCCTCAGCACCTTTTCCATCAACTTGCCTACCACCGAAGTAAGACTAACTGGCCTGTAATTCCCAGGGTTGTTCCTATTCCCTTTCTTGAACAGGGGCACAACATTTGCCACCCTCCAATCACCTGGTACCACCCCCGTCAACAGAGAAGATGAAAAGATCATTGCCAGCGGCTCTGCAATTTCATCCCTTGCTTCCCATAACATCCTTGGATATACCCCGTCAGGCCCGGGAGACTTGTCTATCTTCAAGTTATTCAAAAACCCCAACACATCTTCCCTCCTAACGAGCACTTCCTCGAGCTTACCAGTCTGTTTCACACCGTCCTCTTCAGTAATACACCCCTTCTCATTCGTAAATACCGAAGAGAAGTACTCATTCAAAACCTCACTTATGTCTTCCGGCACAACACACAGTCTCCCGCTATTGGCGCAAGTCTATTTCGCCATGGACTTCATTTATCAGTTTGCTTTATGCAGGTCTCTGGTGCTTTCCTTGCTGCTGTTGCAGTATTGCTGTGCTTGTCTTCTGTTGACTCGTGTCCTACCATGGCGTCAGGCCACGACTTTCGAGTCAGAATTCCTACATAGGCGGGCCCGGTGTCCTTTTACACCACACACCCTGCACAGGTCTCAAAATGCAGGGCAATTTCGCCATGAATGGGACATATCTCACTGACTACACAGCTTGTTTGCTCATTTCAACCTGGTTATGGTGCCGATATTGTTGGCTGCATCTAGTGCTTGTAGGTGCTGTGGTCTAGCTACAATGGCTTCGTATATCCTGACATTTTCCAGCAGTGAGTCAATACTGTGAACTTTTTCCCTTAGAGGTCCTTCTGAAATGCTTCAATGGGTGGTAATATGATCACCAGCTCCATTATTCAGTCTGACAGCTCAGCTTCTGAAAAATCGCATTCGTTGCCCTTATTACGACATCTGCTGATGAACTGGTCTATTGATTCCTGTGGCTGTGGTCTGTAGGACATCAATTCTAGGCGGTGAATTCTGAAATTCACTCGTAACAGGGGCTGATCTTCCAGCACTTTACATATCATTGTGGGATCTTTCTGGCCCTCTTCAGATAATCCAGAGGTATTGATTCTGTGCAATCCTTCATTTCCAATCAGTATCATTATTTTTATGAAAGAAAAATACTGCGGATGCTGGAAACCTGAAATAAAAACAAGAAATACTGGAAATACTCAGCAGGTCTGGCAGCATCTGTGGAGAGAGAAGCAGAGTTAACGTTTCAGGTCAGGTCACTGACCTGCATTTCTTGTTTTTATTTCATTATTTTTATAGCCTGTTTTTCTGATTCTACAATTACTTGGTCTGTAAAGCATAATTGCATTCTCTGTTGGAACAGTTTGAACTCAGAAAGGATATCCAAGGCTTTCCAGTTCCTGCTGAGAAAATTTATATCCATCTTTCTGCTGTTCGTTTTCTTTAAAACTTGCTTTACGACCTGGTTCTGTGACTCTGTACTGCTTCCCTTTAAAAAATATCCTGTCTGTTCTCTAGACTAGCTGCTTTGATTGACAGAAGCAAGTGTTTGACAGTGCTTGTTGCTTTATCTAGCTTCTTGCACTCTAGTCTGTCTGTTTATACAACTGTGCAATAGGCATTTCAAGTCCTTTTTAGCTAGAGTTTGTTTATACAGTAGATCAATGGGTAATTCTTCACGCTTGAATGGTTTATGAGTTTTTTAAAAACTTTTGCTGAGGGAGTGAAAGCTCTTCAGCATTCAAGTGATTTAATGGTTTCTTTTTATAGCTCTAGCTCTGGAGCTGCGGATGGACTCACTTTGGATCATCCGCGATGCTGAGGAGGTCGTGGATAGCACGTTTAGCGAATTGGTCACACCGCAGATTAGGATTGATGAGGGAGAAAGGAAATGGGTGACCAAAAGGCAGAGAAAGAGCAGGAAGGCAGCGCAGGTATCCCCTGCGGTCATCTCCCTCCAAAACAGGTATACCGTTTTAGATACTGTTGGGGGAGATGGCTCACCAGGGGAAGGCAGCAGTAGCCAGGTTCATGGCACCATGGCTGGCTCTGCTGTTCAGAAGGGCAGGAAAAAGAGTGGAAGGGCTATAGTCATAGCGGATTCGATTGTAAGGGGAGTAGATAGGCGATTCTGTGGTCGAAAACGAGACTCTCGAATGGTATGTTGCCTCCCAGGTGCACGGGTCAGGGATGTCTCAGATCGGCTGCAGAACATTCTGAAGGGGGAGGGTGAACAGCCAGTTGTCGTTGTGCACATAGGCACCAATGATATAGGTAAAAAATGGGATGAGGTCCGACAAGCAGAATTTAGGGAGTTAGGAGCCAAGTTAAAAAGTAGGACCTCAGAGGTAGTAATCTCAGGATTGCTACCAGTGCCACGTGCTAGTCAGAGTAGAAATGAAAGAATAGTCAGGATGAATGCGTGGCTTGAGAGATGGTGCAGGAGGGAGGGGTTCAGATTTTTGGGACATTGGGACCGGTTCTGGGGGAGGTGGGACTATTACAAATTGGACGGTCTACACCTGGGCCGGACTGGAACCAATGTCCTTGGGGGTGCTTCTGCTAACGCTGTTGGGGAGGGTTTAAACTAATGTGGCAGGGGGATGGGAACCAAATGAAGAGGTCAGTGGACAGTAAGGAGGTAGTAACTAAAGCCTGTAAGGAACTAGAGAATGAAGTCAGCGTGACTAAGGGGAAGAGTAGGCAGGGAGCAGATGATGAAAGCAAAGGGACTGGTGGTCTGAGGTGCATTTGTTTTAATGCAAGAAGTGTAGTAGGTAAGGCAGATGAACTTAGGGCTTGAATTAGTACCTGGGAGTATGATGTTATTGCTATTACTGAGAATTGGTTGAGGGAAGGGCACGATTGGCAACTAAATATCCCAGGATATCGATGCTTCAAGCGGAATAGAGAGGGAGGTAAAAGGGGTGGAGGAGTTGCATTACTGGTCAAAGAGGATATCACAGCTGTGCTGAAGGAGGGCAATATGGAGGACTCGAGCAGTGAGGCAATATGGGCAGAACTCAGAAATAGGAAGGGTGCGGTAACAATGTTGGGGCTGTACTACAGGCCTCCCAACAGCGAGCGTGAGATAGAGGTACAAATATGTAAACAGATTATGGAAAGATGTAGGAGCAACAGGGTGGTGATGATAGGAGATTTTAATTTTCCCAACATTGACTGGGATTCACTTAGTGTTAGAGGTCTAGATGGAGCAGAATTTGTAAGGAGCATCCAGGAGGGTTTTCTAGAGCAGTATGTAAATAGTCCAACTCGGGAAGGGGTCATACTGGACCTGGTGTTGGGGAATGAGCTCGGCCAGGTGGTTGAAGTTTCAGTAGGGGACTACTTTGGGAATAGTGATCACAATTCCGTAAGTTTTAGGATACTCATTGACAAAGACGAGAGTGGTCCTAAAGGAAGAGTGCTAAATTGGGGGAAGGCCAACTATACCAAAATTCGGCAGGACCTGGGGAATGTAGATTGGGAGCAGCTGTTTGAAGATAAATCCACATTTGATATGTGAGAGGCTTTTAAAGAGAGGTTGATTAGCATGCAGGAGAGACATGTTCCTGTGAAAATGAGGGATAGAAATGGCAAGATTAGGGAACCATGGATGACAGGTGAAATTGTGAAACTAGCTAAGAGGAAAAAGGAAGCATACATAAGGTCCAGGCGGCTGAAGAAAGATGAAGCTTTGGCAGAATATCGGGAATGTAGGACCAATCTGAAACGAGGAATTAAGAGGGCTAAAAGGGGTCATGAAATATCTTTAGCAAACAGGGTTAAGGAAAATCCCAAAGCCTTTTATTCATATATAAGGAGCAAGAGGGTAACTAGAGAAAGGATTGGCCCACTCAAGGACAAAGGAGGAAGGTTATGCGTGGAGTCAGAGAAAATGGGTGAGATTCTAAACGAGTACTTTGCATCGTTATTCACCGAGGAGAGGGACATGACGGATGTTAAGGTTAGGGACAGATGTTTGATTACTCTAGGTCAAGTCGGCATAAGGAGGGAGGAAGTGTTGGGTATTCTAAAAGGCATTAAGGTGGACAAGTCCCCAGGTCAGGATGGGATCTATCCTAGGTTACTGAGGGAAGCGAGAGAGGAAATAGCTGGGGCCTTAACAGATATCTTTGCAGCATCCTTAAACACGGGTGAGGTCCCGGAGGACTGGAGAATTGCTAATGTTGTCCCCTTGTTTAAGAAGGGTAGCAGGGATAATCCAGGTAATTATAGACCGGTGAGCCTGACATCAGTGGTAGGGAAGCTGCTGGAGAAGATACTGAGGGATAGGATCTATTCCCATTTGGAAGAAAATGGGCTTATCAGCGATAGGCAACATGGTTTTGTGCAGGGAAGGTCATGTCTTACCAACCTAATAGAATTCTTTGAGGAAGTGACAAAGTTGATTGATGAGGGAAGGGCTGTAGATGTCATATACATGGACTTCAGTAAGGCATTTGATAAGGTTCCCCATGGTAGGCTGATGGAGAAAGTGAAGTTGCATGGGGTCCAGGGTGTACTAGCTAGATGGATAAAGAACTGGCTGGGCAACAGGAGACAGAGAGTAGCAGTGGAAGGGAGTTTCTCAAAATGGAGACGTGTGACCAGTGGTGTTCCACAGGGATCCGTGCTGGGACCACTGTTGTTTGTGATATACATAAATGATTTGGAGGAAAGTATAGGTGGTCTGATTAGCAAGTTTGCAGACGACACTAAGATTGGTGGAGTAGCAGATAGTGAAGGGGACTGTCAGAGAATACAGCAGAATATAGATAGATTGGAGAGTTGGGCAGAGAAATGGCAGATGGAGTTCAATCCGGGCAAATGCGAGGTGATGCATTTTGGAAGATCCAATTCAAGAGTGAACTATACAATAAATGGAAAAGTCCTGGGGAAAATTGATGTACAGAGAGATTTGGGTGTTCAGGTCCATTGTTCCCTGAAGGTGGCAACGCAGGTCAATAGAGTGGTCAAGAAGGAATACGGCATGCTTTCCTTCATCGGACGGGGTATTGAGTACAAGAGTTGGCAGGTCATGTTACAGTTGTATAAGACTTTGGTGCGGCCACATTTGGAATACTGCGTGCAGTTCTGGTCGCCACATTACCAAAAGGATGTAGATGCTTTGGAGAGGGTGCAGAGGAGGTTCACCAGGATGTTGCCTGGTATGGAGGGCGCTAGCTATGAAGAGAGGTTGAGTCGATTAGGATTATTTTCATTAGAAAGACAGAGGTTGAGGGGGGACCTGATTGAGGTGTACAAAATCATGAGAGGTATAGACAGGGTGGATAGCAAGAATCTTTTTCCCAGAGTGGGGGATTCAATTACTGGGGGTCACGAGTTCAAAATGAGAGGGGAAAAGTTTAGGGGGGATATGCGTGGAAAGTTCTTTACGCAGAGGGTGGTGGGTGCCTGGAACGCGTTGCCAGCGGAGGTGGTAGATGCGAACACGATAGCGTCTTTTAAGATGTATCCAGACAGATACACGAATGGGCAGGAAGCAAAGAGATACAGACCCTTAGAAAATAGGCGACAGGTTTAGATAGAGGATCTGGATTGGCGCAGGCTTAGAGGGCCGAAGGGCCTGTTCCTGTGCTGTAATTTTCTTTGTTCTTTGTTCTGTGTGAATGGAGGATGCCTACACTTTTTTCTGCCGGGTATCTCCTGTAATGGCACTGACCTGATCAGCCCAGGAGAGCCTTAGAAAAAAATCAATCAGCCTGAGATAGGGATTGGGTTTTCCCTGCTTTTTTCTTTTACTGAGCCTTTAAATAAAATCAACTTTCCAAGCACCTCAAAGCTTTTTTTTACATGGGGGTTCCTGTACAGACGGCACACTGATTCACTCGCTCAAAGTGATTGATTTGCAGCCTGTCATTCTGCGTTATGTTTTCTACAGCTGGAGGTGACTTTTTCTTCTTCTTTACACTGTTTTGGCCAGTATTTCTCTCTTTTAGCTGTAGGTAGTTTTTAAAGCATTTTTCCTGTGGTCTTCATTCTTGGATCTTGTCTTCTCACCACAGCTGCCACCATGTAATGAGAAGCTTTTTATGTTGTCTGAAGCAACATAAATGAGATGCACAACAGGTGGGGGGAGGGGCAATGGTGGGGTGTTGATGGTGGAGGTCTGAGGCAAGCATTTTGGTGGGCTTCAAGCAGATGTCCTTACCAACAGCTCAAAAAAGCAGGTTAATGTTCAAGGCAGTGACATCCATGTGGGATGTCAGCAGGCAAGCCACTCGGACAATTATAACAGCCCACCTGCCCAGTTGTCACCAGGTGGGTAGGGTTAAAAACACCTCTGTAATGTAATAAAATAGAAGGTAGTCTGCATGTTGGTGTTACTAGCTTCCAGCTAATCTTAATGACTTTGCCTGGAATAATTCCAATGTCAATTTTATGTTGTGTGGAAAATGATCCATTTTATTGATGGCTTGATAATAAGCAGCTTTCTATACCATAAACTTTATAACCCTGTTAGCCCAACAAGAGTTTCAGTTCCCAGGTCTCATGAACAGTATAACATAAATATTTTAAATTTTAAAAATCCATTTTTAAGTTACTTGTTCTCTGCTTTAGGTTCTACTTCTCATCTCCCCACATCCCCAAATTCCCAGTTCCCATTTACAAAGTGCAGTTATCTTCCCTCACATGCAAGGTCGAAGTACTCGCTGATCCCAACACCCAACTCTTGTTCACAAGTTATAACTTGCATCTGCAAATTTTGGCTCGCTGGTCCCAGTTCTCATTTTTAAGGTCCAAGTAAGAACGTACAAAATACAAGCTCTCATCTCTTATCTTATCGACTTGAAGCTCTCATCAACAAGATCCAGTGTTTTCTCTGTGTCTGCACATTAGTTCAATTTAGATGTTCTCACAAGAACAGCTATCAATTAAATTGGATCTAGCGGCTGAAATAGGTGACCAATTTCCCATACTCTGATCCATATATTACATCCTGGTTCAGAAAGTTGTGGTTAACTCTTCATTTGAACTTCTGCACAAAAGGAATAGAACTTTATCTGGAAGAGAATGTCACAGGTATGGCTACTAGTGTCTAATACTTCACTGACACTATCTGAGATGGAGGGAGCAGCAAAGTACAAGAGGGAGCAGCAAAGTGCAGAAATGCAGTTGTTATAGGCGATTCCATAGTCAGGGGGACAGATAGGCATTTTTGTAACCATTATTGGGAGTCCCGCATGGTGTGTTGCCTCCCTGGTGTCATCATGGAGAGGGTGCAGGATATTCTGCGGGAAGGGAGTGAGCCACAAGTTGTGGTGCTATCAAAGACATAGCAAGGGCTGGTATTGACATTCTATGATCAGATTTTCAGGAGCTAGGGAGGAAGTTAAAGAGCAGGACCTCGAAGGTAGTAATTTCTGGATTAGTCCCAGTGCCACATGCTAGTGAGAGTAGAAATAGGAAGATAGGGAGGATCAATGTGTGGTTTGAAGCATGGTGCAGGAGGGGGGGCTTCAGATTCTTGGGGAATTGGGACCAGTTCTGGGGCAGGAGGCACCTATTCAAAAGGAATGGGTTGCACCTCAACAGGACTGGGACCAATGTCCTTGTGGGGAGGTGCACTAATGTTGTCAGGGAGGATTTAAATTAACTTGACAGGGGGATAGGCAGCCACATAAAGAAGTAGAAAAGAGGAATAAGGTGCATAATAAGGTGAGTGTTATACTCTACTACCAGGTTGCATAGAATACGAGGAAAGATAGATAGCACTAGAGTAGGGAACAGCAAGTTATTAGGTGGGTCAGAGTAGGGGAGGAAGTAATAAAGTCTAAATACGGGTTGATGTGCATGTATGTGAATACATGGAGTGTAAGACTGGTGAGTTACAGGCACAGTTTGACAAGTGGAAATATGATGTTGTGGCTCTGACAGAGACCTGGCTCAAAGAAGGGCAGGGCTGGGTGTGAAATATTCCTGGATACAAGGTGTTCAGGAAAGATGAGAAAGGAAGAAAAGGGGGAGGAGTGGCAGTATTGATTAAAGAGAGCATGGCAGTGCTTGAGAAAAAGGATATTCCAGAGGGGTCAAGGACAGAATCTATTTGGCTAGAGATAAGGATCAAAAAGGTGCAGTTACATTGCTCGGTGCAGTCTATAGACCACCAACTAGTGGAAAGGATGTCGAGGAACAAATTTGCAAGGAAATTACATAGATGGGCAAGAATTATAGAGTAGTTATAATGGGAGATTTTAATTATCCGAATATAGACTGGGATAGCAGTAGTCTAAAGGGTAGAGAGGGGAAAGAGTTCCTAGATCGTGTTCAGGAAAATTTTCTACAGCAGTATGCTTCCAGTCCAATGCGAAAGGAGGCACTGCTGAACCTGGTTCTTGGAAATGAGGTGGGCCAAGTGGATCAAATATCAATAGGAGAACATTTAGGGGACAGTGTCCATTGTATCATAAGGTCTAGGTTGGCTAAAGGGAAGGACAAAGAACAATCTAAAGAAAGAATAGTTAACTGGGTGAAAGCCAACTTCAATGGGGTAAGAATGGATATGGGCCGAATAAATTGGAATCAAATGTTGTCAGGAAAAATGGTAGCTAAACAATGGGCTATCTTCAAAGAAGAGATAGTTCAGACACAGTCAAGGTATATTCCCTTGAAGGGGAAAGATAGGGCAAATAAAGCCAGAGCACCCTGGATGACAAAAGAAAGAGAGACGAAGATGAAGGAGAAAAAGTGTGCTGGAGAACCAGGCTGAATACTGAAGGTTCAGAGGGGAAGTGAAAAGCAAATAAGAGAAGCAAAGACAGAGTATGAAAAGAGACTAGCAGCTAAAATAAAAGGGAATTCCAAAATCTTCTATAGGCATATAAATAGTAAAAGTGTAGTAAAAGGTGGAGTAGGGCCGATTAGGGACCAAAAAGGGGATTTACGTATGGAGGTAGGGGGAATAGCTGTGGTAGTAAATGAATACTTTGCACCTGTATTTACTAAGGAAAAAGATGCTACCCAGGCCACAGTGAAAAAGAGGTAATTAATACACGAGAAGGATTTAAAATTGATAAGGAGGAGGTATTAGATAGGCTGTCTATACTTAAAATTGATAGAACAGCAGGACCGGATGAAATGCATCTAAGAATTCTGAGGGAAGTGAGACTGGAGATTCCAGAGGCACTGACCATAATTTTCCAGTCTCCCTTAGACTAAGGGATGGTGCCAGAGGACTGGAGAATTATAAATGTTACTCCTTGTTCAAAAAAGGATGTAAAGTTAAGCCCAGCAACTACAGCATTGTCAGTTTAACTTCGGTGGTGGGGAAACTTCTAGAAACAATAATTTGGGACAAAACTAATAGTCACAGGCACAAATGCAGGTTAATTATGAAAAGCCAGCATGGACTTGTCAAAGGAAAATCATGTTTAACTAACTTGCTCGAGTTTTTTGAAGGAGTAATCGAGAGGGTTAATGAGAGCAATGCTGTTGATGTGGTGTACACGGACTTCCAAAAGGCATTTGATACAGTGCCACACAACCCATGGAATAAAAAGGACATTAGCAACATGGATACGAAATTGGCTGAGTGACAGGAAACTGAGGGTGTTGGTTAATGGCTGTTTTTCGGGCTGGAGGAAGGTTTGTAGAGGAGTTCCCCAGGGGTCAGTGTTGGGACACTTGCTCTTTTTTTTTTAGTTTTAGAGCACTGAAACAGGCCCTTCGGCCCACCGAGTCTGTGCCGACCATCAACCACCCATTTATACTAATCCTACACTAATCCCATATTCCTACCACATCCCCACCTGTCCCTATATTTCCCTACCACCTACCTATACTAGGGACAATTTATAATGGTCAATTTACCTCCCACCCTGCAAGTCTTTTGGCTTGTGGGAGGAAACCGGAGCACCCGGGGAAAACCCACGCAGACACAGGGAGAACTTGCAAACTCCACACAGGCGGTACCCAGAATTGAACCCGGGTCGCTGGAGCTGTGAGGCTGCGGTGCTAACCACTGTGCCACTGTGCCGCCCTTCTTGATATATATTAATGACCTAGACCTTGGTGTACAGGGCACAATTTCAAAATTTGTGGATGAAACAAAACTTGGAAGCATTGTGAACTGTAAGGAGGATAGCATAGAACTTCAAAAGAACATAGACAAGCTGGTGAAATGGGCAGACAAGTGGCAGATGAAGTTCAATCTGAAGAAATATGAAGTGATTCATTTTGGTAGGAAGAACATAGAGAGACAATATAGAATAAAGGGTACAATTCTAAAGGGAGTGCAGGAACAGAGGCACCTGGGTATATATGCGCATAAGTCATTGAAGGTGGCAGGACAGGTTGAGAGAGTGGTCAATAAAGCATACAGTATCCTAGGTTTTATTAACAGGGGCATAGAGTGCAAGAGCTAGGAGGTTATGTTGAACTTGTATAAGACACTAGTTGGCCTCAGCTGGAGTATTTCATCTAGTTCTGGGCGCAGCATTTAATGCAAGATGTAAAGGCATTGGAGAGAATGTAGCAAAGATTGATGAGAATGGTTCCAGGGATGAAAAACTTCATTTACGAAGATAAATTGGAGAAGTTGGGATTGTTTTCCTTGAAGAGAAGGCTGAGAGGAGATTTGTTGAGGTATTCAAAATCATGAGAAGTCTGGGCAGAGTAGATAGGGAGTAACTGTTCCCACTTGTGAAAGGATCAAGAATGGGAGGGCACAGATTTAAGGTAATTAGCAAAAGAAGCAATGGCGACATGAAGAAAAGCATTTTCACGCAGCGATTATTTAGGATCGGGAATGCACTGCCAAAGAGTGTGGGGTGGAGGCAGGTTCAATCGAGGAATTCAATAGGTAATTAGATATTTGCCTGAAAAGGAAGAATGTACAGGGTTGCATGAAGAAAGCAGGGGAACGGCACTAAGTAAATTGCTCATTCGGAGAGCCAATGCAGACACGATGGGCTGAATAGCCTCCTTCTGTGCTGTAACAATTCTGTGATTCTGTGAGGTAGGGGTGTTGGTGCCTGATGCTTCATTGATGTGATCTAGGATAGAGTTCCACAGGTAGGGGTAGCGGTATCTGATGTTTCACGGACAGATGACAGTTCCATGGTAGGAGAAATGTTGTATGCAACTATACTAGTTACACTAGTATTCCTTGCAGACCTTTTTGGACTAATACAGATTGCTAAGGTGCAGCTACTCCAGTTCTTGTGTTTCTCACGTAAACATGTAAGGATAGCTTAAGCATCATGAATTTGTCTCACAAAGTCCTGCCTCTCATATTCATTGGTCTTATTTAGGCTGTGGGCTTCACTGAACAAGGAAATGGGGTTAGAAGGAGTTAGGGGGATGTGAGTCATTAGGGACACAAGGAAGTGATCAGAGATGGCCTTGTCTGTGATTAAAATGACAGAGTAGGGAGGCCACAAGAGATGGCCAGGTTGATGGCAGTAAATATGGGAAGGGTGAGGCTAAGGAGGGATAGAACAGCAGTGAAATCAAAGTGGGTTGAGATGAAAACTGAAATCACAGAGGATAAGAAGTTGTTCAGTGCAGAGGTGGAAGGAGGAAAGGGATGAGAATATATTGATGAGAAAGGTGCATGGGGCTTGAGGGGGTGGTATAGAATGGCTCTTTCAAAACAAATCTCAGCTACACCTCAAGCATTAAAACAGGCTGTTGATATTCAAGATGTGCTTGCAAGATTATCCACCGCAGCCCACACAAGGGTACATTACAACAGTGATTACACTTCAAAAGTATATCATTGGTTATAAACCACTTTGGACACCCCGACATTGTGGAAAGCACTATATAAATGCAAGGCTATTTTTTCTTACAGTACTCAACTGGGAGGTCAAGTGGATTTATAATGGCAATGAAATACTCCTGTATGCTTTGCAGGGGAGTGAGATATTCCTGTAAGTTTTTTTTTTCATTTGTGGGATTTGAGTGTCATTGGCAAGGCCAGCATTTATTGCCCATCTCTAATTGCCCTTGAGAAGGTGGGGGTGAGCTGCCTTCTTGAAGTGTTGCAGTCCATATGACCATACCATACCATATGAATTAGGAGCAGAAGTAGGCCATTCGGCCCCTCGAGCCTGCTCCGCCATTCAATAAGATCATGGCTGATCTGTTTCTGACTCAAATTCCACACTTCCATATACCCCTGATAATCTCTGATTCCCTTGCCTAACAAGAATCTATCTACCTCCACCTTAAAAATATTCAATTACCCCACCTCCACCACCTTCTGAGGCAGAGAATTCCAAAGTTGCACAATCCTGAGAGAAAAAAATTCTCCTCATCTCTGTCCTAAAAGGGCGACTCCTAATTTTAAAACAGTGCCCCTAGTTCTGGACTCACCTACAAGAGGAAACATCCTCTCCACATCCACCTTGTCAAGACTATTCAGGATCACATATACTTCAATCAAGTATCCCCTCACTCTCCTAAACTCCAGTGAAAACAAGCCCAGTCTGTCCAACCTTTCCTCATTAGACAACCCACTCATTCCAGGTATCAATATCGTAAACCTCCTCTGAACTGCCTCCATCGCATTTATATCCTTCCTTAAATAAGGAGACCAAAACGGCACACAGTATTCGATATTCGAGATGTGGTCTCACCAATGCCCTGTATAACTGAAGCATAACATCCTTAGTTTTATTTTCAATTCATTTCGTAATAAAAGGATAGCATTCCATTAGCCTTTTTTATTAATTGCTGTACCTGTATACTAACTTTTTGTGACTCATGCACTAGAACACCTAGATCCCTCTGCACCTCGGAATTCTGCAGTCGTTCTCCGTTTAAGTAATACTCTGCTTTTTTTTATTCTTCCTGCCAAAGTGAACAACTTCACATCTTCCCACATTATACACCATCTGCCAGATTTTTGCCCACTCACTCAACCTATCTATATCGGTCTGCAATCTCCTTATGTACACCCACAGTGCTGTTAGCAAGGGAACTCAGTGATATAATTCCAGGTCAAGATGGTGTGTGGCGTGGAGGGGAACTTGGAGGTGGTGGTGCTGCTGTGCATCTGTTGCCCTTGTTCTCCTAGGTGTTGGAGGTTGCTGGCTTGGAAGATGCTGCAGTCCATCTTGTAGATGGTATACACTACTGACACTGTGCTCCAGTGCTGGAAGGAGTGAATGTTGAAGGTTGTGGAAGGGGTGCTAATCAAGTAGGCTGCTTTGTCCTGGATAGTGATGAGCTTCTTGAGTGTTGTTGGAGCCGCACTCGTCCAGGCAAGTGGAAAGTATTCCATTACACTCCTGACTTGTGCCTTGTAGATGGTGGACAGGTTTTGGGGAGTCATGAGATGAGTTACTCACTGCAAAATTCCCAGCCTCTGACCTGTTCTTGTAGCCACACTGTTTATATGGCTGGTTCAGTTAAGTATTTGGTCAATGGTGACCCCCAGAATGTTGATGGTGGGGATTCAGCGATAGTAATGCCATTGAACGTCAAGGGGAAATGGTTAGATTCTCTCTTGTTGGAGGTGGTGATTGCCTGGCACTTTTGTGGCATGAATGTTACTTGCCATTTATCAGCCCAAGTCTGAATGTTGTAGGTCTTGTTGCATGTGGGCAAGAACTGCTTCAGTACCTGAGGAGTTGCGAATGGTACTGAACACTCCACACCAGAGAGTAAAGCTCAGTGGCAACTTCTATCAATTTAGACTGTTAAGACTAACATGAACTCTGTCTGGCTAAGCCAACATTAACGGGTAGCTTGTAACCAAGCCCTGTTTGCTTAGTTACGGACGTATGGTTGTGCAAATTGAAAAAAGGCATTAGTTTATGTAAAATCTTAAATAGCAGGCTGATGTGACATGAATTAATGGAAAGTTCTGAATTCTGGCAGCTGCAAGAACTGTGCCTAAAGAGACAGCCTTTCACCAGGGGGTGTTATGCAAATGTTCAAATGTCCTCTGACTTTATCAAGTGAAGCATTAGCACACAATTAATCCCCCAACCGCCCAACTTCCTGCCAGCTGGATACATATCGGTGCCAGAATGTAGCTGTGCGAGTGCGAAAGTGAATGATAGCACAAAGGAACGGCCTTCCCTGTTTACTTCCGAACACAGCAAGGATACTCATCTGCTAGAAAAATGGAAAATAAATTCTGAAGTATCTGTACAAATGTGGCCACAGTCCAAGGAATGTGATAGTTCGACTTTCAGTTTAGTCCAGTCTCCTATTGATCCCATCAGCAGCTCTTTAAAGGTTGATGGCGGAATTCTGACCAGTGCATTCAGACAGAGCCCTGCTGCTATTCACTTGCACCCTTCTTGCTGATATAAACTTTCCACACTAATATCTGTGCTTCAGTGTGTTCTGGGCTTATTTCTGCCCATTATGGTGCAGAATCAGTGTTCAAATTTTAATTCAAAACATAGCCTACAGCATTTGGTGCTCTTGGGCTATTACCATTCTAATTAGAGCACGGCTACTCGACCAGAACTTGACGGGACCCAACGACAGGTGTCGGGTTTGGGTTGGGTCAGGTTGCTCTTCCGGGTCCGGCAGTTGGGCTCGGATCGGGTCGGGTCGAGTCGGACACAGTCACAGCCAGGACGACAAGATGGGAAACACTCTGCACTAGTTTGCAGTGAGCGATTCCATCCAAGGTAGAGCACAACCTCTTCAATAAAGTTGATTATATTCGGGTGGTCGGGTCGGGTCGAGTCGGGCGCGGGAGAAAATGAAAGGACTCGGGTCGGGTCGGGTCGGGCTCGGGTCAGATGTGGTTCTGCTGGGCCTGGGTCGGGTTTCATTTGCAGACCTGAGCAGGCCTTTAACTCTAAGTGCTAATTCAACTCAATCCACTTACTGTCACACATTATACTAGATCACGCATACTCAGGTTGGTATGACTGCTGCCAATATGGCTACAGCACTAGGCCACTATGTCTTAAAAATGCTGCTGTGGTTTTCAAATCTACCTCAAAATCAAGGGACTATTCAATTCTACTAGAAACAGCTAGGCTTCGGGTACTGAAATAAACTTATGTGCGAATAGGATTAATACCCAGGAATTTGAGTCCCTGGAAAAAAAAATCCATCAGTGTTAATATCTGTAACCCCCAATCACCCTTCTCACCAGAGATCAATCCAGATCCCTTTTAAAGGTAAAAATTGATTCCGAATCAACACCTACTCAGGAAGTCTGTTCCATGTATAACCTGCCTGTGTGGAAGGAAGTTCCCTTTAATCACAAAACTTACTTGAGTCTTGTGAATTTTGCACTTGAGTCTTCCAGCCTTATGCTCATTGTCCAAGTTAAGATTAGATTAGATTAGAGATACAGCACTGAAACAGGCCCTTCGGCCCACCGAGTCTGTGCCGACCATCAACCACCCATTTATACTAATCCTACACTAATCCCATATTCCTACCAAACATCCCCACCTGTCCCTATATTTCCCTACCACCTACCTATACTAGTGACAATTTATAATGGCCAATTTACCTAGCAACCTGCAAGTCTTTTGGCTTGTGGGAGGAAACCGGAGCACCCGGAGAAAACCCACGCAGACACAGGGAGAACTTGCAAACTCCACACAGGCAGTACCCGGAATCGAACCCGGGTCCCTGGAGCTGTGAGGCTGCGATGCTAACCACTGTGCCACTGTGTCGCCCAAGTAGCTTTTTTTTTCACTTCAACTTCATTTATACCTTTCATTATTTTGAAGATCTAGCTTGAGGCTTTCTTCATAATTCTGATCTCTAAGGCTTGGCATCATTCTGCTAACTCATATTTTCCCACTCTCTGATGCATCTATGTTCTTTTTGAGGTAGGATAACCAAAATGATATATTATGTTTTAACTTGGTTGAACATACGATGTGGTCTGTACACGTCAATTTGTTCTGACTTGCTGTTCAATGCCCTCCAGGCGTAGCCAGTACTCAATGTGCCTTATTAATAATGGCTTCACACAGGCCAAATACTTCCACAGTATGATCAAACATTACTCCCAAATCCTTAATAAAAACAGAAAATGCTGGAAGGTCAACAGGACAGTCAGCATCTCTAATGGAAAAAGACAGTTTATGATGTTTGGCTGCATACCCTACATCAGAATGAAGGCTGAGTGAAACTGATATTTTAGTAGGATTTTAGAAGGATACGCAGCTGCGACATCAGAATCTGTCTTTCTTTTTTACTATGCTGTCATGCCTTGCTTTTTTATAATTCTCAGTTTTTATTTCAGATTGACAGCCTTTGCAGTTTTTCCATTTATATTTTCCTTTATACTCTCAAACACTTAATGGGGCTGCTCCAAGCTTCTCAAAAAAGTTATGTTAATTAATTTTACAGCAGCTGTTGGTAATGATTCTGCTGTTCCCATTTACACCTCCTCTTGACCCATCTTTTGTTTCTTGTTCCATGACCACCTCAATTTGCCTTTTGTTATTTAAAGTTCTAAGGTGTTTGCAACGGGAGAGGCTGGCAGTGTGTCACAAACCCAGAAGCTTGAGCAGCAGGTTTGCCTGTGGCTTTTTAATCCAGCCATGGCAAGAGCATCTGACTTTTGGGTTTCTCAACCAATTTGAGTGGATGGATGTGATGACAACTATCAGCCGTTTGTTTCAGCTTCACTATTTAAAAGGACCCTGAGAAGGTCAGAATGGAAGCATTCTAGAATTGTCAAAGCAGAGCCAGCAACTTGAGAGATGGGGTGTCATCATGCAAAGGCTGCACCAAGGTTCTCAGATGCGTCCCTGGACATCATGCTGTGGGCTGTAGTCCCCCAGGGAGATTCCTTTCCCTGTGGATGGGAGGAAGAAGCCTGTCACAGAGAACAAATAGGCATGGCTGGAGGTTGCTGAGGAGGTCAACAGCAGGAGTGTGGTGCCTCAGTCCTGAATACAGTGCTACAAGAGGTTCAATGACCTGATTAGGCCAGGAAAGGTGAGTGACATATTCAAGTACAACACCCCTCACTCTGCTTTCTCCAGCCTTCTCCTGCACATCACTCCTCAGACCAACAAACTTCAGTCAGAGGAGGAGGCAATGGAGATAAGCTGAGTCTTGGAATACCTGACCATTGACAGTGGAGAGATGGTGGTTTCCCAGCTACAAGGTGACAAAATTAAATGTAACACAGCCAGATGGCAGACAACACTCACTCATGTTGACTTGATATCAACAGCCACTGAAATATGATGATCTGCACAATGATGACTTAGAACCTTTCACCTTCTCAGTTCAAATTCATGTCGCTCATTTCCACCAGGTCCCGCAAGCATCTCTCAGAAGCTGGTGCCAGAGCAGAAGGAAAACTGCTCAGAGGCAGTCACTCTCTCTGAGGAAGCACCATCACATGACTCAAGCGCTTCTTCCACCAGCTCAAATCTGCACACCTCGATGGTCCCTACCAAGACCGGACGTATCACAAGTTAGCAGGGGCAGGTACTGGAGGCAGGAACAGCAGTGAAGAATCCCTGCTGGAGGGCACAGGACCCTCCAAGCTCTGCTCAGATGGATGTCGATGCTGAGCCTTGAAGATCATTGATGAAGAGGACTATCCTGCAGCAGCAGCAGAAAATGTGTGAGGTTCTGTCCACCTTTCCAGAGGAACTGCATATGAATGAAGAGAAATTGGAGGAGTCATTCTCTAGCATGTATGTCATGATGTTTCAGGCCTTTGCGCAGATGTCTACCTCTATGGAATAATGGCTACTTGCATGAAGCATCAGACACAGTAGGTAACTGTGCACATACAGGCCATGAACAATGGCCCGCACACTCAGTCTGCCACCTTAAGCAGGATGCAGGAAAGCCTTGCCTTGGGCTGTTCATTGCCTCATTGAAGTTCAGCAAAGTGTTCTCCAGTTCTTGGTGAGCAGGAGGGCCATGAAAGGTAAAGTGGAGAAAGGGGACATGAAAATGTGGACTCCAGTCAAAGTACTTCATTCTGACCCCTTGTCCTGGTAATCAGTCAGAGTCCCACATGCTGCCTCCTGTCCTGATGGCCGAGTGTGCCCCTGCACAGGTGCAGGTAGAGCAGTCTTTGGTGGGGTTCTCATGGGCCACAAAACCCAGAGAACAACACCCAACAGCATATGACTGTCAGAGCAGGGAAACGAGCAGTCTGCCTCTGGCTCTGCTGAAGCCACAAGTCTTGCACCACATAGGAGTCATAAGAAAAGGAAGAGAAAAGATTTGTAGTTGCACAAGGGCATTTATTTGGGTGTTTAACATTGTGTGACATTGTCATTTTTCTGTCCAATTTTTATCAACCATAAACTTTAAGGCAAAGCTATATTGTTCCATCCTCCCCATTGTTAACTGCTGCCTGCTAAGTGGCCTTCTACCTTGTGAAAAATGGTATGACAATAGTAACTGATGAACAATGGGTGTCTATAAGAGGGATGGATTGTTGATTGTGGAAATGCTTCGTGCTCGGGGGCCACAGTGGGTTTTGAATCACTGTGCCAAATGACTGCACTGCCTCAGATTAGCTGAAGTGTGCCTGAATTTGTCAATCCTGTGCATCCCTGACAGCTAAGTGAGTGGCTACAGGTACCCTCACCACATCAGGCGCCTCCTTGAAGAAGAGGCAGAGTGATCATCACCTTCCTCCTCTGCAGCTTCAGTCCTCATTGCTGTGCAAGACGCAACACATCACTATCATTCTGGATACCCTAGTTGGTGCATACTGAAGGGTGTCCCAGATCTATCCAGGCACCTGAATTGCAACTTCAGCATTCTGATTTCTTGGTCAATGGCAATTCTTTTGCTCATGTGGCTTCAATTGTATCTTTCTTGTGCGTCAGCCATAGGCTCCTCACAAGTATCATCAGCAATGTCCTTAGAAGGTAGTCCTTGTCCACAAGAAGCCATACACTGACTGGAGGTGAGAGTATCTGTCGGAGGATGAAGGCATCATGGCAGTTCCCTAGGTATTTTGCACAGACATGCATGATAATTTTTCGCTGGTTGCATACCAGCTCAACATTGATGCAGTAGAATCCCAGTCCGTTGATCAATAGTGCTAGGCGATTTAAGGGCACCTTGATTCCCACATCACAGAATCAGAATTCACAGAATTATTACAGCACAGAAGGAGGCCATTCAGACCATCGAGTCTGCACCGGCTCTCCAAATGGGCAATTTACCTAGTGGCATTCCCCTGCCTTCTTCTTGTAACCCTGCACATTCTTACTTTTTAGATAACAGTCTAATTCCCTTCTGAATATCTCGATTGAACCTGCCTCCAGCACATTCTCAGGCAGTGCATTACCAATTACTTTAAATCTGTGCCCTCTCGTTCTTGATCCTGTCACAATTGGGAACAGTTGCTGTCCAGACCCCTCATGATTTTGAATGCCTCTACCAAATCACCTTTCAGCCTTCTCTTCTCTAAGGAAACAGTCCTAACTTATCCAATCTATCTTCATAACTAAAGTTCCTCATCCCTGGAACCATTCTCGTGAATCTTTTCTGCACTCTCTCCTATGTGTTTACATCTTTCCTAAAGTGCGGCACCCAGAACTGAACACAATACTCCAGCCGAGGCCAAACTCGTGTCTTAAACAAGTTTAACATAACCTCCTTGCTCCTGTACTCTATGCCCCTATTAATAAAGCCTAGGATACTGTATGCTTTATTAATTGCGCTCTCAACCTGTCCTGCTACCTTCAATGACTTATGCACATAAACACACAGGTCCCTCTGCTCCTGCACTCCCTTTAGAATTGGACCCTTTATCTTATCTTGTCTCTCCATGTTCTTCCTACCAAAATGAATCACTTCATATTTCTCCGCATTGAACTTCATCTGCCACTTGTCCATCCATGCCACCAAATTGTCTATGTCCTTTTGAAGTTCTACACTATCTTCCTCACAGGTCACAATGCTCCCAAGTTTCGTACCATCTGCAAATTTTGCAATTGTGCCCCGTACACCAAAGCCTAGGTCATTAATATATAACAGGAAGAGCAAGGTTCCTAACACTGACCCATGGGGATCTCCACTACAAACCTTACTCCAGCCCGAAAAACATCCATTAACCACTACTCTCTGTTTCCTGTCACATAGCTAATTTTGTATCCATGTTGCTATTGTCCCTTTTACTCCATGAGCTATAACTTTGCTCACAAGTCTCTTGTACAGCACTGTGCATGTCTTCTGGAAGTCCATTTACACCACATCAACAGCATTGCCCTCATTAACATTCTCAGGTAGCTCTTGAAAAAACTCCAGCAAGTTAGTGAAACATGATTTTCCCTTGACAAATCTGTGCTGGCTTTCCTTAATTAACCCGCATTTGTCCATGTGCCTATTAATTTTGTCCTGAACTATTGTTTCTATAGGTTTCCCCATCACCAAAGTTAAACTAAGTGGCCTGTAGTTGCTGAGCTTATCTTTACATCCTTTCTTGAACAAGTGTGTAACATTTGCAATTCTCCGGTCCTCTAGCACCACCCCTAAGGGAGACTGGAAAATTATGGCCAGTGCTTCCACAATTTCCACTCCCACTTCCCTCAGTATCCTTGGATACATCTCATCCGGACCTGGTGCTTTATCAATTTTAAGTATAGACAACCTATCTAATACTTCCTCCTTATCAATTTTAAATCCTCCTAGTGGACTAATTACCTCCTCTTTCACCGTGACCTGGGTAGCATCTTCTTCCATAGTAAATATAGATGCAAAGTATTTATTTAGCACCTCAGCTCTTCCACCCGCCTCTATGTGGAAATCCCCTTTTTGGTCCCCACGTAGCTCTACTCCTCCTTCTACCACCTTTTTACTATTCATATGCCTATAGACGATTGTTGGATTCCCTCTTATGTTCGCTGCCAGTCTTTTTTCATACTCTCGCTTTGCTGCTCTTATTTGCTTTTCACTTCCCCTCTGAACCTTCTATATTCAGCCTGGTTCTCCATTGTATTATCCACCTGATATCTGTCATAAGCACACTTTTTCTTTTTCATCTTCATCGCTCTTTCTTTTGTCATCCAGAGAGTTCTGGATTTGTTTGCCCTACCTTTCCCTTTCAAGGGAATATAGCTTGACTGTGCCCGAAGTATCTTTTCTTTGAAGGTAGCCCATTGTTCAGCTACCGTTTTTCCTGCCAACATTTGGCTCCAGTTTATTCGGCCCAGATCCATTCTTACCCCATTGAAGTTGGCTTTCCCCCAGTTAACGATTTTTACTCTGGATTGTTCTTTGTCCTTTCCGTAGCCAACCTAAACCTTATGATACAATGGACACTGTCCCTAAATGTTCTCCTATTGATATTTGACCCACCTCATTCCAAGAACCAGGTCCAGCAGCGCTTCCTTTCTCATTGGACTGGAAACATACTGCTGTAGAAAATTTTCCTGAACACATTCTCAGAACTCTTGCCCCTCTCTACCCTTTATAATATTACTATCCCAGTCTATATTCATATAATTAAAGTCTCCCATTATAACTACTTTATAATTCTTGCACCTCTTCTGTAATTTCCTTGCAAATTTGTTCCTCTACATCTTTTCCACAAGTTGGTGGCCTATAGACTACACCGAGCAAAGTAATTGCACCTTTTTTGTTCCTTAGCTCGAGCCAAATAGATTCTGTCCTTGACCCCTCAGGGACATCCTCTCTCTCCAGCACTGCAATGCTCACCTTGAACAATACTGCCACACCTCCCCCTTTTCTTCCTCTCCTATCTTTCCTGAACACCTTGTATGCAGGAATATTTCACACCCAGTCCTGTCCTTCTTTGAGCCAGGTCTCTGTTATAGCCACAACATCATATTTCCACATGTCAATCTCGGCCTGTAACTTACCAATCTTATTAACCACACTCCATGCATTTACACACATGCACATTAACCCTGATTTAGACTTTATTTCTTTCTCACTTACTCTGACCCTACCTAATAACTTAATAACATATGCAATCTAAGACTCCCTATACCTGTGGCAATCCAGCCAGTGTAGCAAATCTGAGGGCTCTCTCATTCTGATCAGCCTTATGGCAAAGTGCACATAAGTACCAGCCCTACAAACATGACATCCGTCAGCTGGGAGATGCACTTGTGTGCAGCAGTTTCTACAAATATTTCCTGCAGATCCATGGAAGGAGCCAAAGGCAACAAAATTAAGTGCTGTGGTGACCTTGACCACTTGGCAGGAGGTCTTCTTCCAGAAGGCTGCAAATGTCAGTAACCACTTGACAGGAAAGTCTGAGCATCCTGAGGCACTGGTGCTCAGTTATGTCCAGACAGTGAATCGTCTGCCTTTATACCCTGTGCTGGGGTTACTGTCTCTTGTGAGCTGGAGCTATATGCTTGTCTCCTCTCTCTTGTGGAGCTACAGGTGGTTGAGGAGAAAGCTGGTGCTTCTCTTGCTGCTGCTGCCGCTGCTCCTCCTGTTCCTCATCTGAGGTCCAAGGTAGAACTGCATCAGTGGCTCCCATGCTGCTGTGAAGACCAACAGCAGGAAAGTGCAGATCAATGGCAAAAACTCCAAGGTAGTAGAAATGATCTCCGAAGTATTGGAAATCACATCTAAAGCAGCAAAAGTCCACTCTCAGAGCAAAAACCTTTCACTTAGGCAAGGAAGCAACTGTCATATCTCAGTATTTAAAAGCTTTCTCATCTGTCAATTGCTCAGCCCCGTCAATTCCCGCTGTTCTCTCGCTTTGTTCAACCTGGTGAGTTCCAGGAAGCCCAGGAAACCCGTGTACTCATGAAAAGAAAGGATTCAAGGTTAACACTCCAATTAATTGCTTTTTAACATATGTGAATGCCAGACCTCCTTGTCCCATGGGGTTTTCCCGTGTGCTCACAAACATTCTCGAGTTAAGTGTGGAAGTCAGTGGGTTACTGCCGGCTTCCCGACATGTCTGCAGTTTCTGGTCTTTTAACTTGCTGCCCATACTGAAACACAAATAACCTGTAAGGTTAAAATTCAGCCCTGAATCTCTCTCACCTTCCAATTTATCACAGACTTTCCCTTTTGTTCTTTCCTCCCCTATCCCCTTTCCCTGCCTCTGTACTTGCTTAAAACCTGTTGCAACTCTTAACATTTTCCAGTTCTGATGAAAGATCATCAACATGAAACATTGCTTTGCTCTCAACAGATGCCACCTGACCTGCTAATTATTTCTAGCATGTTCTGTTTTTAAGATTTCCAGCACCTGCAGTATTTTGCTTTTGTATTAATGTTTCTTAAGAAGTCATAACAATCTTCCCACCTGTGATCGGACCCTCCACGCCTCCCTCCCCACTGGACTGCCTCTCCTCCTTTGTCGTTCTACTTCCAGCTTGATTCCATAGCTGGATTTCCTGCATCTTTACTGGTTCAGTGATGTCAACTTGCCGACATTCTGCAAATAAGCCCAGCCATGAAAATCGGTTTGGGCCTCACAATGATTCCATCGGTGTGCTCACAATATGCACTTTCCACCCAATAGAAATCAAACACACTACCAGTGTGCAGGATCAGCACATTATTATTATATTAAGTTTTCTTTGAATGTATCCTATTGATCTTCAGTCATTTTACCCATTAATTGACTTTCTCAGTTCACTGTGGACAGTCTCTGTCTCATTGAAGTCAACCTTACCTAAATCTAGCTGTTTCTCCCTTTCAAAAACCACGTTGAATATTCACGTTGAATATTATGATTGCTATTAGATAAATATTCAAGCACTGTTGGCTGTTAACTAAATCTGACTCACTGCTCATTACAAAATTGGATATCACGCACAGGTGACCAGACACATGTTGTCTGCCGGGTTTCTGAATGCCTTTCAGAAGTGGTAGTCAACGCATGATGCTTTTGTTTTGATTTTGCCCGATTTTACAGTTTTGTAAAGCCTCTTCTGTGCTATAACATTCTACGATTGTATGGTTGACTGGTCAGCATTGGTCTCACACTCTCAGCTTAAACTCACTTCCTTACTGTCTCTCAGCGAAACACACAGTCAGTCTTCCATTCAATTAGCCTCTCACTTTCTCAATAGGAATGAGCAGAAAGACTGCAGCCATTGTCCTTGGTCCCCGCCACAAACTCCATTCCCTAACCACCGACTCCATCTCTCTCCCTGGCTACTGTCTGAGGCTGAACTAGACTGTTTGCAACCTTCGCGTCCTAATTGACCCCAAGATGAGCTTCTGACCACATATTCTCTTCACCACAAAGACCGCCTACTTCCACCTCTGTAACATCGGCCAGCTTCATCCTTGCCTCAACTCATCCGCTGTTGAAACCCTCATTCTTGCCTTCACCTCTTGACTTAACGCGCTCCTGACTAGCCTCCCACGTTCTGCTCTCCATAAATTTGATAACATCCAAGTATGAAAGCCAGCTTGACTGAGTAATTAACACAGGGAATTTGGTGAGTGAGGGAATTCAGTGCAGTGAGGAAAGAGGTGCTGTTCTGGTCTTCTACAAAACAAGGAGCGGTCCAAGTGAGGGAACGAGAGACAGTGTGACCTGAGAGTTGAAGTCGAGAGGTATTAATTAGGTGAGCAAGGAGAGTTTATCTATATTACAGAGAGACTCACCGGCAGCAGTGCTGGCGGTGGACCTGGGTGGAGACTGAGCGCAGCAACCAATGAGTTAAAGCATGGGAAAGAGTCTCCAGCGAAATCTCCAACAACAAAAGCAACAACTGTAAAGCAGCTATAGTGACGTCCAAACCAGGGAAGGAGTCAATTGGTGAGTAGCTGGTAAGTGTTTCTAGTTAATGGTCTAGAAAGCAAAGGCATGGCAGGGAACCTCAGCCCTGTAGAAGGCACATCCTGTGTCATGTGGGAAATCCTGGCTGCTTCCCATAGCCTGGAAGTGTCACCAGCTAAAGCAGCTCAAGCTCTGGGTTTCAGAGCTTGAGTGGCAGCTGGAGTTACTACGGGGCATCTGCAAGGCTGAGGGCTCATGGATAGCACTTTTCTGGAGGTGGTCAGCCCGCATCTTAAAAATATTCAGACAGAGAGGGAAAGAGTGACCAGCAGAAGAACAAGGAGGAGGGCAGGGATCCCATGAGTTCATTTCACTCTCCAACCGGTATTCAGTTCTGAATACTGATGACAGCAATGGCTCCTCTGGGAGTACAGGCAGAGCCAAGTCCATGGCACCATGGGTGGCTCAGCTGCACAGGGAGGGAGGAAGAAGAGTGGAAGAGCAAAAGTGGTAGAGGATTCGATAGTGAGGGGAACAGAGAGACACTTCTACGGCCACGGACAAGACTCCAGTATGGTGTAAAAGCAAAATACTGCGGATGCTGGAAATCTGAAACAAAAACAAGAAATGCTGGATTCACTCAGCAGGTCTGGCAGCATCTGTGGAAAGAGAAGCAGAGTTAACGTTTCGGGTCAGTGACCCTTCTTCGGAACTTCCGAAGAAGGGTCACTGACCCGAAACGTTAACTCTGCTTCTCTTTCCACAGATGCTGCCAGACCTGCTGAGTGAATCCAGCATTTCTTGTTTTTGCTCCAGTATGGTGTGTTGCCTCCCTGGTGACAGGGACAAGGATGTCACTGATCAGTTGCAGGACATTCTGAGAGGGGAGAATGAACAGCCAGAAGTTGTGGTCCATATCAGCACCAATGACATCGGCAGAAAGAAGGATGAGGTCCTGAAGGCAGAGTTTAGGGAGCTAGGAGAGAGATTGAAAAGCAGAACCTCAAAGGATTACTCCGGGTGCGAGTGAGCACAGAAATAAGAAGTTAGAGCTGATGAATATGTGGCTGGTGAGTGCAGGAGGGTGGGCTTTAGATTCCTGAGGCATTGGGACCACTTCTGGGGATGTGGGACCTGTACAAGCTGAACGGGTTGCACTTCAACAGGGCCAGAAGCGATATTCTCACAGGGCATTTGCTAGTGCTGTTGGGAATGGAAGGGGAAGAAAGATCTGGAGGGGCATTCGTACCCATGAGTTGCTGGAGTTTGCATTCCTTAACACCTGAAACACTTATTTCACATTGAACAACTTCTCCTTCAAGTCCACTCATTTCCTCCAAATAAAAGGTGCTGCTATGTGTACCCACATGGTTCCTAGCTATGCCTGCCTTTTTGTGGGATATGTCAAACATTCCTTGTTCCAGTCCTACTCAGCCCCCTGCCACAATACTTTTTCTGGTACATTAATGATTGTATCGGTGCTGCTTCCTGCAACTGCCCGGAACTGGAAAACTTCAACTTTGCTTCCAATTTCCACCCTTTTCTCACCTTCACATGGTCCATCTCTGGCACTTCCCTTCCCTTCCTCGACTTCTCTGTCGCCATCTCTGGGGATAGGCTGTCCACAAGCATTTACTATAAGCCCACCAACTCCCCACAGCTACCTTGACTACACCTCCTCATTCCCTGCCTCCTGTAAGGATTCCATTCCATTCTCCCAGTTTCTCTGTTTCCACATCTGCTCTGATGATACAACCTTCCATAACAGCGCCTCTGATATGTCTTCCTTTTTCCTCAACCGAGGATTCCACTGCACTGTGGTTGACATGGCCCTCGTCTGTGTCCAACTCATTTCCCGCACTTCCGCCCTCACCTTTTCCCTCCTTCCCAGAATTGCAACTGGGTTCCCCTTGTCCTCATTTTCCACCCCACCAGCCTCCAGATCCAAAGGACCATCCTCTGACATTCCTGCCACCTCCAGCGTGATGCCACCACCAAACACATCTTCCCCTCCCCTCCCCTCCCCTCCCCTGTCAGCATTCCGAAGGGACCATTCCCTTCGTGACACCCTGGTCCACTCCTCCATCACCCCCAACACCTCTTCCCTTTCCCACGGCATCTTCCTATGCAATCGCAGGAGGTGTAATACTTGCCCTTTTACCTCCTTTCTCCTCACCATCCAAGGCACCAAGCACTCCTTCCAGGTAAAGCAGAGATTTACTTGTACTTTTTTCAATTTAGTATACTGTATTCACTGCTCACAGTGCGGTCTACTCTACACTGGGGAGACCAAACACAGATTGGGTGACTGCTTTGCAGAACACTTCTGCTTGGTCTGCAAGCTTGATCCTGAACTTCCGGTTGCTTGCCATTTTAATTCACCACCTTGTTCCCATGCCCACATTTCTGTCCTTGGCCTGCTGCAGTGTTCCAGTGAACATCAATGCAAGCTCGAGGAACAGCACCTCATCTTCCGATTAGGCACTCTACAGCCTTTTGGACTCAATATTGAGTTCAATAATTTCAGACCACAAGCTCCATTATTTTTTGTTTATTTATTATTTTCAATTTATATATATATTCATCTTTCTTTAATTATTTATTTATTAATGATGTGCTAGTCTTAAACTTATTATTCATGTTTTTGCTTTCGTACAGAGTTGTTCATTATTCTGCCATTAGCACTCTCTCTGGACTTATGCTTTGTCTTTCGCTACAGCTATTTAGCACTCTATTTGTATTCTCTTCCATGACATTTGTCAACTTAATCTCTCCCCCTCTGTCCTTCTTCCACAACGCCCCACCCCCACCTACCCTATCCCTTGCTCAAAGCCTGTTGCATCTTTAACTTTTGCCAGTTCTGATGAAGAGTCAGAGACCTGAAACGTTAATTCGTTTCTCTCCACACAAATGCTGGGGCGGCACAGTGGCGCAGTGGTTAGCACTGCAGCCTCACAGCTCCGGCGACCCGGGTTCAATTCCGGGTACTGCCTGTGTGGAGTTTGCAAGTTCTCCCTGTGTCTGCGTGGGTTTCCTCCGGGTGCTCCGGTTTCCTCCCACATGCCAAAGACTTGCAGGTTGATAGGTAAATTGGCCATTATAAATTGCCCCTAGTATAGGTAGGTGGTAGGGAAAATATAGGGACAGGTGGGGATGTGGTAGGAATATGGGATTAGTGTAGGATTAGTATAAGTGGGTGGTTGATGGTCGGCACAGACTCGGTGGGCCGAAGGGCCTGTTTCAGTGCTGTATCTCTAAAAAAAAAGTATTTCAGGTGAAAGGGTTATCAGTTGGGGAGCACTCTGGTGGAAGTGATTATAATTCAGTTAGATTTAGGATAGTTATGGAAAAAGCCAAAGATAAACCAGGAATAAAAGTTCTCAATTGTTTCAAGCTCATTTTACTAAGCTGAGATGTGTATTAGCTAAAGTGGACTGGAAACAGCTAATTGAAAGTAGATCAGTGCGAGGTATTCAAGGAAGAGATAATGAGGGTTCAGTGCAAGTATGTTCCCCTAAAGAAAAAGGCTGGGGCTAACAAATCCAGAACCCCCTCGATGTCATGAGGCTCAAAGGAGAGGATAAAGAAAAAAAGGGAAGCTTATGACAAATACCGAGGGTTCAACATTGCAGAAAACCTAGAAGAGTATAAAAAGTGTAGGGAGGAAATTTTAAAATTATCAAAGCCAAGAGTGGGCATGAAAAAAATATTGGCAAGTGAAATCAAGGAAAACCCAAAGATTTTTTTTATAAATACTGTTACAACCAGGTGTGAAAGGTGTCTCGGGGTCTGGTACTATTTTCACCTGGACTTATTGTAACAGAGTTTAATTTTAAACACACTGTATTTTGAGCTCCCCCTTTGTGAATCCTTGTTCACAACTTTCCAATTATAAGACAAAGAAACCAATTCACACAGGTTCTCTCAGGTTTAAAGAAGATGACATTTTATTAAACCTTAAACTCAAACTTTAATACGACTCATGCCTACGGATATATGACGTGCCCATGCTAGCATGCACACGCGATAAACACATGCAGAAAGGAACATAAAGCAGAAGAGCAAAATATAGTAGAGAGGGGTTTGAGGTAATATCTTGTTACAGTGCTTTGAGCTCACTGTAGTCCAACTCGGGAAGGGGCCATACTGGACCTGGTGTTGGGGAATGAGCCCGGCCAGGTTGTTGAAGTTTCAGTAGGGGACTACTTTGGGAATAGTGATCACAATTCCGTAAGCTTTAAAATACTCATGGACAAAGACGAGAGTGGTCCTATAGGAAGAGTGCTAAATTGGGGGAAGGCCAACTATACCAAAATTCGACAGGAGCTGGGAAATGTAGATTGGGAGCAGCTGTTTGAAGGTAAATCCACATGTGATATGTGGGAGGCTTTTAAAGAGAGGTTGATTAGCGTTCAGGAGAGACATGTTCCTGTGAAAATGAGGGATAGAAATGGCAAGATTAGGGAACCATGGATGACAGGTGAAATTGTGAGACTAGCTAAGAGGAAAAAGGAAGCATACATAAGGTCTAGGCGGCTGATGAAAGACGAAGCTTTGAAAGAATATCGGGAATGTAGGACCAATCTGAAACGAGGAATTAAGAGGGCTAAAAGGGGTCATGAAATATCTTTAGCAAACAGGGTTAAGGAAAATCCCAAAGCCTTTTATTCATATATGAGGAGAAAGAGGGTAACTAGAGAAAGGATTGGCCCACTAAAGGACAAAGGAGGAATGTTATGCTTGGACTCAGAGAAAATGGGTGAGATTCTAAACGAGTACTTTGCATCGGTATTCACCGAGGAGAGGGACATGACGGATGTTGAGGTTAGGAACAGATGTTTGATTACTCTAGGTCAAGTCGGCATAAGGAGGGAGGAAGTGTTGGGTATTCTAAAGGGCATTAAGGTGGACAGGTCCCCAGGTCCGGATGGGATCTATCCCAGGTTACTGAGGGAAGCGAGAGAGGAAATAGCTGGGGCCTTAACAGATATCTTTGCAGCATCCTTAAACACGGGTGAGGTCCCGGAGGACTGGAGAATTGCTAATGTTGTCCCCTTGTTTAAGAAGGGTAGCAGGGATAATCCAGGTAATTATAGACCGGTGAGCCTGACGTCAGTGGTAGGGAAGCTGCTGGAGAAGATACTGAGGGATAGGATCTATTCCCATTTGGAAGAAAATGGGCTCATCAGTGATAGGCAACATGGTTTTGTGCAGGGAAGGTCATGTCTTACCAACTTAATAGAATTCTTTGAGGAAGTGACAAAGTTGATTGATGAGGGAAGGGCTGTCGATGTCATATACATGGACTTCAGTAAGGCGTTTGATAAGGTTCCCCATGGCAGGCTGATGGAGAAAGTGAAGGCGCTTGGGGTCCAAGGTGTACTAGCTAGATGGATAAAGAACTGGCTGGGCAACAGGAGACAGAGAGTAGCAGTAGAAGGGAGTTTCTCAAAATGGAGACGTGTGACCAGTGGTGTTCCACAGGGATCCGTGCTGGGACCACTGTTGTTTGTGATATACATTAATGATTTGGAGGAAAGTATAGGTGGACTGATTAGCAAGTTTGCAGACGACACTAAGATTGGTGGAGTAGCAGATAGTGAAGGGGACTGTCAGAGAATACAGCAGAATATAGATAGATTAGAGAGTTGGGCAGAGAAATGGCAGATGGAGTTCAATCAGGGCAAATGCGAGGTGATGCATTTTGGAAGATCCAATTCAAGAGTGAACTATACAGTAAATGGAAAAGTCCTGGGGAAAATTGATGTCCAGAGAGATTTGGGTGTTCAGGTCCACTGTTCCCTGAAGGTGGCAACGCAGGTAAATAGAGTGGTCAAGAAGGCATACGGCATGCTTTCCTTCATCGGACGGGGCATTGAGTACAAGAGTTGGCAGGTCATGTTACAGTTGTATAGGACTTTGGTTCGGCCACATTTGGAATACTGCGTACAGTTCTGGTCGCCACATTACCAAAAGGATGTGGATGCTTTGGAGAGGGTGCAGAGGAGGCTCACCAGGATGTTGCCTGGTATGGAGGGCGCTAGCTATGAAGAGAGGTTGAGTAGATTAGGATTATTTTCATTAGAAAGACGGAGGTTGAGGGGGGACCTGATTGAGGTGTACAAAATCATGAGAGGTATAGACAGGGTGGATAGCAAAAGGCTTTTTCCCAGAGTGGGGGTTTCAATTACTAGAGGACACGAGTTCAAAGTGAAAGGGGAAATGTTTAGGGGGGATATGCGTGGAAAGTTCTTTACGCAGAGGGTGGTGGGCACCTGGAACGCATTGCCAGCGGAGGTGGTAGATGCGGGCACGATGGAGTCTTTTAAGATGTATCTAGACAGATACATGAATGGGCAGGAAGAAAAGAGATACAGAACCTTAGAAAATAGGCGACATGTTTAGAGAGAGGATCTGGATCGGCGCAGGCTTGGAGGGCCGAAGGGCCTGTTCCTGTGCTGTAATTATCTTTGTTCTTTGTTCTCTGTAGTCCTTTTGTAAGTACTCTTGCTTTTCGTTGGGGCCCAGTAATCTTCTTAAAACCTTGTTATTTATTGGATAAGCTTAGGGTTGTTTTCTTTGGAACAGTGGAGGCTTGGGGGAGACCTAACTGAATTGTATAAAATTATGAGGGATCTAGATTGAGTGGATAGGAAGATCTTATTCCCCTTGGTTGAGGGGTCCATAATCAGAGGGTATACATTTAGGGTCAGAGATAGGAGGTTTAAAGGGGATTTGCAGGGAGTTTTTTCACCCAGAGGGTGGTGGGGATCTGGAACTCACTGCCTGAAAGGCTGGTAGAAGCAAAAATCCTCACAACATTTAAAAAGTACTTGGATATGCACTTGAAATGCCACAACCTACAAGGCTATGGACCAAGAGTTGGAAAGTGGGATTAGGTTGGATGGCTACTTGTTGGTCAGCATGGACAGGATAGCCTGAATGGCCTCCTTCCATGCTGTAAATTTCTATGATTTTCACTTTGCTGCCCATGTCCTAACTCACACCAAGTCCCCTTCGCCCATCACCTTTCTGCTCGCTGATCTATGTTGGCGCCCAGTTAAGCAATGTCTAAATTTTGCAATCCTCATCCTTGTTTTCAAATCCCTCCACAGCTTCGCCCCTCCCTATCTCTGTAATCTCCTCCAGCTCCACAACACTGCTAGATATCTGCACTCCTCTACTTCTGGCCTTCTGAGCATCCCAGATTTTAATTGTTCTGCCATTGGTGGCTGTGCCTTCAGCTGCCTGGGCCCTAAGTTCTGGAATTCCCTCCCTATCCTCTTCACCTTTCTATCTCACTTTCTACCTTTAAGATGCTCCTTAAAATCTACCTCTTTGACCAGGCTTTTGGTTATCTGCTCTAATATCACCTTATGTGGTTTGGTGTCATATTTTGTTTTCGAATGACTGTGTGAAGTGCCTTGGGGTGCTTTATTATGTTAACGTGCTATATAAATACAAGCTGTTGTTGTTACGCATTTGACTAAAAAATTGTGCACATTCAAGTAAATTCATCAATTCCATACTCCCAGTAGGGAGCCACACCCGAAGGAAAGAGGTCGATGATAGGGCTACAACACTGTCCGTTCGAGCGTGGCTTCCTGCTAGGACTGTGGAATTAGTAAATCTTCCACTTATCTATTCCTACCAAAATATTCATGCTATTTTATTCTGCAGTTCAAGAAAATAAAATATTAACTTCAACTCTACGAACAGTGCCCTGTCATTGGCTTCCTCCTATAAAATTAACTGACTATTGCTAGTGATACTGTTGATCCCTATGGCCACTGCCAGTGATGTAGTTCTACACAATTCATTTTTGGATAATGACTGAACATTTCTGTTTCATAATTATATCCAAAGGGGATGCATTTAAATAGGTTTAAGGGGACTGAATTAGAACAAAATGACAGAGGGGAGGCAATGAAACCTTCTTGTAATTATAGCTCAGAGTATATGCTTCATTATAGGCTCCCATTATTACAAATCACATTGTAATGATTTTAGTCGAGACTGAACAGAAACAGTGTGCCTTAGTGATCTCTAAATCATTTCAATATCATTAATGTTCACAACCTGTCAATTAATAAATAAATAAGCAAACTGGAAGTCATATAGTTCAGGGTCAGAAGTGTTCCTACTCCTGTAAGGAAGGAAATTAAAATAATAACTAGTGTCAGGAAATTTATTGCTGAAGGGCATTTAACCCTTTCAGCAATCTCTGCCCAAGAATCCTTTTGGCAGCCTGACTCTGCAATTCTACTGAGGCACTTCCGCTGGTGCTGGCTGTGTGTTCCAGAACCAGGACTCGTTTCTGCCAATCTTCTACAGTTTTGACCCTGTAATACTTGTGTGGATCAGCTCATTTTAAAACCTTGGCAGTTCTGTAGTGCAAATCTGATGTGAAATGGAAGTACTGTGCTAGGGGTTTTTCAAAATTCCAGGGCAGTCTTTAAAAAGCTAAGTCTGGCTGAAGAGAACAGCTACAGACTGGAGGAGCAGCAGCAGGTAGGTTGGAAAATGCTCGGCTTAGCAAAATCAATCAAGTAGCTGCACTGAATGGCTTATTGGTGATTTTGTGCTATTTAGAAAAAAAGTCTTCTTCTGGAGAATCTAACAGATGCAGTCAAAGAACTGCATTGCAAAGAGGCAGTATACAATTTCAATGAGACTGACCCCTACAAACCCTCCTGGCTCAGATTGAGTCTAAGACAGAAACTGCTTTCTCTTCATGAGAGGAAGTTACAAAAAATTGTCTTGAGACACGTGGAGAAAGATTGGAGTCGTACTGAATATCACCTCTCCTACCTGAAAATGGTAAATCATTGCTGGTGCAAAATTAATCTCTCCAAAAACCGGAAAACCGATCTCACTTTTCGTATTCTTTTGCCAAGGACAAGACTGTGTATAGCAGACAGGAAAGATCAGAAACTAAATCTATGAGTTGTCACCCCTAGGGGAAGTAAGTAATCTAGATCCTGGGGAAGGAAGTAACAGAGGTTAGCAGAGATGGTGAAATGCAAGGGCATAAGTCAATAAGGTTCACCATGACATTAAATTTCTTTTCTTATTACGTCCTGTATTAATTATTAGTCAGCTGCATCATGAAACCCTCATATTCTTTCTATTGTATGCAAATTGTGAGCCCCAATCTAACCTCTCTTTCTCCTTCTTCAAATTTTTCTGGGAATGATAAGCCAGGCCCCAGTGCTCTTGACCTCGCTAACATTTCAGAGTATTTCACTGTGTCCCTCAAAAGCGTCAACCTAGACCAAGTGATCCAAGAAGGAAATAGACTGAATGATGCGCGTGTCATAAGTGTGAAGGGGTAGCGGGGGTTGAATATGATGTTATTGATTAGAGGGCCATGGCATATTGCTCCTCAGCTCAAGGGCCGCAGGAGTAGATCTCACAGTCTCACTTTTATAAGAAGAGTGCTTGTACAGCATTAAACATATGTAATGTCTAACACTGTGCAGCAGATGATGGCCCAACTGGTGTAGCCTACTACCTACATCTGTAGTGTTGCAGTCCACCTGTCATTAAGCTCTATGCTGACACCTGGATAGTTCTAGGCATATCTGGAGGGGGACTCCCATGAGAGAGGCCCTAGGCACAGTCTACACTTCTTCAATGGATGTCACAGAGACTTGGGGTGCCAGATTGGAGACAGCTGTCTCTTGCAGCCTTCAAGTGCTTGGAGCTGAGATACCGATAAGTATCTTTCTGGACTAGACTGATGAATTGAGTCTGCATTACTTTACATCAGTGGCTGCATAGCAGGGACATTCTTAGATTTTGGTGCTATCTCTCAGGATATCAGCATATGTGTTCCATCCTGCTAGTCTCCTCCAATGCCTGCACATAGGGCAGAAAGGAAACCAGGCCATATCACCCGTGCAACAGCTCAGGGGCTGCAACCTGCAGGATCCACCTCAACACCTAGCTACTATGACACAAGGGCCACCTCAGTTCCAGGAGGCTCACATTAATATTGAGCAGTCAACCACATCTCACACACCTATCATTCAGGTAGCAATTAGGATAAGCATTAGGGGTTGGATTTTATAAGCTCGCTGGAGCTTCAGGAAATGGGGTCCCGCCTGCGTGGACCACACGTCGCGGAGCCGCCGCGATATTCAGTGCAGCAGCTCATTTAATGGCCAGGGTGGACCACCCCCTCCCCCCAAACCCAATGACATGGAGGGGGCTGGCGGTCCGTCCCCGGCAACGGCGTCAGGCGCCACTGTGCTGGCGCCGACACCATGTTTAAAGGGCTTCGACCCCTACATTACAATTTAAATTTTTAAAGAGATATTGAATTAAAATATATTTAAAAAGTTAAATGTTTCTAGCCCCTCTCCCACCCCCCCCCCAATAACTATACAATTCATCCCTTGCCCTCTCCCACCCCAAAATACTTACCTTGTGTACCTGACTTCCCCACCCCCCCAAAGTTTGTAAGCTTTTAACTTCACCCCTTCCCACCATCCCCTACACAAATCAGATTAGTTTGACCCTGCTCACCTCCCCTACTCCTGCACTGAAATACTTACCTGCTCCCCCTCTCCCTATCAGTGTCCCGCATTGGATCTCCGAATGGGTATCCAAAGGCACGGGAATGCCGGCCACTGGCAGCGATATCGCTGCGGAACAGACAGCAGGAGCGGTTAAGTACCTAATTCATTCATTTTAATAAGTTAACATATTTAGATTTGGCTCCCGTCGCCGAGCGGCGGGGGGGCTGCCATGAGGCCTCGCCACCATGGGCAATATCGGGCCAGGCTTTCCCGGCATAGGGGCCTGTGGCGGGCCTCTCTGGGAGGCATTTTCCAGCCCCCTCTGCCACGACCCCTGACATCGGGGGGACTCTAAAATCCAGCCCTAGATTTTACAGTTCACATACTGATGACAAGGAAAAGCACAGTGGTTAAAAACATACACGCAGAGTAAATGCATGATGCAGATGCAGAGGATAGCATTTCCGCTCAGTTGCACTGTCTTTTTTGGCACAAGTCACCAGAAAATAGTTTAACCCGCGCAAATGATTGTAATTTAAGCTTAAAATTCAGCATTCAGCGAAACATCACATCAGAAGCTGGCGCGGCTGGAAATCTGGCCACAACTCCACCACCCCCCCACCCCCACAACTGAATTAATCAACAATGGGAGTTTCTGCTGTCACTTGTGGACCCCAATATAACTGGCAAATGGTTCTGTGATTTTTTTTTAAAAAGTCATTTTCAGTAATTCAAAGTCAAGTTACCCTCAGGTAATGGGATGACCAGTGATAATAAATGTTTATTTTTTGTGTTAAACCCATTTTCACCTGTATTAACCAGACTGCACCAAGTTACCACTCTTGATTATATCAAGGAATATTTTTAAAGCAAACTTTTTCTTCAAGAAATACATTTAAAATGCTGGTTCATGACAGATTTTGCCTTTGGTGATAAACAAATAGTTTGATCGGGAACTCAAGAAAAGAAAAAACTTATCAAAATGGACACAATTTGGCCCGGATTGCCGATTGTGCCCAAAACAGAAACTCTGCCCACTCGTGTCGGATTCTCTCTCTCCATATTCAATGCAGCCGAGAGCAGTCCTTAGCTTCTGCTCACTCTCCTTTCACCCATGGAGATGCCAATAGCAGTGCCTCCCACTCCCAGAGACTAATTCCTAGAGATTTATATATAGAAGCTATAACATAGAAACTAGCAATCAAGCGTAGTGAATTTTCTATGCATTAAGTAGCTCCTGAAAACCACTATCTCCAACAATCGACTGTGTGACCTTTACAGTAGAGGCAAAGACAGTTTGTATCTTCTGAAGAGCTCAGTGATCCAAACCTTCATTTTTTTTCACTGCTTGCTCTTTCGGGTTTCAGAGCTGATGCTTGTGGGAACAGAGTCACGCCAAGTCTCCATCAAAAATGTAATTTTTCTGACAGCAAGATTACCAGGATTAAAACAAAATCCTTCTCAAGTCCATCCAATATGTACCCTGGAAATACTTTTCCTGCTGAGATTTAAGTTGTAGTGAGTAGCACAAGCAGGTGTACAAATACAGCATTGAATGAAATGTTGTTTCTACATTTCAAAATTGAGCAATGCATCCCTTTCTTTGCTCCAAGTGATGAACACTGCAAGCAGATTCTGTTGCATATTTTTGTTGCATGATGTGTTTTTAAAAGTTTTTTGTCTGAAAAGCAGTTATGTGCACTTGGAGATGTGGTAAGATTGAAGCTTGATTAAATCTTGATGATAGTTCTTACTTTAATCCAGGTTTTCTTTAGTCAACTGAAATTATAAATCCTGCAAATTCTGACAATCTCAAACAAAAACACTTAGCGAGTCAGGCAGCATCTGTAAATAATAGGAAATGTTAATATTTCAGGAATCTAGATGGAGTATTTCCAGCATTTTCTACTTTTGTTTGAGATTAGAAAGAATAGTCCACCTTCAATTCCTCAGCGGCTTTGAGGATCAGAGAATGCATCTCTCACGAGCATTGAGGAACCATTCATGAGGGCATTGGTGAAATGCCCCCATTTCCTGATACCCAGTCCATCCTTGCCAATGAGCAAAATCTTTTTATTGGCTCATGGTGAGAAAAGACATTCAACTACCCGGGACCCAACCTTTATAAGATAAGTGTAGTAACAATCCCAAACTCTGGGTGTCATGTAATCAAATATCAGGCGATTAACTCTCCAGGAATACGTCCAACCAGAGTTGGTAACCCTAGCTAGACCTTGGGGTGCAAGTACGTAGTTCCCTGAAAGTTGCAACACAGGTAGACAGGGTGGTGAAGAAGGCGTATGGCATGCTTGCCTTCATCGGTCGAGGCATTGAGTACAAGAGTTGGGACGTCATGTTACAGTAGTACATAATGTTGGTTAGGCCGCATTTGGAGTACTGTCTGCAGTTCTGGTCGCTGCACTACAGGAAAGATGTGATTAAGCTAGAGAGGGTGTAGAAAAGATTTAGTAAGGATGTTGCCTGGTTTGGAGGGCTTGAGTTATAAAGAGAGATTGGATAGGCTGGGTCTGTTTTCCCTGGAGTGAAGGAAGCTGAGAGGGGACATGATAGAGGTATATAAAATTATGAGAGGCATAGATAGGGTAGATAGCCAGAATCTGTTTCCCATGGTAGGGGTGACTAAAACTAGAGGGCGTAGATTTAAGGTGAAAGGGAGGAGGTTTAAAGGGGATCAAAGGGGTACATTTTTCACACAAAGAATAGTGGGTATCTGGAATGAGCTGCCAGAGGAGGTGGTGGAGGCAGGAACAGTAGCAACATTTAAGAGGCATCTGGACAGGTACTTGAATGAGCAAGGCATGGAGGGATATGGAATTAATGCAGGCAGGTGGGATTAGTATAGATAGGCATTATGGTCGACATGGACGCAGTGGGCCGAAGGGCCTGTTTCTATGCTGTACGACTCTATGACTCTCGTACTGCTCAAATTTGATTAAAACAAGAAATGCTGGAAATACTCAACAGAAGGGTCACTGACCTGAAACGTTAACTCTGCTTCCCTCTCCACAGATGCTGCCAGACCTGCTGAGTATTTCCAGCATTTCTTGCTTTTATTTCCGATTTCCAGCATCTGCAGTATTTTGCTTTTATATTATGCTCAAATTTGATTTCCTGGATTCTGCCATCAGAATTGCACTGCTCTGCTGTACGCCTCGGCTGTTGTGACTCTGCTCTGCTATTTAATCTCTTCAAATGCCTCAATACCTTCAAATCTAAGGTTATCTGTTCTAATTTACAGTGTCAATCCTTTACCTGCTGGCCTTGGAGGGAGTGCAGTGTAGTTTTACCAGAATAATACCTGGACTCCAAGATTAAATTATGAACACAGATTATACAAACTAGGCAAAAACAAGAAATGCTGGATTCTCTCAGCAGGTCTGGCAGCATCTGTGGAAAGAGAAGCAGAGTTAACGTTTCGGGTCAGTGACCCTTCTTCAGAACTCGGAGTTCCGAAGAAGGGTCACTGACCCGAAACGTTAACTCTGCTTCTCTTTCCACAGATGCTGCCAGACCTGCTGAGTGAATCCAGCATTTCTTGTTTTTGTTTCAGATTTCCAGCATCCGCAGTATTTTGCTTTTATTATACAAACTAGGGTTGTATTCCCTGGAATTTAGAAGGTTAATAGGTGATTCGATTGTGGCATTCAAGATATTAATGGGATCATACAGGGTAAATAAAGAGAAATTATTTACACTGGTTGGGGAGTCTCTGGGACTAGGGAACATAACCTAAAAATTAGAGCCAAACCTTTCAGGAGTGAAATTAGCAAAGGGTAGTAGATGTTTGGACCTCTCTTCCACAAATGTTGATACTAGATCAATTGTTTATTTCAAATCTGAGATTGATAAATTTTTGTTAACCAAAGGTAGTAAGGCATATGGGCAAAGGCAAGTATATGGACCCGAAACGTTAACTCTGCTTCTCTTTCCACAGATGCTGCCAGACCTGCTGAGTGGTTCCAGCATTTCTTGTTTTTATTTCAGATTTCCAGCATCCGCAGTCTTTTGCTTTTATTTTAGGCAAGTATATGGAGTTAGGCTACAGATTAGCCATGACCTTATTGACTGGCGGAATTAGCTTGAAGGACTAAATGGCCTTTTCCTGTTCCTATGTTCATATCCTGCTGTTACCTGCAGGACCTCAGGATTGTACTGTAGTGCACAGATGACTTCTCAACTTTACTCTGCTACTGCAATGGGTCCTGGGCAGAAACCTGTTTTTGCCCAGGGTCAAGTTCCACTTCTCTGCTGGCTAGTTTCTGTGATGTCTACTTTTACCTCTTCTTTCAAATGTGACTGTACCCTCTGCTAGACAGTCTCTATTCCACTACCTGATCTACACCAACGGGATAAGTTTCATCTCCTCCACTTCAATGCATCAATTCAATTCAAAGTGATTATCATCTGCTTTCCTTTATACTTGACAGGCACCCTGTCTTGACTAGCCACTTTATACTGAGCTGGCTCTGATCTGTTCCTTCTCCGGATGTTGCTCTGATGCTGCTGAAGGATATCCACTCCATTCCCATGGCTAGTGACTCAATGCTGCTCCACTTGTCCTTCAGAAATCCTCCATCGCCTTTCGCTGGACTTCGTTTGATCCTCCACAAGCTCCTGCCCCTGGTCTTGTATGCTCCTTCCTTGGATCATCTCGCTCATCTGCATTGACTCTATGGATTCACCTTTTGTCCTCCAATGACTACCTTGCAATTCATTATTCTTGAGCAAAGCCATCTATGACCTCATTGTGGGTGACTGCATTGACATCCTGCTTTGACTGAAATTTAGTTGATGAGTGTTGATATCTTGCTCCTACTGAAGCCTCCCAGGCTGGCTAGAATTTCCACTACTTGCTTTGCCCAAACCACTGCTTTGGTGATGTGACCCTTACTATCAAATCACACCTTGGCCTCTTCTCCTACTCCTCTGGTACCTTCACCTCCTTCGAGCAGCTCACTTTTTCCAATCCTCTCAACTTTTGTTTAAAATCTTCGATGTTTGCCATCACCACCCCCATCCCCTCCCAAGTCCCCTTGAAATCATGTTCAATTACTACCAGAAGTAATCAGGTGTGGAAATGGGGAGGAAAAATAAGATTGTCATTTTTCTATGACCTACCTTCTGAATGATGGGACAGAGTGAGAAGACTGACACATGAGCCTCCAATTCCAGATCCAAAAACTGTAATCCGTAGGGGATCCCCTCCAAAAAATGCAATGTTCTCACTGATCCAGCGCAGGGCCTGGATCTGATCCAGCAGTCCATAATTGCCTTTTGCAGCTTGATCCCCAGTGCTCAAGAAACCTGGAATGAACAGAGAGCATTGTGTACATCCTTAATAAAGCACAAGCATGGGGAACAAACCTTTCAATATGTACTGTGATAAACTGCACCTTAGGTTATTGCATTTTCTGAATACAAGGAAAAGAAAGACATTTACAATCATGCAACATATAAACCGGGCTCTGTGCTAATCTCTTGTGCACTAACAATAGAAATCAATGCAAAGCAGTTTCTGTATTACACCAATGCTAAACTTATGAATGCAAATCTGGAATGAAGGTTTCGCCTGACTCCAAAGTACAGTGAGACTGCCTCCTTCAAAGAGTTTCATTCTGCTTCACTCTGATGTCAGGTCAGACCATGATTCAGACTGAGTCACCAGTTATGCTCTGCTTTGCACTGACATTGTAATTGAAGTGCCAATGAACCTTTAAAAGAATTGTCTTATAGGCCCCAAATATCCATTGGTAATAGGGGCACTACCCAGTGTAAGTGCCAGGTCAGAGGCTAGGAATTCTGCAGTGAGTAATTCACCTCCTGACTCCCCAAAGCATGTCCACCATCTACATGGCACAAGTCAGGAGTGTGATGGAATACTCTCCACTTGCCTGGATGGGTGCAGCTCCCACAACATTCAAGAAGCTCGACACCATCCAGGACAAAGCAGCCCGCTTGATTGTCACCCCATCCACAAACATTCACTCCCTCTACCATCGACGCACAGTGGCAGCAGTGTGTACCATCTACAAGATGCACTGCAGCAATGTACCAAGGCTCCTTAGACAGCACCCACAACCTCTACCACCTAGAAGGACAGGGGCAGCAGATGCATGGGAACACCACCACCTGCAAATTCCCCTCCAAGCCACACACCATCCTGACTTGGAACTATATCGCCGTTCCTTCATTGCTGCTGGGTCAAAATCCTGGAACTCCCTTCCTAACAGCACAGTGGGTGTACCTACCCACATGGACTGCAGCGGTTGAAGAAGGCACCTCACCAGCGCCTTCTTACTGGAAATTAGGGATGGGCAATAAACGCTGGCCCAGCCAGCGATGCCCACATCCCCATAAACAAATAAAAAAAACACCTACCCATGGCTATCACTGCTGACACAACCAAAGGTTGCAGAGGCCCAGGGCCTTTAGAAGCTGATCGGTGCATTTGGGTTCAGTCCCCTCAACCAACCCCTTCCCCTGCCCGAGCAGAAGAGACAGAATACAGCGGCATGTGTGGCCAGTCAAGGTTGGAGATGTCCCTTTCCCCAATACAGATATCTACCCTTTTGAAGGGAACATTTATGTATTTTGCAAAAAATCATTTGCCTCCTCCACTTCAGGGCTTCAAGCTTGGACCTTGGCTTAGACTCTAAGGTGGGCCTCCCTTCCACCAAGGGGTTGAGATATGTTTGGTCAATGCTATGCTGGATTCCAACTTAGGCTTGGCTAGAGGAACTCCAGCTTTCCACAATTTCTGTCCCAACAACCCACCCCAACACTTTCCCTTATATCAATGGCCTTGTAACCGCAGGAAGAGGCTCTGCTCCTGCTGGGTCACCATGGAATCATAGGCATTTCAGAAGCCCAGTGAAGTTGTAGCCATTCTGGTGGATTCCCACCAGAGTTATGGTGAGAGTCCATTAGAACAGCTGTGGATTTTTGATCTTGTAGTATTGTATCTCAGGAGTTGCAGTAAAAGTAAAATTGTTACACTGATTATATATATATATATATTTATTTATTTTTTATTTAGAGATACAGCACTGAAACAGGCCCTTCAGCCCACCGAGTCTGTGCCGACCAACAGCCACCCATTTATACTAACCCTACATTAATCCCATATTCTCTACCACATCCCCACCATTTTCCTACCACCTACCTACACTAGGGGCAATTTACAATGGCCAATTTACCTATCAACCTGCAGGTCTGGAGGTGGGAGGAAACCGGAGCACCCGGCAGACACAGGGAGAACTTGCAAACTCTGCACAGGCAGTACCCAGAACTGAACCCGGGTCGCTGGAGCTGTGAGGCTGCGGTGCTAACCACTGCGCCACTGTGACTCCAACTTGCTTTAAATGTAGTATTATTGAATATGTTACTGACACCATATTGTCCAGTTGGAGTGACCTCTGTGTACTGGACACTGTGGGGTTCTCAGTTACATAACTCACTGCACACTCCCAGCCATGCCCAAGTTAGGAGGCTGGAGATTTGCCAAAAATGTGAGCGTCAGGCTTCATTGTAATAATAGTGGTGATTGTCATGCCTCCATCCCCTGACAAAGTAAGAGAATGTCAAATGGAAGCAGGTCAGGTACAACAGCTTCATTGAGATGAGAGTCACCTTCGTCCTCAAAGAAATATTCCCAGCCACTCAATTCTCAATCTTGCATCACTCAGGGAGCACTTTGTAGAAGCAGTAGATTGGAAGCTAGAGCAAGTAAAGTACCAGGTAGCAGACAGAGTTGTAATTAGAGTTCATGACATGATTGGAAGCTTTTGTTGAATTTTATTCCCGAAACTGAAAATTTTATGACCACTTAGACATCAGAGTTCATTTTTGTTATTTGGTTTTTCAACTTCTATTTACTGAAAGTATTTGGCTATACGTTGCTGCCACCATTCTCTGGCTGCAGACTGATGGTTTTCCTTCTCCATTTTCTCTTCTTCCTATGTGCTGTCCTGCTGTTGCAGTGATTGAAAGCCTTCTCCATTTTCATTATAATCATCCTCCCCGTCAGCTTTAGTAAGTAGTAATCCTATCTGCATATCATTATTATACAGGACACAGCAAGCAACAATGATTTTGGGGACTCACGCTGAGCTTCAACAGATTCAGTCAGGCATCAAAAAAGATACTTCAGAATGCCAGTAGTCTTATCTACTAAGTTCTTGTAGTCTCCTGGGCCTCATTATACTTGTTCTTCCTTTCTGTCTGTGGATGCCATAATGGAGTCAAAAGCCATGACTGCAGGCAATAATCCTGATACGCAATTAATCACCCTGATCCATGGTTTTGAATTATCAGCGCTGATATGATGGACTGCTGTATGATGAAAGCATCATGAAAGCTTCCAGGGCAGTGGACATTAACATGCAGTATAGAATAAACAGCATTGCACATGAGCTGCACGTTGATTGATGAAACCCTTTTTTTGAAAATTAAATTGAGGGGGTTGTCATATGGGGCTTTTGGTGCAACGTCAGTTACATCAATTACTCTGCATCTACGGGATGCCCGCCAATCTGTAGAGTTTAATTGCTCTTTCTTTGATTCATAGGTTCTGTGGAAAAGGTAATAAACAGTGAGGCCAATCTGAATACAGCATCAGTGACTGTCTTCATACAGTGATGTGGTGCTGTCTGACTGATGTGACCAGGGTCACCCAAGGCTGTCTGGAAAGATCCAGTGTTAAAATTTCCTTGTTGAAGTGGTCTGCAGGTCTTCAGCCAGCAGCTGTCACTGATCCAATATCATCTGGGGACAAATCACAACTTTTGAGATATTGATGAGCACAGAATTCTAAGATCTTCCAGGTTTGTAAGCTTTGTTGATTAGGGGTGGAATTTTATGCTGGCAATGGGAGTCTCAACGTCGGGAGAAGCCAGCGCCGAGATTGCCGCGTCGCCTCTTGCACAAAAGGCCCGCCGAATTTAATGCCGATCAGGCACTTAACTTGACAGCGGCAGTCCTTCCAGAAGATTTAGGACCCCATTGCCGGAGGTCCCGGCCTTGCAGAGTTGCCAGCCAATCAGAGGCTGGCAGCTGCAGCGCCACCACGGAGGCGGTGGTTGCTGCAGTAGCTTCAGCGAGCAGACAATGAAGAACGGCGCTGGAACCAGCTTAAGCTAGGTCAGAGTGGGAGGGGTCTCTTATTCAGGCACTAAGTGCCTATGAATGACGCACGCAACCTACCGCCGCCCCCCCCCCCACCAAACCCCGCAGCCAGGAAGCAGCCTGCACAGTATTTCGTGCCATGCTTCCCATGCGATGACAGGGCCGCCCGCCGCAAGGGTATCTGTGGCTGCGGTGGGGAGGACCTTGATTAGGGATTAATTACCCAGTTAAGGGCCTCAAGTGGCAACATGGTGGAAAGGCCGTTCACAGGCCTTCCCGCCCCAGGCTAAATTTCAGCAGAGGCCCCGCCACCATCCCACCCAATTTTATGCTCTCTCTGCCTCCAAACCTGCTGCAGGGACAGCATAAAATTCCATCCTATGTATCTATAGGCTGAATTTTTCTGGCCCCGTGATGGTGGGCTTGGAGGCGGTGGTGGGGGGGGCGGCGAGAAATGAGGGAAGCTTCGTCAGGACAGCTCCCCGATGCATTCTCGCCGCCAGGGAGGTTTCCCATGGGCAGCAGGGACCCGGTTTGGCTGCTTGCACCATGGAGGTGGGCAGCCATTTAAGCTGATTACGGACCGAATTAGGTCTGATTATGTGGGCGTGTGGGATTTTTCCGCCCCAACCAAGTGCGGAGGCTGCCATCTCCATGAAGGTGGGCAGGGGGCCCATCGAAGCCAGAGGTTCCATGCCCCAAAGAGGGGTACCGCTGGTGAGAAAGCGCACCCATAGCCTGAACGATGCATACAGAGGGGATTCCCCTCCGCTTTGGGGACCCTAACAACTTTGCCCATAATAGTTTTAACTTTAAATACACCCCTCTGAGGGCGAAATCCCCCTTGTGGTCCCTGAGCTGCCTCACCAGCACCCACCTCTCCCAGTAGCGATGGCAGACCCTCTGATTAAGCCTGTAGCATCGAGAGCCCACCCGCTGTCCTTAATAGGAGGCCGTCTCCAGGAAGATTGGGCCATTGGACACGCTGCCGCTAAGAGCAAGATCGGGACACACATCTGGTCCTGACTTCCGGATTTTGAAGCCCGCAGGAAAATCCAGCCCCATGTGTTTGAAATAAACATCTTCCATGATGCCATATGCTAAATTCTTCCAATCTGGCCTATTTCATTTATTTTTTCTCTTCATAATACAGAATTGGGGAAATGGAGGTTCCCATTAGTGAGGGAGACTGCAAACATAAACTGTCCATTGCAATGTCTTCTCCATCTCTGTCTAAAATACAGTGAATTGAAGTTTGTGAGGCAAAGTAATTAAGAAATATGTAAATAATTATTTCAGACAAATTACAAACTTCCTGGCCCCATAGATTCCCTGTTCTCCTGGGTCCAACCTGAGCTTGAACTCATTCAGGATATGACCAACCAGTGTCAGTGAGGGTAATTTTGATTCTGGGTATTCGTGTAAAATGGGCATTCACAGATCAGCTGCCCATTATATATCTCTCCCAACTTCCATTTCTATTCAAATCAAGCGGGAAAGATGTATAACAGGCGGCTGATCTGATATAGCTTGTTTTACACAATTGTCCAAAGTCAAGATTACCCCAGTGTGTCACTCTATTAACAGAAAATTCAATGATCTCTGCTGCAGCTGAATGTTTCTGTGGGATTCACTGATTAGTCAATAGATTGCTGAAGGAACTGAGAGAAAAATAATTGCCAAAACCTGCAGTCTTGTGAAAGAAAAATTGCCTTTCTGGAAAGAGTAGGGAAAACAAATAAAGCAGCAACAAAGCAATTTCTAAATTCAAACTTAATAGAAAATGTTTTGCGCAACATTTGAAAACAGTTATATCTCTACAACTCTGTAGAACAATGTTGAGTTTGGGACCACCCACTCACAGCTGTATTTTTTTGTGTTGTGAGAATGGGGGAGCTCTGCAGAAGAGATGGGGAACCGAGGGGTGGGCTCTGGCTGGTTGTAGCTCAGTCTCCAGAACACCAAGAATATGCCTCTTGATTGAAGGTTGCACGAAAGCATGAATAAAATCTTTGCTTCACAGATGATTTGCTATTCATATTATACCTTGATCTGTAACCCTGCTGTAATTTGTATCCAGAATTTGTCATATGATAAAAAAGAATTAACTTGCATTTATATAGCATCTTTCATTACTTGCGACTCTCCAATTACTGCCAATTAAGTAATTTCTGAAGTGTAGTCACTCTTGAAATTTAGGAAACATGACAACTAATTTACACACAGCAAGGTGCCACAAATAGCAATGTGATAATGAACAGATAGTCTGTTATTGCAATGTTGGCTGAGGGATAAATATGGGCCATGACACCACGGAAAAGACCTGCGTTCATCTTCGAAATAGTACCATAGGATCTTTAATGCCATCTGAGAGGGCAGATAGGGCCTAATGTTAATGTCGCCTTCGAAAGCCAGCACCTCTGACCGTACAGCATTCCTTTAGTACTGCACTGGCATATCAGTCTAGATTTTGTGCTCAAGTCTCTGGAGTGGGACTTGCACTCCCATGGGAGTGCTACCACTGAGCCACAGTGGCAACTTGAAAAGCTGTGAAGCTGAACTGATTTTTTACTTTCCATTAAGAATTGTGTAGCCTGCAGCCCATGAAGTCTTAATCCTTCCTTCCCTGATGCCTGCTGCCTCTTCCCAGATGTGCTCACTTGTCTCGACAATAGCTGGGTCATTCAGTTGCAGAGATATGACTGTTTCCAAATGTTGTGCAAAACATTTTCTATTAAGTTTGAATTTAGAAATTGCTTTGTTGCTGCCTTATTTGTTTTCCCTACTCCAGAAAGGCAATTTCCCTTTCACAAGACTGCAGGTTTTGGCAAGTCTTTCCCTCTCAGTTCCTGCAGCAATCTGTTGACTAATCAGTGAATCCCACAGAAACGTTCAGCTGCAGCAGAGATCACTGAATTTTATGTTAATAGTCTGACACACTGAGGTAATCTTGACTTTGGACAATTGTGTAAAACAAGCTATATCAGATCAGCCACCTGTTATACATCTTTCCCGCTTGACTTAAATGGAAATGGAAATTGGGAGAGATGTATGCCCATTTTATACTATCACCCAGCATCAAAATTACCCCCACTGACACTAATTGGCCATATCATGCATTAAACCCAGGTTGGACCCAGAAGAACAGGAAATCTATGGGGCCAGGAAGTTTGTAATTGGTCTGAAAGAATTATTTACATATTTCTTAATCACTTTACCTCACAAACTTCAATTCACTGTATTCGAGAGTGATGGACAATACACTGTATTACTTGAAGAAGGGGTGACATTTAATGACGTCTTCATAAAAATTCTGTTTCAGCTACTAGCTTGAAGAGCTGACTTCATGGTTATCATTAATATGAATGGGAAAGAATATTGTATGGTTTTGTACAGAACCCAAAAGTATTAATTGAAATAGGTTTGAACTTGAATTCCAGCCAACTCTGGACTTGGATATGCTTCAAATGGATAAAAGAAAATGGAAGTGTGCATACAAAGTAGGATATCCATCTATCTTCTGTCTATTTTACACTATCCTATGTATAGAATGTGATAGAGTAATTTCTGTTTTTGAAGATTTTAGCAGATTGTGCCTGATAATTTGCGACAACTGCAATAGTAATGTTTAAAATTTAGAATTCAGAGTATCAGGATTTTTGGACCTTCTGAATTAATATCCTAAAATTATCAAACAATCATCATTTCTATACATTCAGAGAAATCTATCAAGGAAAAATACAGGATTGAAATAATGCTCCAAAAGACAAATGGAAATACACATCTAATTAGTGTGCTATGTTCATGAATTATATCTTGGCAAAGTAAGAAAGACACACTGATATCCAAGGTCAAGGTCAGTCTCCATTGGCTAAAACCAATCTATTTAACTGGTAAGAGAACATCCAATTAAATCAAGAGCATCCTCTTCAGATGTCTGGATGCACGCATACATTTATCTGATGAGAGCTTCAAACCAGATACCGAAGAGAATTTCAAATGATGCCTTTCAAAACAACCTTTCCATTCCTTTAGAAGTTTGAATCAACTTTCTCTTTGGAATTCAGGAAAAGCATGCAAATGAGTGCAGGAATGCAAGATCATCTCACTTTGGCCACGTAACAAGATTTTGCTTCTCCATCATGTGATCTGATTTCTTCAAGCTATTAAATTCAATATTTTTAGGCTGAAAAATTTGGTTCCATAGCACTGCAGAAGCTGGGAATATAGAAGCTGGAGTTGCTGAAAATGGCAGGTGCACCACTATTGGTGCGGCCTGTGCAGCACCCCATGCTGGTATGGACGTGCCGTGTATACACCAGAGGCTTTAATACTGGGAGATTGTGACGTCAAACAGCCTCTCAGGCTGATTTGACGCACATTCTGCCAATTTGGACTGCACAGGTTTAATGAATGCCCTGTCCTAAACACTTCCAGCTGAACATGCATTCAGCTACATGAGGGACCCCCTCACTAGTGCTATTTAAAGAGCCAGCCATCCATCTTGCAGGCGAGGTGCTTTTGACTTACTTTTGCTTTTGTAAAGTTTGTGGAAATACTGTGGCATGTTCTTGGTGGGGTTCAGGTGACTTGTTGGATTTCAGAGGGTGTGTGGCTGCATCCAGACAGGGAGGTGAGAGTTCTCTGCCCTGTGTACATGAAGGCTGCTGGAGTTATGGGGGCTGTAGATGCAGTCCCTTTTGGCCTGCAACACAACAGGAAGATGGAGCTGAGGCTGTAGCGAGGGGAAGCTGTTCAGGGAGGCAGAAGTAGGAGGACTGCCAACAGAAAACCCTACCCACCAAAGATCTTCAGGGAGCATTTCTCCTCCTCCACCTCAGTCAGGAGCAATGCCTGATGCGATTCACCAAGTTGGTGGTCACAGAACTGTGCCAGCTTCTTCAACAAGACCTGCAGCCTCATAGCAGAGCAAGGATGGCGCTGTGAGTGGCCATCAAGATCAGTGTCACCCTCAGCTTCTATGCAACTGGATCCTTCCAGGTGGGAGCAGGCAGCCTTGCCCAAATTTCCCACAACACCTTCCTCCCAGACAGTCTGCTGTTGCCGCCAGCCTCGGACCACCATGAAGAACCAGATGGTGGCTGCTTGGAGACAAGGGATACCGCCTATACAAATGGCTCATGGCTCCCCTCACAAATCTGACCATGTGAGGGCAACACGCCTACAATGAGAGCCATGCTGCCACCAGAAACATTATGGAGCAGATCATCGACATTCTCAAACAACAGTTCTGCTGCCCGGATTGCTCAGGAGAGCCCTACAATACTTGCTGGAGCATGTCTGCAAATTCGTGGTGGTCTGTTCCATCCTCCATAAACTCACTATTATGAGGGTGCAGCCCTTGCCACCAGGCATATGGAGGCCATCTTGGGAGGTAGAGGAGACATTGGGGACCTTTTCACTCCAGACAAGCTGTCTGTGAGCACCTACTGAGATTCCAATTCTCTTAGGACATCACCCCGTCACCACTAACTCTAAAATTCCCCACCTTTCAGGCCATCTGCAATTTCCCATCGCATCATGGACAAAATCCTGAAATAAAAGCCACAATAAAAACTCTTTTCATAACTACTTTATCCAACAACTCCTCCAATGATACATACAAAAAAGGAACTATTTACCCCTGTGCATCCCTTTAGTGCCTGCCTTTGCCTATCCTAGTGCCTCTATGCAGTGCTCTCTCAGTGGCTGCAGCATAGCTGGTGGAAGGCTGCTGACCTTCAGTGCGGGAGACCGCAGAGGGCCTTGCAGGATGCCCTTGAGCATCTCTGGGGACTTGAGGGCCCAGCTTGGGGCTGCATCTCAGCATGGGTGACAGCACAATTGCTGCCATCTTGAGAGAGGACAGCAGCTTTGTGCTGTACGGGGCCACTGGCATTCCCCTGGGCGAAACCTCATAAATCCTAATAATCTGTTGGAGGACAGATTGCTGGACTGCTGAGAAAGCCTGCATGCCCCTTTGAGCACTGAGATCCGCAGCCACGATGGCTACAGCCTGAGCCTGCATGACCCCAAGCATGGATTCCAAGACCTTCGTGTGAGCTTCCACTGCAGCACTGAAATGTTGGGTGTGCTGCCTGTGCTGCAGTGGAAGCTGAGACAGTGGCCAACAGATGCTACAGCACGGATGGGCCCACAAGTGCTGTCACGGTCCTGGCCATCACTTTAACGCTGGAAAGGATGGGCTCCAAGCTCTGTATGATGCCCTGTGCCACCTTGGAACTGGATTCCTTTAAGTTCCTTGATAGTGACAAGAGGCTGTTCGGCAGGCCTGCCAATTCACCAAGCATTTTGGTGTGCATACATGTCAGCGTTCTCCTGTAGGCCACTCCATCGCAATCCTCATCTGAGTCTCCTGCAGAAGAACTCATCTGTGACCTTGACCTCTGGGGAACTGGCAAACGAACTGCCCTATTTCCTTGGCCTGGTTGCAGCCCACTCATGCCAAATAATTCACAACATGCATTCCTGACTCTATACTACCCTCTAAGGTATGTGCTGAACTAGTATCTGAGCTGGTGGTTGCAAGTGTCAGATCAAGTAGCAATGTTTCTTCATTGAAGATGTGGCACAGCTCTTGCCCTTCCTCACGAGGCTGCAGTGCCTGGTTAGGTGGTTGTGCTTGGGTATCTGAAAGCAGAAAATCATAAGAGGAGGATTAGGGTGAGGGAATGGGGATGGGACGGAAAGCATTATGTCCATGCTCACATGATCTGCAGTTTTCACTTCACGGCAGATAGCAGGATGAGGGTGAAGTGGGAGAAGGGGCATAAGGTAGGAACATATCATCCGGAATGTTCTTGGCGGTGTCAGATCCAGCGATCTCTGTCACAGCTGTGCAATGTGTTTGGATGATATGCCTGTCATAGCTGAATAGTGGGAAGTATATGGAGGCTGTGAGAGGTGGGTGTGGGGTTGGCATCATTGCTGGGTTTGTGAGGGTGAGGTGGATCATCTGAACGTTTGTCCTGAATCCTGAATACCTGGGACTGCTGATGGCGGGGTGAGTGATGGGGGTGTGGTGCATTGAGCAGTATACGAGGTTGATGGTGCAAGGGGAAGGAGATGTAATCTGAAGATGTATCAATGACCTTGACCACCTCCGTGAGGTCGCTGAACTTCTTGCAGCACTGCTGCCAGGTGCTCAGGGCAAGACTTTGGGATTTGACCTCCCTGGCCACCTGCTCCCATTTCCTTCTCATGGTGTTCCTTGAGGGCATTCCGGGCCTCTCACGCCACATCTGAGCACCTGCGAGCCCTCTCTCTTGGCTGTTTCTCCATTTGGTCTCCTTCTTCTTACAGCCACTTGTACCATAGACAGTCAGCAGTCGCTTCTGTGTAATGAATGCAGCTCCCCTCAGGAGGTGCAGGCTAGCTGAAAAATGTGCTAGCCATGAATGTTGTTGGGCCCTCTGTTGAGAGCTCGGCCAGCCAGAAGCACACGTCCTGCTCCGCTAAATGCTACAATCGTTCAAATACGGAGTTAGCGTGAGGTTTGCATACTGTCTGTGTTACGGAAAGGGGAGAAGTGGTGTGGGTGACTGCCACTTTTCACCTCTCAACTGACTTGAGATAGTGTTTTAAAAATAGTCTTTTAGTCCCAAGTGTTTAAGGGCCAAATAAATAGACAAAAGACAGATTTTCTTGTAGGTTAAAAAAGAAACATTTATGTTACACAAAAACCGAAAATGTTCATGACCTCACTCACTCATGCATTCACACACATATACACACAAGAAAAGATAAAGAGTAGAGTGGTAGCAAGCAGTTAGAGTCCAATTGTGGTAAAAGAGTTTGTTGCTTGAAGAAAACCTTCTGAAGCTTTTTGGGAGGAAATCTTTCAACGGTGCAGGCCTGAGTGTTCTTTGTCTTGTAAAGGATGAAGGGTTGCAGGCTCCTTGTGGTTAAGCCTGAATCTGAACTCCGATGGAGGAAATCCTAGTTCATTTTCACAGCTGGGGGAATTCCAAAGTCACCTCTGCTGCAGTAGCAAATGGGTGTTGTCAGCATGGCTCCTGCTTAGCTGAAACTGTCTCACAGCTGTTCTGGCTCAAAAAGACCTTGTCTGGCTATATGCCCTCTCCCTCCAGAGAGATACCTTTTCAGGTAGAGACTTGTCAGATTGGGGTATTGGTCAGGTTAAGGGCTGTCTCCCCTGAAGTGATTCAGACAATGTTCCAAGATATGGGAACCATTGTTCCATGATTGCGACTGAATGTGGTCCATTCTGATGATTAGGCGCTGCTTCACACCTATTATTTTAGTCTTGGTTGCAGCGTCAGTCTGTCTGCAAAGGTCTTTGTTGGCTCCATTCCTGAAGATAGGAGTTGTTTGCATGGAATGGGCTGTTTTATATTTCAATATGTTTTCCCCAAAGCTAATTCAGATGTGGATAATGGGTTTCATCCTCAACAGACAGATATGTTTATTGACAGTACAGGTACCTCTATTCCATTTTGTCCGTGGCATAAATGGGTCCATTTGTACTGGTCACGCACATAGGAAGTGCGATGATATAAAAATCATGGATTAACTTTGAAGAGTTATGAAAAACTGACCTGTCTTAAAAAATGAACCTATTTTTAAAAGTGAACATTGGTCCAAAATGGCCATTGAAGGAAAAAGACATTTTGTGTATTCAAACTGTCTGACAAAGACAAAGGACAAATCTTCAAGGCTAAGAGGTGTCAATTGAACCTATCCTACACCTACTCTAAAACATTCCAGAATTGAATGTCTTTTTCTGAAACAAAGAAGGTGTGAAGTAGCCACATCCTGGGTCATTGTGCGATCATCATGGGGAAGAGAGCTGAGCGTCTCCTAACAGGAGGTGAGGGATAACAGCTTTACCTTAAAAAAACACAGCCAGAGAGAGAACAAGAAGCAATATCCTAACAGCTTGTGTTCCAGCCAAGCCAGACAGCACATGCCCTGCTGCAGAATCCTACATCTACATTATACAGCAGTGAGAGCTAGAAGTAACCCACCGTATTCAAAGGAACCTTCAATCAAGGGAGAAATTTACAATCATCTCAGGCCTGCATCCATTGAGAACTTGATTTCCAAGAGAATTCAACAGGTTTCTCATAACCTGCCCCTCTACTAAAAGTCATCTTCCTTCTTCCCTTCTCTATCTGTGGATGCAGCTGCGCCAATTTTGGAATAAGGTGTATTGATCAATAAACAATTGACATTCTATTTTTTAAAACCTGCAAGAAAACCTGTTGTCTGTTTATTTGAAAAATAAAACACCAAGGGGCTAAACTCTAATGCAATACACTTGCTGCCATCCGGTGGGGAGTTGAACAGTGGGAACCACCCATGTCGCACTACGTGGTCGCAACATAGTTCAGTTCAGTAGTTGACTTTTATTTCATAATTCCTCCAGTTCATTTCATATTTCATCACTGTTCCCTTCATGAGCGTGATATCTGCCACAACAGGACCAGGCGCAGGCTAATCACAAATTGCAACCCCCACATCAAAAAATGGGAGCAATTCAATTTTTAGCTCTTGGGCATTTTATTAGAAACTGCATGTGTAAAGTAATGATTGAACCAAAATCATTCGATGCACTGGCTGTCACAGTAAGTTTAAATGTTTGTCATAAATTGAAAACATGTAAAATTCTCAGCTATAAAATAGCAATATTTGTTTGAACTTACTGAAAATAGAAACATAGAAACATAGAAAAATAGGAGCAGGAGTAGGCTATTCAGCCCTTTGAGCCTGCACTGCCATTCAATACGATCATGGCTGATCATCCAAACTCAGTACCCAGTTCCCGCTTTCTCCCCGTATTCCTTGATCCCTTTAGCCCTAAGAACTATAGCCCTAAGAACTATATCTAACTCTTTCTTGAATAATGATTTGGCTTCAACTGCTTTCTGTGGTAGAGAATTCCACAGGTTCGCCACTCGCTGGGTGAAGAAATCTCTCCTCATCTCAGTCCTAAATGGCTTACCCCTTATCCTTAAACTGTGACCCCTGGTCCTGGACTCCCTTGCCATCGGGAACATCCTTCCTGCATCTAGTCTGTCCAGCCCTGTTAGAATTTTGTAGGTTTCAATGAGATCCCCTCTCATTCTTCTAAACTCTAGTGAATACAAGCCTAATCGACCCAATCTCTCTTCATACGTCAGTCCTGCCATCCCAGGAATCAGTCTGGTGAACCTTCGCTGCACTCCCTCCATAGCAAGAACATCCTTCCTCATATGAGGAGACCAAAACTGCACACACTACTCCAGATGTGGTCTCACCAAGGCTTTGTATAATTGCAGCAAGACATCCTTGCTCCTGTACTCGAATCCTCTCGCTATGAAGGCCAAAATACCATTTGCCTTCTTAACTGCCTGCTGCACCTGCATGCTTACTTTCAGCGAATGGTGCACAAGGACACCTAGGTCTCGCTGCACCTCCCCCTTTCCCAATCTATCGCCGTTCAGATAATAATCTGCCTTTCTGTTTTTGCCACCAAAGTGGATAACCTCATATTTATCAACATTATACTGCATCTGTCATGTATTTACCCACTCACTCAGCCTGTCCAAAATCATGCTGATGGATTAAAACTGGACTGCTCAGAGAACTTAGCCCATGAGAGGAGTATATCTAATTAATACCATCAGAGTCTTTTATCAAACATAAAGTGAAGTCACATGGTAAGCGTTGTATAAAGTTGGCATGTGCTCTTGAAAGGATGGACAAATAATTCTGTCTCCTCATATTAAGTCCCCACATGGGTGGGGGTTAAAGACTTAAATACAAGGAACAGGTCTCCAACGCGGTCTTCTTCTTAGGCAGTCCCTCAGGAATAGGGATGACTTTCTTCCATTCCAGGGTTGTGGGTCCTTGGGTGACTGAATAGTCCAATTCAGGATCTGCACACTCTGCCACAGGTGGGGCAGGTGGTGTTTGGTGAGGCGAATGAATAGGATGCTCGCGTTTCCAAATGCTCCTTCCGCTGTTTGCACTTGATCGCTGCCTGGGCATGTTAATGTTGTTCGAACTGGCTGGCACTTTCGCAGATGCTACTTCTCCATTTTGGGGAGTCTCAGGCGAGAGATTCACACGGATCAGTGGAGATGTCACATTTTTTCAGAGAGGTTTTAAGGACATCCTTGTAGTGTTTCCTCTGCCCTCCTGCTAGCCTCTTACCATGACAGAGCTCGCCGAGTAGAAAGCTTGTTTCGGGAGTCTTGTGTCAGGGATGCAGATGATGTGGCCGCCCAGTGTGACTGACTAGCCATGACCAGTGTCTTGATACTGGGGGTGTTGGCCTGAGAGAGGACACAGATATTTGAGCACCTGTCCTGCCACTGAATTTGCAGGATCTTGCAGAGGCACCGCTGGTGATATCTCTCTAGGGCTTTGAGATGTCTGTTGTACAATGTCCATGTTTCCGCCGCATACAGGAGGGCGGGTAACACTGTGACCCTGTAGACCATGAGCTTGGTGCCAGGTTTGAGGCTTTTGTCAGTATGCACATGCCAACTGCCTTTTTTATGGAGGCAGATAACAGGGCATCTGAGTGTCTCACCACGAAGTGGTGGAGCACTTAATTAGCATATTTAAATTGGGCTCCCACAGAGCAATTGAGGGCCCAATTTAAAATTCAATGCTGCTGCGCGGGTTTCCCAGTGGTTGGAAAACCCAGCAGTGAAAGGGAGGCTAGTTCCACAAGTTAAGTGCCTGTCTCAGGACTGCTTGTGGGCCAAGATGAACATGAGTGCTCCCCCAGGCCTCACAAGGAAGGATTTGGCCTCTCCCCTCCAGACGGCTGAGTACTCTCCCAGCACAACGTGGCCTTGCTCCCTCCCACATTGATCGCCCACTTTCTCCCCTCTCAGCCACAATCGCTGACCTGCCCCCTCCCAATTGCCAGGGATTGTCCCCAAGACTTCCTGGTTGCAATCTCCTGCTGCTGGTGTTCTCTCCAGTCTGTTGGCCAGGCTGCCAATTTGGTTGTTGGCTGGGCCGAGAATGGATCACTGAAATGATAATGTGGCCTTGCCGTTAAGTTCAATAGAACCTCCACATCCCCAGCTTTGCCAGGTGGCTTTTTTGGCCTCTCCACCACCCTCCCTACCTTCCCCTAAATATCAAGCTCTTAACTCTGCTGTTCCATTTCTCTCTTATGCTTTGTCTCCCTCTGTATTTATGGTCACAGAAAAAGGAGTTCCCATTAAGCCCCTCGAGTCTATTACACCATTGAATAAGATCATGGCCTCAACTCCGTTTACTCTGAGTGAGACCGGCAGAGTTTAAAAGTGCAGCGGCAGCGGGAAGGAGCGATACTGAGTGAGACCGGCAGAGTTTAAAAGTGCAGCGGCAGTGGGGAGGAGCGATACTGAGTGAGACCGGCAGAGTTTAAAAGTGCAGCGGCAGCCGAGTTTTGGGGAAAAAAAGCCAACAGTGACGTCACAAGAGAGCTGCAATGTGATTGGTTGGTGAGTCACTGCTGTTAGGGAATAGCTCTAAATAGCTGGGTAAGTAGCTCAGGTAAGAAAAGTTTAAAAGTTTAAAGTTCATTTCAAACATAATAAGTAGTGGTTTTTTTTTAGGGAGTTCTGTAGTAACGAGGACCATGAAAGAAGGGCCCTAGAGTAATTGATATTATTGGACATTAAGATCTTCCAGAGGTTTAATTTAATTTAAAGGGTTAAGTCATGGCAGGAGAGCTCAAAGCCCTGGTGTGCTCCTCGTGCTCCATGTTGGAAGCCTGGAACATTTCCAGTGCCCAGGACCAGCATGTGTGCAGGAAATGTATCCAGCTGCAGCTCCTGGAAGCCCAGGTTTCGGAGCTGGAGCGGCAGCTGGGGACACTGTGGAGCATCCACGAGGCGGAGAGTATCGTGGATAGCACGTATAGAGAGGTGGTCACAGTACAGGCTCAGACCCCATAGGCAGGAATGGAATGGGTGGCCACCAGGCAGAGCAAAAGGACTAGGCAGGCAGTTCAGGAATCTCCTGTGGCTATTCCCCAGCAAAACAGATATTCTGCTTTGGATACTGTTGGGGGGAATGGCCTCTCAGGGGAAAGCAGCAACAGCCCAATTCGTTGCACCACGGTTGGCTCTGCTGCACAGGGGAGGAGTAAAAAGTGTGGCAATGCAATAGTTACAGGGGATTCAATTGTAAGAGGAATAGATAGGTGTTTCTATGGCCACAAAAGAGACTCCAGGATGGTGTGTTGCCTCCCTTGTGCTAGGGTCAAGGATGTCTCAGAGCGATTACAGGACATTATGAAGGGGGAGGGTGAACAGTCAGTGGTCATGGTACAAATTGGTACAAACGACATAGGTAAAAAAAGGATGAGGTCCTAAAAGCAGAATATAAGGAGCCAGGAAGTAAGTTGAGAAGTAGGACCTCAAAGGCAGTGATCTCAGGATTACTATCAGTGCCACGTGCTAGTCAGAGTAGAAATAGCAGGATATATCGGATGAATACATGGCTGAAGAGATGGTGTGAGGGGGAGGGTTTTAGATTCCTGGGGCATTGGGATCGGTTCTGGGGGAGGCGGGACCAGTACAAACTGGGCAGGTTACACCTGGGCAGGACTGGGACTGATGTCCGAGGGGGAGTATTTGTTAGAGTGGTTGGGGAGGGTTTAAATTAAAATGGCAGGGGTATGGGAACCTTTGCAAGGAGTCAGAGGAGGGGGGATCAAAGACAAGAACAAAAGACAGTAAGAGAAATAAAAGTGATAGGCAGAGAAATCAAGGGCCAGAATCAAACAGGGCCACAGTGAAAAATAGTGGGAAGGGGACAAGTAATGTTAAAGAAACAAGCCTTAAGGCTTCGTGCCTTAACGCGCGGAGCATTCGCAATAAATTGGATGAATTAATCGCGCAAATAGATGTAAACGGATATGAACGGGATTACGGAGACATGGCTGCAAGGTGACCAGGGATGGGAAATGAACATCCAGGGGTATTCAGTATTTAGGAAGGACAGACAAAAAGAAAAAGGCGGTGGAGTTGCATTGCTGGTTAAAGAGGAAATTAATGCAATTTATGGCGGGCAGCCATAAAGACAGGGCTAAATTGTGGCGAGTCGAAGAGACTTAGTAGTTGGCAGGAAAAAAGACAGAGGCGCAAGGGGAGAGCCAACTGTGCAACAGCCCCGACAAACAAATTTCTCTGCAGCACCTGTGGAAGAGCCTGTCACTCCAGAATTGGCCTTTATAGCCACTCCAGGCGCTGCTTCACAAACCACTGACCACCTCCAGGCACGTATCCATTGTCTCTCGAGATAAGGAGGCCCAAAAGGAATGCAATAGTGAAGAAAGATATTAACTCTGACAATGTGGAATCTGTAGATGATTGATGAAGGAAGGGCAGTGGATGTTATCTATATGGACTTCAGTAAAGCCTTTGACAAGGTCTCTCATGGCAGACTGATATAAAAGGTGAAGTCACATGGGATCAGAGGGGAGCTGGCAAGATGGATACAGAACTGGCTCGGGCATAGAAGACAGGGGGTAGCAGTGGAAGGGTGCTTTTCTGAATGGAGGGCTGTGACTAGTGGTGTTCCGCAGGGATCAGTGCTGGGACCTTTGCTGTTTGTAGTATATATAAATGATTTGGAGGAAAATGTAGCTGGTCTGATTAGTAAGTTTGCGGATGACACAAAGGTTGGTGGAGTTGCGGACAGTGATGAGGATTGTCAGAGGATACAGCAGGATATAGATCGGTTGGAGACTTGGGCGGAGAAATGGCAGATGGAGTTTAATTCGGACAAATGTGAGGTAATACATTTTGGAAGGTCTAATGCAGTGGGAAGTATACAGTAAATGGCAGAACCCTTAGGAGTATTGACAGGCAGAGAGATCTGGGCGTACAGGTCTACAGGTCACTGAAAGTGGCAACGCAGGTGGATAAGGTAGTCAAGAAGGCATACGGCATGCTTGCCTTCATCAGTCGGGGCATAGAGTATAAAAATAGGCAAGTCATGCTGCAGCTGTACAGAACTTTAGTTAGGCCACACTTGGAATATTGCATGCAATTCTGGTCGCCACACTACCAGAAGGACGTGGAGGCTTTGGAGAGGGTATAGAAGAGGTTTACCAGGATGTTGCCTGGTCTGGAGGCCATTAGCTATGAGGAGAGGTTGGATAAACTCGGATTGTTTTCACTGGAACGACGGAGGGGGCGGGGCGACAATGATAGAGGTTTACAAAGTTATAAGCGGCATGGACAGAGTGGATAGTCAGAAGCTTTTTCCCAGGGTGGAAGAGTCAGTTACTCGGGGACATAGGTTTAAGGTGAGAGGGGCAAAGTTTAGAGGAGATGTGCGAGGCAAGTTCTTTACACAGAGGGTGGTGAGTGCCTGGAATTTGTTGCCGGGGGAGGTGGTGGAAGCAGGTACCATAGAGATGTTTAAGAGGCATCTTGACAAATACATGAATAGGATGGGAATAGAGGGATACGGACCCCGGAAGTGCAGACGGTGTTAGTTTAGGCAGGCATCAAGATCGGCACAGGCTTGGAGAGCTGAATGGCCTGTTCCTGTGCTGTACTGTTCTTTGTTTGTTTGCATACGGGATGGTTTTCTGGACCAATACGTTGAGGAACCGACTAGAGAACAGGCCATCCTAGACTGGGTACTGTGTAATGAGAGGAATAATTGATAATCTAGTGGTGCAAGACCCCTTGGGGACGAGTGACCATAATATGATAGAATTCATCAAGATGGAGAGTGACGTAGTTGATTCTGAGACAAGGGTCCTGAATCTTAGTAAAGGAAACTACGAAGGTATGAGGCGTGAGTTGGCCATGACAGATTGGGAAACTATACTTAAAAGGATGACGGTGGATAGGCAAAGGCAAACATTTCAAGAGCGCATGGATGAACTGCAACAATCGTTTATCCCTGTTTGGCGCAAAAGTAAAACGGGAAAGGTAGCCAAACCATGGCTTACAAGGGAAATAAGAGATAGCATTAGATCCAAGGAAGAGGCATATAAATTTGCCAGGAAAAACAACAGACCTGAGGATTGGGAGCAGTTTAGAATTCAGCAAAGGGAGACCTAGGGATTGATTAAGAAGGGGCAAATAGAGTACGAGAGCAAGCTTGCAGGGAACATAAAAACTGACTGTAAAGGTTTCTATAGGTATGTGAAGAGAAAAAGATTGGTGAAATCAAACATAGGTCCCTTACAGTCAGAAACAGGGGAATTTATTTTGGGGAATAAAGAAATGGCTGACGAACTAAATGCATGCTTTGGTTCTGTCTTCACAAAGGAGGACACAAATATCATACCAGAAATGTTGGGGAACACAGGGCTTAGTGAGAGAGAGAAACTGAAAGAAATCAGTATTAGTAGAGAAATAGTGTTGGGGAAATTGATGGGATTGAAGGCCGATATATCCCCAGGGCCTGATGGCATGCAGGCCAGAGTACTTAAGGAAGTGGCCCTAGAAATAGTGGATGCATTGGTGGTCATCTTCCAAGATTCTACAGACTCTGGAACAGTTCCTACAGATTGGAGGGTAGCTAATGTAACCCCACTATTTAACAAGGGAGGTAGAGAGAAAGCAGGGAATTATAGACCAGTCAGCCTGATGTGGGTAGTAGGAAAAATTCTAGAGTCCATTATCAAAGATTTTATCGCACAGCACTTAGAGAACAGTGGTAGAATCGGGCAGAGTCAGCATGGATTTACAAAAGGGAAATCATGCTTGACAAATCTATTAGAATTCTTTGAGGGTGTAACTAGTAGAGTTGATGAGGGGGAGCCAGTGGATGTGGTTTATTTGGACTTTCAGAAGGCTTTCGACAAAGTCCCACATAAGAGATCAGCAAGTAAAATTAAAGCGCATGGGATTGGGGGTAGTGTATTGCGATGGATAGAAAATTGGTTGGCAGACAGGAAACAAAGAGCAGGGATAAATGGGTCTTTTTCCAAATGGCAGGCAGTGACTAGTGGGGTACCGCAGGGATCAGTGCTAGGACCCCAGCTATTCACAATATACATTAATGATTTAGATGAGGGAACTAAATGTAATATCTCCAAATTTGCAGATGACACAAAACTGGGTGGGAGGGTGAGTTGTGAGGAGGAAGCAGAGAGGCTTCAGGGTGATTTGAACAAGTTGAGTGAGTGGGCTAATGCATGGCAGATGCAGTATAATGTGGATAAATGGGAGGTTATCCACTTTGGTAGCAAAAACAGAAAGGCAGATTATTATCTGAACGGCTATAAACTGAGAGAGGGGAATACGCAGGGAGCCCTGGGTGTTCTCGTACACCAGTCACTGAAGGTAAGCATGCAGGTGCAACAGGTGGTAAAAAAGGCAAATGGTATGTTGGCCTTCATAGCGAGAGGATTCGAGTACAGGAGCAGGGATGTCTTGCTGCGATTTACAGGGCCTTGGTGAGGCCACACCTGGAATATTGTGTGCAGTTTTGGTCTTCTTATCTGAGGAAGGATGTTCTTGCTATAGAGGGAGTGCAGCGAAGGTTTACCAGACTGATTCCTGGGATGGCAGGACTGACGTATGAGGAGACATTGAGTCGGTTAGGATTATATTCGCTGGAGTTCAGAAGAGTGAGGGGGGATCTCATAGAAACCTATAAAATTCTAACAGGACTTGACAGGGTAGATACAGGAAGGATGTTACCGATGGTGGGGGAGTCCAGAACCAGTGGTCATAGTCTAAGGATACGGGGTAAACCTTTCAGGACTGAGATGAGGAGAGATTTCTTCACCCAGAGAGTGGTGAGCCTGTGGAATTCGCTACCACAGAAAGCAGTTGAGGCCAAAACATTGTATGTTTTCAAGAAGGAGTTAGATATAGCTCTTGGGTCTAAAGGGATCAAAGGGTATGGGGCGAAAGCAGGAACAGGCTACTGAGTTGGATGATCAGCCATGATCATAATGAATGGCAGAGCAGGCTCGAAGGGCCGAATGGCCTACTCCTGCTCCTATTTTCTATCTTTCTATGTTTACTTGCCTTTGTTCCATATAGCTGGATAGCCTTACCTAACAATAATCTGATATGAACATATCAATTGATCCAGTATCCACAGCCTCTTGGGATGGACAGTTCCAGATTTCCATTGCCCTTTATGTGAAACAATGCTTCTTGATTTCACTCCTAAATGGCCTAGCTCCATTTTTAAGGTTCTACCACCTTCCTCTGGATTCTCTCAGCAGGGAATTGTTTCTCTGCACTTCCCTTTTTGAATCTATAGACCAGATTTTCCTGCAACAGCTAGTTTGGTGGCATACACCATGCCAATTGCAGTGTGTTGATCTTGCCGTTGATAACTCACTGCAAATTCTGAATAAAATATGGTGCAGTGGGCACCGTGGTGAATCAGAAGCAGTACAGCCAATGGCCAGTGTATCGATCCAACACTAACAGTGCAATTTCTTTGTTCTGTTGGTAATTGCTGAACTCAGCAGCAATGCTGCATTATCATTGCCTCATTGTTACCTAGATTCTGATATGAATTATATTTCCACACATGAAATTGCGAATAAATTCACTTTTTTCTCAATGGATCCTGCTCGACTAGTGGTTTGGTGTGTGGATCCTTCCCAGTTAGTGACTTGGTTGCCATTCCTTCTCCTTTGTGTTTTCCTCAGTGCCGACATTAAAATCTCAGCTGTGTCAGATAAAATTCCCCAAATTACGATTTGTTTCCCCAATCTCTGCATCTTATTAAATTGCTTTTCAGTTCTTTCAAAAAGTTGCTATGTTCAAAATGATTGGCACAAAGCATAAGTCCAGAAGACAAAGGCCGTCCTAAAGTCGAGGCTAACACTTCTTATTTCTTTTGTCCCGACTCACTCACGATCACACAGGCATGCAACAACATGGTACACATTACAGTGAAATGTAAGTAGTATTGGAAGGGTGTTTTATAGCTAGTGTTCTAACATATGTTCCCCTCCTGTTCCTTTAGATACAGTCCAAAATATCAATGGCCCAGAACATGCCTTACATCACAGGACTCTGCATCATTCACTCCACTTGCTTCAGCCACCAGCATAGCTAGACCAACCGTAGGTGATTTAAGTGGAGAGGTTGAGGAGGGAACAGAGCATAAATCATGAGTGAAGAGGAGCAAGTGGTGAGGCTGGGGAAGATCATGAACTTGGTGGTAACCACGAACAGGATTATATTTGTCTTGCTTTCAATGCCCTCTAGGAAACCTTGAAAATCTGAAGTAGTGAATTTCTGCCCTCTTCATCTCTGGCTTGGGGCCTGGATCTGCTTCCCTCTGGGCATAGATGGCATTTCAAAATTCATAATTATATAACAAAATATTGGTAAGACATGCAGCAAAGTAATTTAAGAGAAAAATAAAAGATCCACTCAGGGTTCTTGCTTTATCTTCTTATCCCCACTGTTTTACTGCAGGGTAAACAATGCACTTAAAAGGCTGAGCAAAGCTTCATGCTGGTTCAGTTAATCGCACCAGTTTTACACCGATGCTTGCACCAATAGATATGAAAAATAACCATACCAGCAAATCTCTCTCTAAAGGCTAGTGGCAGATAGACTACTTTTAAAAAAATGTAATTCATATTGAGGAAATTCTGAGCCTAATAGTTTAAGATTACACTAACTGTGTAACAGTGTAGTAATATGGAGCAAGAGAACTTCAACAGAGTAACAGGAACACTAACAATCCTGAAACACTAATGTTATACTATGAACATAACAGTACACTAAAAGTGTAACAGTACACTAGGGGCTGGATTTTGTTCCAAGCCCAACGTCGGATTCCTGGCAGGGGGCTGGAGAATCGGAGCAGCAGCTGCTGCCATGGAACCTGACACCAGGATTGCCGGACCCAATCTTCCCGGGGGCAGGATAGGCCGACGTTGGCCTTCCCGCCCAGAGGCCAATTGAGGCTCTTCAGTGGCCTAGCGATGGCCAATTAAGGGCCTCTATCCGCCACTACTGGGATCTTACCACCAGCAGTGGGAGGAGGGGGGCCCTCCGCCGTGCGGGGAGGACACCTTGGAAAATGAGGCGCCCTCCTGTGGGCTTGGGGGGTCCCTCCTCCATGGGCAATTCATGGCCCTTGGAGGACACTCCCAGGACCCCCTGTAAACCTGGTACCCCCTCCCCCTGGATCGAACGGCCTCCCCCCAACCCCCCTCGCTAGGGCCTTCCAAACCAGCCCCAGCGACCCTGCCTCACCTACCTCAGGTCTGGGGTTCCAACGCTGGGCCTGAGTCCAAGGTCTCTGCAGTACAGGCAGTGGCTACTGCTCCTGGTGGCATTGCTGGTACTTTAGAGCTACCAGTCTTGTGATTGGCTGGCAGCTCCTGGGGGCAGAATCCTTGTCCCTATTAAGTTTTTTATGGGACGGGGTTGCCACCTCTTTAAACTTTGATCCCAAAAGACCAGAAGATCGCTTCAGGGGTCAGAAAAATGCAGAGGCAGGGTTTCCCTGCCTTTTCAGCCCAGCGCCAGGAGCCCCACCTCCTGCATAAAATCCAGCCCTCGGAATACAATAGTATACTAACACACCGTAACTCCTCAGATAACGAAGCAGTTCCTGTCTGCATGCAGCAAGATCTGGGCAACATTCAGTCTTGGGCTGATGAGTGGAAAGCAACATTTACTCCACACAAGTACCATCTCCAACAAGAGAGAGCCTAACCATCTCCGCTTGACATTCAATGGCATTAACATTGTGAATTCCCCCACCAACAACATCCAGGGGGTCACCTTTGACCAGAAACTTAATTGGACCTGCCATATAAATGCAGTGTCTCCAAAAGCAGATCAGAGGCTGGCTATCTTCAGCGAGTGACTCACCAAAGTCTTTCCAGCATCTACAAGGCACAAGTCAGGAGTGTGATGAAATACTCTCCACTTGCCTGGATGAGTGCAGCTCCTACAACACACAAGAAGCTTGACATCATCCAGGACGAAGCAGCCAGTTTGATTGGCACCCTATTTACAACCTTAAACATTCACTCCTTCCACCGCCGGCACATTGTGGCTGCAGTATGTACCATTTACAAGATGCATTGCAGCAACTCGTTAAGGCTTCTTCAAAGGCACCCCTCAAACCTGTGACCGCTAGTGCCTAGAAGGACAAGACAGCAGACTCATGGGAACACCACCACGTCCAGGTTCCCCTCCGAGTCACACACCATCCTGACTTGAATATATATTGCCTTTCCTTCATCATCACTGGGTCAAAATCCTGGAATTCCCTGCCTAAAAGCACTGTGGAAGTACCTACACCCCACAACTGCAGTGGTTCAAAAAGGCAGCTCACCACCACCTTCTCAAGGGCAATCAGCGATGGGCAAAAATGCTGGCCTTGTCAGCGATGTCACGTCCCACGAACAAATAAAAAGCTCTATATGAATAGCAGTATACTATTATTGACCAAATATACGAATGCAGTGTAACCTACAGCAATATTTTAACACTGTAACAGTACATTCACTGCAACAGTATATTAACACTGATCCAGTGTATGAACATGGCGTAATGGTACATCACAGTGCAACAATATATTAATACGGTAAGGGTATACTAAAACTGGAACAACATACCAACACAGTGTTGCAACACATCATAGTGTTAACAGTATGCTAACACTGTAACATTGTACTAGCACAGCGTGATGATATACTTTTGGGCTCTTGATTTGCCACAACACCCTTTAAACCCCCAGCATCCATTTAAATGTTTACAGATCCGTTATTGCAGTGAATAAATATGTAAACATAACAGTGGAGAGGGGTAGTTATGCAATATGTTTTCCTGTGCAGAACTGCAGTTCAATTCAGGCAATATAAATGGAGTATGATTAACATAAATACAGTATAAAAATTTAACAACACGACTGTGTAACAGTACACCACAACGTATCAATATGCCACCAATATAACTGTATCAGTCCCTGGAAAAAAACTGACCCCAATTCACTTACAACTGCACTTTCAAAATCCCAACCGTCTAGCCTTTGGCCCTCCGTTGACCACAACATTTCTGCAGCTACTGATTTCTGAACCATACCCTCACTTCCACTTTTGATGTCCTAGTTCCCATCTGTGCCCGTCTAAGAGCGAAGTCCAAAGTACGGAAAGTCCTCATCAGAGAACTCCTCTTTGCTGACGATGCTGCTTTAACATCTCACACTGAAGAATGCCTGCAGAGTCTCATCGACAGGTTTGCGTCTGCCTGCAATGAATTTGGCCTAACCATCAGCCTCAAGAAAACGAACATCATGGGGCAGGATGTCAGAAATGCTCCATCCATCAATATTGGCGACCACGCTCTGGAAGTGGTTCAAGAGTTCACCTACCTAGGCTCAACTATCACCAGTAACCTGTCTCTAGATGCAGAAATCAACAAGCGCATGGGTAAGGCTTCCACTGCTATGTTCAGACTGGCCAAGAGAGTGTGGGAAAATGGCGCACTGACACGGAACACACAAGTCCGAGTGTATCAGGCCTGTGTCCTCAGTACCTTGCTCTACGGCAGCGAGGCCTGGACAACGTATGCCAGCCAAGAGCGACGTCTCAATTCATTCCATCTTCGCTGCCTTCGGAGAATACTTGGCATCAGGTGGCAGGACTATATCTCCAACACAGAAGTCCTTGAAGCGGCCAACATCCCCAGCTTATACACACTACTGAGTCAGCGGCGCTTGAGATGGCTTGGCCATGTGAGCCGCATGGAAGATGGCAGGATCCCCAAAGACACATTGTACAGCGAGCTCGCCACTGGTATCAGACCCACCGGCCGTCCATGTCTCCGTTATAAAGATGTCTGCAAACGCGACATGAAATCGTGTGACATTGATCACAAGTCGTGGGAGTCAGTTGCCAGCATTCGCCAGAGCTGGCGGGCAGCCATAAAGACAGGGCTAAATTGTGGCGAGTCGAAGAGACTTAGTAGTTGGCAGGAAAAAAGACAGAGGCGCAAGGGGAGAGCCAACTGTGCAACAGCCCCAACAAACAAATTTCTCTGCAGCACCTGTGGAAGAGCCTGTCACTCCAGAATTGGCCTTTATAGCCACTCCAGGCGCTGCTTCACAAACCACTGACCACCTCCAGGCGCGTATCCATTGTCTCTCGAGATAAGGAGGCCCAAAAGAAAAAAGAGAGTTCCCAATAAAAAGATTACTCTCTCTCACCCTGGCAGTTGCCCCTGTAGCAGCCCTCATCTCTGCTCCCTTAAGTCTAAGGGATGCAGACTTGAAAGGATATGGCAGGCAACTGGTTTTGCCATCCACTACCAGACCTGCCAAAGTACTGAAACAGCTCTTATCAACATATTATGTGACTATAACAAGGGTAAACGTTCCCTCCTTGTTCCCTGCAGCCTTTGACACAGTTGACCACACCAACCTCCTCCTCCAACACCTCTCCATAGCCATCCAGCTGTGTGGATCTGCTTTCGCATGATACCATTCTTATCTATCTAATCATAGCCAGAACAACACTCGCAATTGCTTCTCTTCCTGTTCCTGCACTGTTACCTCTGGTGTTCTCCAAGGATCTATCTTTGGCCCCCTCCTATTTCTCATCTACATGCTGCCCTTCGGCAACATCATCTGAAAGCACAGTGTTAGTTTTCACATGTACGCTGACTGCCTCATCACCTCTTTTGACTCCTCCACTGTTGCTAAACTATCAGGCTACTTATCTGACATGCAGTACTGGATGAGCAGAAATTTCCTCCAATTAAATCTAGGAAAGACTGAAGCCATTGTTTTCAGTCCCCATTACAACTCTGGTCCTTAACTACCAACTCCGTCCCACTCCTTGGCAACAGTCTGAGATTAAACCAGTCTGCTCACAACCTCAGTGTCACATTTGACTCCGAGATGAGCTTCCAATCTCATATTTGTGCCATCTATATGATTGCCTATTTCCAGTTCCATAACATCGCCAACTTTGCCCCTGTATCAGCTCATTTGCTGCTGAAAACCTCATTCATGCCTTGTTAGCTCTAGACTTGACTATTTCAATGCACTCCTGGCTGGTATCCCACATTCTGCTCTGCACAAACCTGAGGTCATCCAAAACTCTGCTGCCTATGTCTTAAATCACACCAAATGCTGTTCACCTATCACCCCGTGCTCACTGACCTAAACTGGTTCCCGGTCAAGCAATGTCTTGATTTTAAAATTCTTATCCTTGTTTTCAAATCCCTCCGTGGCTTCATCCTTCTCTATCTCTGTAATCTCCAGGCCCACAACCCTCTGAGATATCTGCGCTCCTCTAATTCTGGCCTCTCGAGCATCCCCAATTTTAATTGCTCCACCAATGGTGGCTGCACCTTCAGTTGCCTAGGCCCTAAGCTATCGAATACCTTCCCTACACCTCTCTGCCACTCTACCTCGCTTTACTCCTTTAAGATACTCCTTAAAACCTACCTCTTTGACCAAACTTTTACCCATCTGACCTAATATTTCCTTATCTGGCTCAGTGTCATATTTTGTTATATAATGCTCCTGTGAAGCGCCTTGGGATGTTTTATTACGTTAAAGGTGCTATATAAATATAAGTTGTTGTTGTAACTGTACATGAGCATAATGTGACAGTACAGTACCTGTGTGTGAGAATACTAATACTGTAACAACACATTCAATACACTAACAGTTAAATAGTACACAACTGCAACGGTACATTAAAAGTAACTTTCGACATTACAGCCACATCAGTGAATGTCACAAGACGCAAAGCACAAACAGAAGAGCTGAACTGCATTAGGCTCATCTGCCTGCTCTTAGTGGGTCTGAATTTAAATCTATATTCAGCAGATAAATCAGAGTTTAAGGAGAGTGCTGAAATATGCCTGTGGGGACATGTTACTTACCACAAATGCAATCCACAGAGCACCTTCCCTCTCTTCCATTCCCATAACACTGTCAGACAGTAACAAAACAAGCCCCCTGAACAAAAAAATCACCAATGTACACAACGTACAATAACACAGCTCCCAAGAATTTCAGGATGTAATCTCAAGACTAAAATCATGATCGTATGCGACTGCATTTTTGTGGTCTGTTCGGGATGTGATCTTAACCCTGAAATTAGTGTGCAGGCTGTTGATTCACAAAGACCTGGCCAGTATCTGTGCAATACACTGTGTCATCCACCCACTGGGTTTGCATCAAGAATCTGGAGACAGAACCAATCTTGCCATGTACCTCGTTACCTAGGACCTGGGCTAAAATTCAAGCCTCAAGGACAAGTGTTTTAACCTTCTATACCACACACTGGTAGAATTGAAGCCTTGCTTGGAGCTGAAAGGATTTCTGGTATTTTTCTTTTTCCTTTCGCATTTCCAACATTTTCAATTTTCTTATGCTGATGGATGCATTGTGCATCTGAGTCGCCTTTCTGTGATGATGGGATTAATTCAAGGCTCTCCAGGCCAGTAGAGCAGGCTGTGACTGTTCAAATCTCTGTGTGGGTAAACAAGCCATTGCTTCCTTTCTGGGAAATGAATAGTGAACAGTGTATATTGTGTCCTTAAACATTCTCCTCCAATTGCCAGATGCACTGGATTGATATTCATTTGTCCAAGAAGATCTGTGCTGCCATTTCCGCTCATTAATGCTTACACAGAGACTCCAAAGAAAAGCTATTAATCCTCTTTATTTACAACAATTACTCCCCCTTACCCAAATCCCCCCATACTTGGTTCTGCTCAAGGAATCATATTGGTTTCATTCTTGGTTTAAAGAAAACTTTTGTGCTCAGCATTTTAAACAAAAAAAAAAGAGCTGCTCTGTGTTATCAGAACATGTTTTTGTGTTACATTCATTTAACTTTTATTTTTTCTAAAAGCTATGACCATTCTGTTTAATTTGAATTTAGAGTCCACAAAAAAATGGATTTGTAAATCAAAAATTCAAAAAGCAAGGCATCAATCCAGGCTGCTTTGTGTTCCAGACTATATTCGGTTGAAGTTCTGCCCGTCCAAAGTGACTGTCATAATTCTTCAGAGAGAGCAGGAAAAGATTAAATAAATCCCAATCCCATTCCATTTCCTGTCCATCAACAGACCAAATTTAATGTCAAAGCTATTTCCCACTGATCATCAAACCGTCCAACCTCCAATTCATTCCCTAGCGCCCATAGGCCAGGCCTCACCCCAATTTATTCCCTGTCCATCATCAGATGACGTCCAATGCTCAGTCTAGCCCTTATTCATCATCACATTCACCCAAATCCAGTAACAAAATATACATAAGCAAAATAAAATGTTTTGGGACAAAATATACATGCTCCTATCCATATCCATTTCTTGCACATACCTATGCGCTAAAGCACACAGACGGAGGCCATACCATTTAGAAAGACTGTACTCCGATTTAAAATATTTAAATTTGGCTTCATTGTTGTCCCTGATCTCCCACCCTCTACCACAAGCACCATTCCCAGAGTGAAGGCATGGGTGGGATGACAATGCTATGGGGATGGAAATAGGCAGTCTTGCTGATGTTCTGGATCTGAGCTTTGAAATTCAGCTCGGGGTCATATGTGACACCAAGATACAGCATTACTGATTCTTAGTAATATCACAAGTGATCTTCCAACTCTGTGTAAGACAACACGGAGTCAAACTGTTTCCCATCCCTAACACTACATGGGTGACACAAAGCAATTTTTGTTTCCATTAGAACATTCTGTACATCACCAGCTTCCTTTATTCCTCCTGCGATCAAGATAGGGAATATCAGCTGGCTAGGGGAGAGTTTAACTGAACTTCAACGTTCATCCTCTGCTTTTTTTTTGAATGCTTTGTTGATGAGTAGAAACTTATCCCAGGCTTTGTGCTACACAAATGACTTGCACACTCCCCCACTGAAGCTATCTGTCTGCACTAATCTAGTCAGTGGCTCCCAGCTGAAATCTGTGCGTCTGTTTGAAGTTTTAATTTTTCAAATGTGTCTTGAGATGCAGGCTGTCTGCTGACATAGCTGCTACACATGACTCATTAATCGCACTAGTGTGATTCAGCACAGATGTATAAATCTCACTGTCAAGAATGTCTGAATTTGTCATGTAGCAACCATATTCCTGTTGACTGTGATATTATCCAATACTCAACATCCTCTGCTTTTTCGTGACTCCCTGCAGCTTCCCAGCAGCGCCCTGAGAACATTATTTTCTGACAAGTTCACATCCAGATTTTGCTGCAGTAGCTGAAAATCCACTTCAAATACTACAGTATCAGTCACTTTTCTCCAGTGCCACTATATTGTTCACATTTTCTTTCCATTTTATCTGAGGAAACAAATTATTTGTTTTCAACTTAGCTAGCTGCAGAATAATATATACTAATAGTTATACCTCTGTTTTCTCCACTACATGCATAACAGAGAGAAATGTTTCATAAACTCTAGGAGGCAGTTCTTCTAAAAGCAGCTCACTGAGTGAAAGTTACCTTAATCCTACTAATCTAAATGGTCGAATGCACTGGGCACCTATCTCTAACACAGGCCTGATTTTTCCTGTCTCTGAATCTAGAGTCAGAAGGAATTTGAATGGCATGACAGTTTAATATAAACTGCAGCTCATCACTCAGTAAAACTCAATCCTTCAACATCAGGAGGCTTCTACCTCCAACTAATTAGTGAGTAACTCATTGAGGAGCACTCTGTTAGAGCATGAGTAACTTTACCAGTAGAGATGTTCATTGGGAACTTTGTTCCCTGGGTTATTGCAAATCTATCATAGTAAAACAACATGGGAGACGGGGAGATTTGTTCATGTAGCGCTGCTTCAAAGTGGCGCTATGCAGACTACGTAATTCCCCAGAGTTCTCAACAACGTGGGCTGCTTTTTGCGCAGCCCATGCGGGTTTCCTCAATGATATCAATGGAGAAAGCTGAGCCACAGCTCTGTCTGCCCCTGGGGAATCTACATAGTCTGAGTAGCACTATGTGAGTGAATTTTTCCCCCATATAGTTCTGTGCAGACCAGTCAGATACCCAAAGTGGAACACTTCTTGACTCTACCATCACTCTAATTACTGGTTGGTGTAACCCTGCTATGAACATAAGAACATAAGAAATAGGAGCAGGAGTAGGCCATTCAGCCCCTCAAGCCTGCCCCGCCATTCAATAAGATCATGGCTGATCTGTCCCAGGCCTCAACTCCTCTTTCGGGCCTGCTCCACATAACCCTCGACTCCCCGAGATTTCAAAAATATATCTACCTCCTCCTTAAATACATTTAGTGACCTAGCCGCCACAACTCTCTGAGGTAGAGAATTCCAGAGATTCACCACCCTCTGAGAGAAGAAATTCCTTCGCATCTCAGTTCTGAATGTGTGACCCCTTATTCTGTAACTATGTCCCCTAGTTCAAGATTCCCCCACCAGTGGAAACATATTCTCAACATCTACCCTGTCAAGCCCCCTTAGAATCTTACATGTTTCAATAAGATCACCTCTCATTCTTCGAAACTCCAATGAATAAAGGCCTAACCTGTTTAGCCGTTCTTGGTAAGACAACCGTTTCATCCCAGGAATCAGCCGAAGTACATGCTGCACCTGCATGCTAACTTTTCATGTACAAGAACACCCAGATCTCCCTGTACTTTTCTGAACTGCCTCCAATGCTAGTATATCCTTCCTTAAATATGGGGACCAAAACTGTACGCAGTACTCCAGGTGTGGCCTCACCAATACCCTGTACAGTTGTAACAAGACTTCCTTATTTTTAAACTCTAACCCACTAGCAATAAAGGCCAAAATTCCATTTGCCTTCCTAATTACTTGCTGCACCTGCATGCTAACTTTTTGTGTTTCATGTACAAGAACACCCAGATCCCTCTGTACGCCAGTCTTTCTCCATCTAAATAATAATCTGCCTTTTTATTCTTCCTACCAAAGTGGATGACCTCGCACTTTCCCACAATGAACTCCATCTGCCAAGTTTTTGCCCACTCACTTAACCTATCTATATTCTTTTGCAGATTCTTTGTGTCCTCATCACAACATGCCTTCCCACCTATTTTAGTAGCATCAGCAATTTTGGATACACTACACTCTGTCCCTTCCTCCAAGTTATTAATATAGATAGTAAATAGTTGAGACCCTAGGACCGATCCTTGTGGTACCCCACTAGTTACAGCTTTCTAACCCGAAAATGACTCATTAATCCCAACACTCTGCCTTCTGTGTGTTAGCCAATCCTCAATCCATGCCAACACACTACCCCCAAACGCTGAGCTCTTATTTTGTGCAATAACCTTTTATGTGGCACCTCATCGAAAGCCTTCTGAAAATCCAAATACACTACATCTACTGGTTCCCCTTTATCCACTCTGCTTGTTATATCCTCAAAGAACTCTAACAAATTTGTCAAACATGATTTCCCTTTCATAAAACCATGTTGACTCTGTTTGACTGCATTATGTTTTTCTAAATGTCCTGCAATTTCTTCCTTAATAATAGACTGTAGCATCTTTAGATGTTAGCTAACTGGTCTATATTTTCCTACTTTCTGTCTCCCTCCTTTCTTGAATAGGGGCGTCATATTAGTGGTTTTCCAATCCCCTGGTACCCTACCAGAATCCAGTGAATTTGGTGTATTATGACCAATGCCTCCACTATCTCTGCAGCCACTTCTTTTAAAACCTTTGGATGCAGGCCATCAGATCCTGGCGACTTGTCTGCCTTTAGTTCCATCAGTTTGTCATGCACCTTTTCCCTCATGATAGAGATTGTTACAAGTTCCACCCTCCCATTTACACCTTGCTCATCTATTATTGTTGGGATGTTTATAGTGTCCTCCACCGTGAAGACCAATGCAAAATATTGGCTTAAATTATCTGCCATTTCCCTGTTATTAATTCCCCAGTCTCATCCTCTAAGGTCCCACACTTACTTTAGCTACTCCCTTACTTTTTATATACCCGTAGAAGCTCTTACTGTTTATTTTTATATTTCTTGCCAACATACTCTCACAATCAATTTTCTCCCTATTTTTTAGCTTTTTAGTCATCCGCTGCTGGTTTCTAAAAAATTCCCAATCCTCTGGCCTACCACTAGTTTTTGCCGCTTTGTATGCCTTTGTTTTTGATTTGATACTCTCCTTAGGACTGGAGCAATTCAGCTAGGAAGAGAGACTGGATAGGCTAGGGTTGTTTTCCTTAGAGCAGAGAAGGCTGAGGGGGACCTGGCTGAGGTATACAAAATTATGAGGGGAATAGATAGGTTAGCTGGGAAGAAACTTTTTCCCTAAGCGGGGGTGTCAATAACCGGGGGCATAGATTTAAGGTAGGTGGCAGGAGGTTTAGAGGGGATTTGAGGAAAATTTTTTCACTCAAAGTGTGGTTGGAATCTGGACCACACTGCCTGAATGGGTGGTAGAGGCAGAAACCCTCACAACATTTAAGAAGTATTTAGATGAGCGCTTGAAATGCCATAGTATACAAGGCTACGGGCCAAGTGCTGGAAAATGGGACTAGAATAGATAGGTGCTTGATGGTCGGCATGGACACGATGGGCCGAAGGGCCTTTTTCTGTGCTGTATAACTCTATAACTCTAATGTCCTTTGTTATCCACGGGTGGTTCATCGTTCTCATTGAGTCCTTCCTTCACACTATGCACACGCTAGGGTCTTGGATCAATGCATATGTCTTAGCCTTCTGGTCAGGTGGATGGAAAAAGATTTGCACATTGGCAGTGGGGTTTTAAGTAAGAGACTCTGTGATGTAGGCATGAAGCCCAGAGTTGGAGCTAAAAAATGTAATGGGTCAGTTACTGCACCTAGCAGTAGTCTAAAAGCAAGGTAATGTTGAATATGTGAATTTGCTCTGCAAAGAGCAGTGTTTCCTTGAAAATATAGTTCTTGGAAGAACTGGCAGGCCTCGGCATTTTGGGCAGCATACTCTGTCTGTTGTCCGGAGGAATAACTGCAACGGGTGGAAACAGTAGGTTTATATGTGATGGAGAATGGGAATGTGGATGGGATCTTATTGCTGATAGGTCATTACATGTTCTTGTTCTTGCTGCTATTGGTCGCTAATTGTGTTCCGTGGTAGGCCAGTACATGGTATTGTTCTTGCTGCTGATTGGCCAGTTATTGTGTCTTGTGGTAAGTCGATATGTACTGTTGTTCTTGTCGGGGTATGTTGATTGCAGAGCAGGTGGTGATGGCTTCAACTTTGTTGTGGCTCCGAAGCAAATTACTATCAAAGAGATTATCTAACAGATTGAACAAAGTCTCAGGATACTCAACCGAGCAGCAGCAAATAGCATACGACTCCAAGTTACTCAAGCTCTCTCCACCTTTTTTCTTTCAGAGGGTCGTGAGTCTTTGGAACTCTCTTCCTCAAAAGGCGGTGGAAGCAGAGTCTTTAAATATTTTTAAGGCAGGGGTAGATAGATTCTTGATAAGTAAGGTGGTGAAAGGTTATCGGAGGTAGGCGGGAATGTGGAGTCCAGGTTACAATCAGATCAGCCATGATCTTATTAAATGGCACAGCAGGCTCGAGGGGCCGAGTGGCCTACTCCTGCTTCTAATTCGTATATTTATATATACAGCAAAACCACCCAAATCCAACATCAACAAAATAGAGAAAGCAGCACTTAATGACCTTCATTCAGACACATTCAATTCATATAAACACTGCCAACAAGGAATGCACAAAGTTAACATGCAGGTGCAGCAGGCTATTAGGAAGGCAAATAGCATGTTGGCCTTTATTGCAAGTACAGGAATAAAGAAGTCTTACTAAAATGTACAGGGCTTTGGTGAGACTGCACCTGTGTGTTGGTCTCCACATTTAAGAAAGGATAAACTTGCACAGTGCAGTGAAGATTTACTAAATTGAGGGGGTTGTCCTATGATGAGGCGGAGCAAATTGGGCCTATAATCTCTGGAGTTTGGAAGAATGAGAGGCGATCTCACTGAGACATACAAGATTCTGAAAGGGCTTGATCAGGTAGAAGCTGAGAGATTGTTCCCACTGGTCAGGGAATCTAGAACACGGGAACACAGTCTCAGGATAAGGGGCCAATCATTCAGGACTGAGATGAGGAGAAATTACTTCACTAAAAGGGTTTTGAATCTTTGGAATTCTCCAGCCCAGAGGGTTGTGGATGCTCCAACATTGAATACATTTAAGGTTGGGATAGAGACATTTTTGGTCTCGCAGGGAATCAAGGGATATGGGGAGCGGGCAGGAAAGTGGAGCCAAAGACTTGCAGGTTGATAGGTAAATTGGCCATTGTAAATTGCCCCTAGTGTAGGTAGGTGGTAGGGGCATTGAGGGAAGGTGGGGATGTGATAGGAATATGGGATTAATGTAGGATTAGTATAAATGGGTGACTGATGGTCGGCACAGACTCGGTGGGCCGAAGAGCCTGTTTCAGTGCTGTATCTCTAAAATAAAAAAAAACTCCAGGTCACTTCTTCTTCCTGTCCGATTTTATTCAGACAACTCAAGTTCCATAAACCAGATGCTCCACTACGACCTATTGTTTCAACCAAAGGTTCGCCAACATACAAGGTAGACCAACACCTAGCTAAGATTCTCCAGCCACTAATGGGAAAATCTACACACCACATCACCAACTCTAAACACTTCATTGAGAGGACACAGCAAACCACAATCAACCTGTCAGATATAATGGTCAGTTTTGTCATTGAGTCACTGTTTACCAGTGTATCCATCCTGGAAGCCTGACCTATCATTAAACAACACTTAGAAGAAGACACTTCCTTACCCAACAGAACTGTGATGTCACCTGGCCAGATTTACGATCTTCTATTGATGAGCCTCAACTCAATATCATTTCAATGGTGAGGTTCCTATTTCAAACAAACAGATGAAGTTGCCATGGTATTTCCACTGTCACCAATCGTCACCAACATTTTCATGGAAGAGTTTGAACAAGCAGCTCTTCAATCAGTTACTTTTCGACCTAAACTCTGACTCCGAAATGTCGATGACAATTTAGTCATATGGGAATGCCACGCTCACGAAGTGAACTGAAGCAATTATGAACTGAAAAAAATGAACTGGTGAATTGAACTCCAAAAAAGGACACATTTTGCTGCAGACAAGATGGAGTAAGAGGTCAGTTGACCTCTCCTATACTGCAAAAATACATCACGACTGTTGGAGACTAAAACACATCATCACGTCTGGACTAGTTCTGCTGAAGGCACAGTAAAATGCTAAACAGGCCATTCAATGCTAAATGGCTCCTATCTTCAAGAATTGGGTTGGCAAAGAGCTTCACAGGCAGGGCGACTCTGGATACAAATCCAAGATGATAGGTGGGAAATAACACTTCTTTATCAAGATAAAACACATTCCAACCCCATTGTGTTCAAAGGCATTGAATGAACACATCAGGGGAGAGCATCTAAGGCCACCTAACCAAAACCCAGCCAGATAAGGGTTTTTCTTACAAAAAGAGATTTCTCAGAGAAAAAGAGAGAGAGAGAGAAAAGCAGCCAGAAAGGTAGTTGAGACATGCAATCCAACCAAGATTAAGACCCTGCCTGTAACATCTTTAAACCAATGAGGCAGAGACTCCAAAGGTGACCTTGAAAACTCCCCATCTGAAAATTTTTACAAGATCGTCCACTGACTTTGAGTCTTAAAGAAATCTGCAATACTTCAGTGAAGCAAGACAAGGAACATCAGGTCTGCAACGTTGTTAAAATTCCTCCCAGAAAACAAGAAGGTTGCAAGATGAACTCTTTTTACAGCAATCGGACTTAAATGCATGTTGTCCTTTAATCTCAATCTTTTCTTGTGTGTGTGCATGTGTGTGCCTGTGAGAGTGGGTGAGGTTGCGAACATTTTTAGGTATTGTTTAATAAATAGTTATCTTTCTTTTTAAACTTACAAGAAAATGTGTCATTTATCTATTTATTTGACCCTTAAAACACTCAGGGTCCAGAACACTTTTCTTTAAAAACACTATCTACGGTCAGTTGAAAGGTGAAAAGTGGAAGTCACCCACACCACTTCCCACTCTCTGTAGCAGAAACATGATAGGAAAGATCTTAATAGTTTTCTACAACATCGTAATAACCAATACCTGAACAGCAATTTCACCATAAAGATGGAACAATAACTTTCCATTCCATTCCTTGATGTTCTCATTACCAAGTCTCATTATGACAGAGCAGCATACCAAGACTACCACAAGCCCACCCATACTGATAGATAACTGAACTATGTTCTTATCATCTCTCTTCTCTTCAATTGGTCTCCAATACTCTCATCAGAAGAGCCTGCTCCATTTGTGATAAGATCTACAATCTGAACTGCGCCATCATTTTTACACTTCAAAACAATGGATTTTCTTCCCACAATATCAACACATGCCCACCTGTCACTCACACAGCAACAACTACCTCAACCAAGACAAGAGTCAGCCACAGAGTACAATGCATACTAAAGTCAGCGGAAACAGAAGTCCGACATAAGTCAGACCCATAAAGATAAGAAACCATCTCACAACAAACTAGGAATTTACAGCATAACAGGTGACTGTGGACTCGTCTACATCGGAGAAACAGGCCGCAGCCTATACACTTTAATCAAGGAACACCAAGCCTGCTTCAAACACAGCGAACTGGTCAAGTCACCCATTGTCAAGCATGCTGAAATCAATGAAACACGGAGGGAAGCTTTACGTCTTCTTTCCATTTCTGTGATTGCTGAAGCCTCAGGAAGCAATGTACAGATCCGCCATTCTGACCCATCTGGGTCGCTTTAACTAGAGATCCTTGCTCTGACAGAGTGCAGGTCATCATCCTACCCGCACTCTGTGATTGGTCGGGAACCCAGAAGCGGGATGCTAATGCCATGGCTGAGTTAAAGAGCCATGGCAAAGCCCGCTACAGTGACTAACAGGTTCCCGACCCACTGCCAGCCAACCCGCTGCGAGCAGATCAGCTATATTAAAATTCTGTCAAATTTCTAGGTTCCCAATGAGTTTTATTAGGTCGAGACACAATAGCCTGGTACACTACTTCACTGTGCACCCAAGTATACCTCACCACCGTTACATTTCCTTCGATAACATCCAGTAAAAACTGGATCGGGATTGCCCAACATAATTTCACATCTTCATCTCATAGTCTGGGCTGTACTCAAGCTCAGATTCTAAGGGTGAGGTGTAAATGTTGCAGCAGACCACGCCACTCAGTTACCCAGATAGAAAAGCAGAAATTTAAAAGATAACACATTCAGATTCAGAGCAAGTCACTAACCAGCTGGATTGAAGTATAATTCTTGAGGGAACAAAGGTTTCATTTTCAAATGCTAGACATTATGCTGAAGGCCGAGAGACTTCAGGTACCATATCACTCACATCACCACATAATCCATTTAAGTACTGGAGAATATAAGACAAGATCCAAAACTGGCTTTTCCTTACCCAGAACACCCACACGGTAGTTGAGTGTGATAACAATAACGTTGCCATAGCTTGCTAGTACACTGCCATCGATCATATTTCCCGTCCCCTCCATGTATGACCCTCCATGAATGTATACCATGACTGGCTTGGGCCCACTGTCACGAATATCTGCAAGAGAAGAAATAGCAGGAAAGCCAAGTGTCACTTCGCTCAGATGGCAGCCATAATGAAAGCAAGCACAGTTCAAATAATGTGCATATACACACTTCACTCATCTGCCATGTACATATTTCAAATAGAAGGCACCAACTTACCAGGCACACACTCCAATCACCAAGAATCAACATTCCACAAGCAGTAGGTATTAAAATACTGCAATAAGCAGGCATCAACACATCACAATCAGTGGGCAACAACACATGGTAAACAATGGGCACTCACATACTGCAATCCCAGGCATAAATGTGCCACAGTGGGCAACAACACATGACAAATATTTGGCAACAATACACCACAATCACGGCTCAAGAAAATCTGCTAACAGACACACTGCAGATACCAGGCATTACGTGCAGATGGAAAATCAAAGATAGTGCCGTGAACCTTTTATGCTTCAAACACTTAAAAAACTTTTAAAATGGTGAAGACAGCATCAAAGTCACAGTCTGAAATTTATACAGTAGGTCACCCTGACTGACAGTTCCCAGTTCAGTTGATAATTTAGCACCAGATAAAGACAATGATGCAACATGGCTCTTAGTCATCACATTCCATGTTTCTCTATTCATGAATCTCATAAATCATACCCCGACTACACCGGCCCCCACCACCCACCACCTCAACATTGATCTAAAGGTTTAATCATCTTGGTTTCAGTTGTGAGGGGTGTGCTCCATAGCTGGCAACCCAAAACCCATTGTGAAAATGATGACCACAGCCAACGCTTATTATTCAAAACTTTAATAGTGACTGTCAGCAGTTACCACTTTATCAACTACATGCCTAAACTGTGACTTGCTGAATGCCAATAATAATCAGTATTAGTTCGATGTTTGTGGAGAAGCAATTTTAGGGCCCAGGTAGCAAATACCAAAATCTATCAACAACTCAGGTGGCAACTCCAGCATAGAGTAGAGAACAAAAACAAATGCAACCGCAACAGATCAAGATCCCCAGGAATGTGCTACACAGGAATCTAATTGTGGAGTTTGAAGGCTTTATAAATAGAACGATGAATCCCCAAGAATGAGTTACAGGCTGGAATCTAATCGCCAGTTTTGGATAATGTTCTTGAAATGTGATGATCACTGAAGACTGTTACTGTCCAGTAGTGAGTTAATAGGATTATCATGCTAAGCCCCCACCTGCCAAGAACGAGGCACATTAATTTTGTCATGAACATGGATTTTAAACTGTTATTGGAGTGAAGAAAGGACTTGTTAAATAGATCAGCCATGGCTGGAAAAGACATTTGCACATTAACAGATGGTGATTGGAAAGACAAAGCAGTCATTCCCTGACACATTCAACCCACAACGGACTCTTGATCATCAGACATTGAAGGTGGGGGAGCTCGCATTCCAGGTTGACTGCTAAGATGGCCGAATACATGGTCAAATCAGCTAGTCACATGACTAACCTGCTGGGCAACCTGGGTTTTTTGAATTTGTACTAACAGTTTGGGCAGAAAGCCTGTTTGCTCCTGGTCTGAGAAGATCTCTCTCCTGCCTGCTCCCATCTCTTTCTCACAAGCCTTTGAATCCACGAAGACACATGAACCCCAAGAGAGAAAAGTCTCCTACAGCCAACAAGGTTTAAGAGGAATACAGGGCCCCAACAAAAAGCAAGAACTACCTACAATCGAGGACTCTACAGTGAGCTCGAAGAACTGTAACAACAACTCTTCAGATATTGCCTCAAACTCTTCCACTTTATCTTTCTTCTGTTTTTTTCTCAATCCATTTGCATGTGCGTATTGTGTTTGCATGCTAGCGTGGGCGCGTAGTGTATCCGTAGGCGTCAACCAAATTAGAGTTGAAGTTTAAGTTTAATAAATTTCAACTTTTTGTCTTTAAACCTAAAAAAGCTGGTTTCTTTGTCTTTTAATTGAAAAGCGGTGGACAGGGACTCACCAAGGGGGAGCTAAAAACATGGTGTGTTTAAAATTAAACCCTGTTACAGTAAGACCAGGTGAAGGCTGAGAAGGACCCCTAAACACCTTTCTCACCCGGTTGTAACAGAAACTTTGGTGCTACCGTCAGGGATTTTACCCACAGACAAACAAAAGAAATTGGAAGTGGGAAGCCAAATTGTTCCCAATCAAAAAAGAGCGAGATTTCAATACAGGTTTTCTTGTGGTTGTGTGTACTTGAATACTAATATGTCTGCAACTGAAGCTAGTAGCTCTCCAAACCAGGGTGAAGTAACTTGGGATAAGTTAAAAGCACAATCTATGGAGGAGTTGAGGAAAATGGCTGAGCAGTGTGGGATCACTGTACATGGCAAGGCTAGGAAGTCTGAACTGCTAAGTCTAGTGGCCAACCATTTTTCCCTTGAATCTGAAGAAGCAGAAACAAGGTTAGACACATTTCTCATTGGGTGGTAACAGGATTTAATGCACTTACTGTTTGTTCTAATTTAAAACCAATAATTTTGAGTGACAAGAAATTAGAATTTCTTGATTCCATTCTGATTTTCCCAGTTGGGGCACCTCGACTGGCTAGGATCGCTGCTGCTGAACACCATCCAATGCTTAAAATACATAGATGCTCCCAGGGTCAAACAGTGACCATTGCACTCTGTCTGGGCTCAGCATGAAGAAACACCAATTGGATGATGTACCAAAGGGCTGCTGGTGCAATGGAACTATACCCTGCAAGAATTAGACAGGAATAATTTTGGGAAAAGGGTAAGAAGACACACAGTCAGGTTTCCTGTGATAGAAATTGTGATCTAGTTGCTGGCATGTTTAATAGGCCAACAGTGGAGCAGGGAGTTAGTGGATAGGGAAGAGGAAAAGGAACTAGTGGGGAAACTGATACAAATATTTTCAGATCTTGAGGGTGGATAATATGGATGTGTATTAGCCTTGGCAGGGAAGAAAGCAATTTGCCTTTGGACCATAACTTTGTGAAATGGTGCATGTACTCTCAACAGTGCACACTATTTGCATTATTCTCAGAGTTACTGCTGTCTACCTACTTTGGTACCTGGCACCAGTGAATGCCTGCAGCAAATTTTCATGGCTTTTACATGTACATAACAGACATTTAACACCAAGGTGTGAACACACCAAACATAGGCAAGGGGAAAAAAGGGTGTACACAAAGGCAGGATGAAGGTTCAGTAACTGCCATGGATATCAAGTAACAGACAGCAGCCACTGTTGAACAGAATGAATGAGGGAGAGGAGAGGAAATTCCATTACTGGCTACCTCTTTTGTCATTCACAGATGTAGGCTGTTACCTACCTGGGAAACATGCTGTTCACATGCTGTTCTCTCACAACCCACCTCTCTTTATCTTTCTGACAAGGCTACCGAAGAGCTGGGCTCTTCAAATTGTGAGCTGAAGCTTAATCAACCCACAGAGTCATCCTGAGATGAACTTTAAATCAGCAATGAAGATGGCACAGACTTTCTGAAAAATGAAATTCCTTAATCTTCCCTGTGACAATAAAGGAAGCCTTTGATATCAGTGGCACAAAGGGTTGTACTCTGTCTTGTATTTTGTCATAGTATTTCACACTAGGAAATACCAGGAAATATCTGATCAGGATTTTAAATATTTTTCAATTGAGACATTATACATAATTTGAATAAAGAAATATAAAATTGACAGGAAAACTAGCTCTTGTTGGACCTGTTCCAACATAAGTGACCATTCAAACCAGCAGCCAGTGATCAGTTAAGATAAATTCCAGATGAAGCAGTTTCAAGCCAAATGGAAATCTCAGCAGTCTTTAGCCAAATCCAGTTAATTGTTTCATTATAAAATCATTTTATGACTCTATAATAAACCAATTATCTATATTTGGCCAATGACTTCAGAGATTTTCACTTTGCTGGGCAGAGCCTATGTCTATTGCACATATACTCCTATATTTTTTGTGTCTTACAATGGGTTGTGGGTACATTTAACAACACATCTGTGAATTTTAAAGCAAGGTCTCACACCAACTAGGAGCTAAAGACTGACAGTTATGATACAGATTTCAGGCTTACAGTTATTACAATGCATCCTGTAAACCCATTGTAGAATGCAACGGTCATTTTCCCAACAGACAATTCGCGATGCAATTAACCAATTTTAAAGGATCAGACACAAGGGGATAATTTTCATTTTCAATGCTTGAGTGCTAAATTGGCTGAGTGATCTGCTCGCCCAGTTTACCACCAAAGCGGTAAAGGTGAAAATTACAGCCAAGGTCATGTTTAGCAGCGTGCCTTAACATTTCTCTTCCCCCTCCACGAACTGAGCAGTGAGGAAGGCTGACACCACATCATCATAGATATACAGCACACCCAGAACACACTATGACCAGTGAGACAAGGTTTATACCTTCAATATTTACACATGGATTACCAGTAAGATATGTTACAAAGATTTACATTTACACATGCAATCTCCTTGGGGACCTTCACGTTCCTATCATGGATAAAATGGAGTGATAGTCATCTATTTCTGTTTTCTTATCTATTTTCTTTGGTACAACAGTGTGTTGAGACTTATTGGCTGCCACAACTACTTTTTTCTCTGATATAATTGATTGTTCTTTTCAGCCAGTACAGCCTGCTCAAGGGGCTTTTATTCAACCAGACTATGAAACCTTTAAAACATATTTAAGAGGCATTGCTCTGTACCTGTATTTCATTCCTAATCTCAAATAGGTAGGTGATAGTTTTTCTCTAATGCTGAAATCCACAGAATTCACACAATATTTCCAATGCTCTATGCAAGAAGCCATCGGTTTCTGTCTCAACGATGCACTCATAATAAAGTACAGCATGCAGTGTCGGGCAACATGGACTATTAATCCCAACTGTTCAGTACCAAACAATTGAAAGGGGGCAGCAGTTAATTACACAACTCATGTGGGAGGCGGTGGGGAGAAATCATTATATCAGCATCCTAGTCATGAGGCAGATAGACTCAGCATTGCACTGCTATTTATTGGGTCCTTGGGTTATACCACACATACAGACTCAGACACTGGTACATACAGGGTGAGCACAGATCTCAACTGACACTTAAATATGTAAAGTCAAACTAAACACTTAACCAGCCAGAAATTTGAGATCACACAAAAAATCTTCTGATGCCCTTGTGTTTTATTATGAAATATTTGTTGCAAATGAGAGAACTTTCTTTTAATCACACTCTATGCACAAAAGTGGCATAATAATTGTTAATACACTTAGAATTTCACTGTATTTCAGAGTTACTATTGCACATGCACCAGGAACATGAGCTGGAGAAGAATTCTGATATGCAGAGACACAGTATGTCCATTCCAATACTTGGATCAGAACTAATTTTGCTATAAGTTTCTGAGTTTAACTGGATTATTGAAAGAAACAAATAAAAAACACACAAAAGCAGAGCAACGCTTGGCACTTGCTTGAATTAGAACACCAGCTTGTGCATTATCAGCCTGCAGACTCAGCTACACAGGCAACACAAGGGGTACCTACAATTTAGGATTAAGGTGCTATGGTGTTCGTTTACCCTGCTTAGTGCTTCAGAGTGGCAAAGGCCATTTACCTAACTAATTTCTTAGGTAGGCAATGTCTAAAGATTAGGCAGTCTTATAAAGCCAGAGGAAGATGTTTTTAATGAAAATTACGAGGATCAAAATTTATGTAAAAGAAAGTTGGAAATAACTTCACAGTTTCAAACAAAACTGGTGCAGAGGTAAAGAAGCAGAGGGGTGAAAATGGGAGGAATGTGTTTCCAACTCTCTGGACAGCGAAACTATGGGACAGTGATGAAGTTGAATCCTGTTAAATACTATTATTTCCCAGTGATGCAGTTTTTGTTTCAGTCACACAAACATAATCACCACATCTTTCTATTTTGTAAAGGGATGTATTACATAAAAAATGTACTGAAGGATTAAGAAAAAAAGTGCAAGGAAACGTGCACACTGTCCTCCCAAAAATTGCCTCAAAAAAAGGAAACTTAAAAATCAGAAAGTATTAAAAGGATTCTGTTCTGCATTCATGCACCAGTTTCGAGCACCGCAAAATACCTTCGTCTTCATCGCCATCATTATCGGCTAGATCATCGCCCTGTTTCTTTGCATTGGCCCCTAGAATCGAAACGAGGAAAGACAAGGTGAAAGGAAACAAGAGAATTCAAAAATATCACGAATGTGAATCGCATCCCGTCAAAGATCATCCTAGAAACACTGAACCTGAAATATTTACTTAATCAACTGTACCCCTCTCCCCAGAAATACCAAACTCGACGACAACACAGCCTAATACAATTCATTTTTTAACTGAACATTTTAATGTGAAACAAGTCTTGGCTATTGATCTGAGAGAATGAGGAGCCAGCTCTTGACTGTTATATATCTGTACACTGAGAACTCTAACAGACTTCACACAACTGCCTTTCAGTAGAGTACCCAGTAAAGTTTGACAAGACATCTGCTAACTATGTCCTAGCCACAAAGACGGCTATATTTTCTGGTCAGATCATGGAACCTCATCAGTTGAAAACATATATCAAGCAGAGGTCCCAGCATTGATAGCACTAGCATATGTTACCACTATCTCTTGGTTCACATCAGGTGAAAGTTCCATTATCTTCCATACCCACCCCATTTCCGAGCCCTGACATCACAGTCCATTTAGTTAATAATCACAAATGTGGGTAATACAACAGCGCGTGATGAGGTCAGGCTATACTTTGATAAATTAAAGCACCTGACTTGCTTTGCCCCGTCTGCCCTTCTAAATAATCTCATGGTTCCTCAAAAGGGAATTATTGAGCTCTCAGTTAGCAAAGGACATTCCCTATCAGATAATGATGCAAGCTAACTGGAAAATCAAAATTATTTCCTGTTTTGATTTGGGATATTGCTGTTGAGGCACTACCATCACCCCATGTTTCACTTTTGCAGCCATTGCTGAAACTCCCCTGAAAGGCGTTTGTATTGGACTAGATCAGCAGTAGAAAGGAGGTTGCAAATGGTTTGTTTACTCCCCAACAGTGACTGAATTAAATGCGAACATCTGGCTACATACATCAACTGATCATTTCCACTAGCTAAACTACTTGCTGCGATAGTGCCTACAGTTGGTATGAGTCTGGACAGTACTTACTCTGTTTTAATTCTCACAACATGATCCACTGCCAAGATCTTGGAAACATGTTCTGATTGTTGTGGAATATCTAGCTTGGAATTCTACATTCCACAGAATGATATCACTGTGCCTGCCTTGTGCTCTGCAGCTATTCCAATGCATGCTGGACAATAACTCTTTGCTTAGCTTTTACTTTTGCATAAATATCATTTCCTTAGGTACATTAAGTGAAAAGTCCTACAGTTGTGGCATGCTTTGAGGTCATCCCAGCAAGAATGCTCTGCAAGATGGAGAAGCAACAGTAAAACCCCTCCCCCACCCCACCCACAGTAGTAAAAATGCAGTGTTACATATGATTGTCTCCATAACATCGTACACCTCTTTCAGACATGAGACAAGGACTGTTGGGGGAGAGATTTTCTCACATAAAGATGCTTCTAGCAGCGCTACACAGACATATGTTGATTCCCCAGGGATAAGCAGTGCTATAGGCTGCCAGCTGTGCCGCCTGCACAGTGTTCTTCATTGTGTTACGACCAGTTGAGAAGGAGTCTAGGGGTTCCCTCTCAGCCTTTACCTGGTTTAACCATAACAGGGTTTAATTTTTAAAAACATTTTTTTTAGCTCCGCCTTAGTGAATCCTTGTTTACTAATATCCAATTATAAGGCAAATAAACTAGCCAAACAGGTTTTCTTAGGTTTAAAGAAAAATGCTGAACTTTTAAGCTCTAATTCAGTTAACACCTATGGATACGTGACGCGCCCCGCTAGCATGCATACGCGATACACGCATGCAGATAGAAACAGAAAAGAGCAGAAGAAATAAAGTGGAAAAGTTTGAGGCAATATCTGAAGATGGTTTTGGTTACTGTTCTTCGAGCTCGCAGTAAAGTCCTTGACTGTAGGTAGGTCTTGCTTTTTAGGTAGGGCCCAGTATTCTTCTTAAACCTTGTTTGATGTAGGAGACTTTTCTCTCTTGAAGTTCATGTGTCCTCAGTGGGTCCAGAGGCTTGTGAGACAGAGATGGGAGCAGACAGGAGAGGTCTTCTCACTCCAGGAGCAAACAGTCTTTTTCTGAGTTCAAAAACTCTGTGGTTAGTTCAAAAAAACCTGGGCCAGCCAGTTAGTCAAGTGACCAGCTGGTTTAACCAGTCCTGGCTTTTGTGGATGTATCACCTTAGCAGTCTCTGGAATGCTCTTCCTTACAACTTCAATGTCTGGTGATCAAAATCCATTGTGGGTTGAATGTGCCAGGGAATGGTCCTTTTGTCTCCACAAGCACTGTCTGTTAGTATGCAAATGTTTTTCAGCTAAGTATCTGGCCCTTGTAACAGGCCTGCTCTTCTTCCCAGCAAGTTCAAAATCAATGTTCGTATGACAAAATCAATATGTATCATTCTTGGCAGGTGGGGGCCTGCATGACAATTGATATCATTGATAAATGCTGTGCGGGCCATGCAGGTAGTGGCCCACCACGCTGCATGACCTGGTGAATCGAGGCAAGTCTGCTAGAAGCAGCGCTACACAAACAAATTTCTCACCTGTTGTTTCTGAACAAAATACTGAACGTAAATATTTATGTTAATATTGAACAAAGCTTTGTTTTTATTCATTTTTAATGGAATGTGGGCATTCCTCGCAATGCCAACATTTGTTGCCCATCCCTAATTGCCCTTGAGAAGGTGGTAGTGAGCTGTCTTCTTGAACCACTGCAGTCCATCTAATGTAGGTACACCCACAGTGTTGTTAGGGAGGGAGTTCCAGGATTTTGATTCAACAACAGTGAAGGAACGGCGATTTAGTTCCAAGTCAAGATGATGTGTGGCTTAGAGGGGAGCTTGCAGGTGGTGGTGTTCTCATGCATCTGTTGCCCATGTCCTTCTAGGTGGAAGAGGTTGCAAATTTGGAAGGCACTGTCAAAGGAGGCTTGGCAAGTTGCTGCAGTGCATCTTGTATATGGTACACACTGCTGCCACTGCACGCCTGTGATGGAGGGAGTGAATGTTTAAGGTGATGGATGGGGTGCCGATCACATGAGCTGCTTTGTCCTGGACGGTGTCAAGCTTCTTGAGTGTTATTGGAGCTGCACTCATCCAGGCAAGTGGACAGTATTCCATTTTACACCTGACTTGTGCCCTGTAGATGGTGGACAGGCTTTGGGGAGTCAGGAGGTGGATTACTCGCTTCAGAGTTCCTAGCCTCTGACCTGCTCTTTTAGCCACAGTATATAAGTGGCTGCTCCAATTCAGTTTCAGGTCAATGGTAGCCCCTAGGATGTTGATAGTGGGGAATTCAGCGATGATAATGCTGTTAAATGTCAAGGGGAGATGGTTAGATTCTCTCGTTGGAGATCGTCATTGCCTGGTACTTGTATGGTGCGAATGTTACTTGCCACTTATCAGTCGAAGCCTGAATGTTGTCCAAGTCTTGCTGCATTTGGACAAGGACTGCTTCAATATCTGAGGAGTTGCGAATAGTACTGAACATCGTACTATCAGCAGCAAACATCCCCACCTCTGAGCTTATGATGAAGGGACGGGCATTGATGAAGCAGCTGAAGATGGCTGGACATAGGACACTATCCTGAGGAGCTCCTGCAGCAATGTTCTGGGCTGAGATGATTGACCTCCAACAACCACAACCGTCTTCCTTTGTGCTAGTTATGACTCCAACCAGTGGAGAATTTTCCCCCCGATTCCCATTGATTTCAATTTGGCTAGGCCTCCTTGATGCCGTACTTGGTCAAATGCTACCTTGATATCAAGGGCAATGACTCTCACCTCGTCTTTTGAGTTTAGCTCTTTTGTCCATGTTTAAACCAAGGCTGTAATGAGGTCAGGTGCCAAGTGTCCCTGGCGGAATCCAAACTGAGCATCAGTGAGCAGGTTATTGCTGTTTAAGTGGCGCTTGATAGCACTGTCGACGACAACTTCCATCACTTTGCTGACGATCGAGAGTAGACTGATGGCATGGTAATTGGCCAGATTAGATTTGTCCTGCTTTTTGTGGACAGGACATAGCCGGGCAATTTTCCATTTTGTTGGGTAGATGCCAGTAGAACATGGCTACCCGACCCGAACCCGACCAGACACGACAACATATGTCGGGTTCAGGCTGGGTCATGTCTCTCTTCCGGCTCCAGCATTCGATTTCGGGTCGGGTCGGGCCGGGTTGGACAGAATGCTGCCTTTTGGTCAGGGAGGGAAAAGCTTCCAGATTTGAACAGCCAGGATGTCAAGGCGGGAAACGTGCATCTGGACTCCGCACTAATCTGCAGTGAGCGATTCCATCCAAGGTAGGCACAACCTCTTTAATATAATCAACTTCATTCCGGTGTCAGGTCGGGTCCGATCGGGCGCGGGAAAAAAATCAAAGGACTAGGGCCTGGTCGGGCTCGGGTCGGGTTTCAATTGCAGACCCGAGCAGACCTTTAGATGCCAGTGTTGAAGCTGTACTGGAACAGCTTGGCTAGGGGCGCGGCTCATTCTGGAGAACAAATCTTCAATACTATAGCCAAGATGTTGTCAGGACCCATAGCTTTTGCAGTATCCAGTGCCTTCAGCTGTTTCTTGATATCACATGGAGTGAATCGAATTAGCTGAAGATTGGCATCTGTGATGCTGGGGTCCTCAGGAGGAGGCCGAGATGGATCATCCACTCGGCACCTCTGGCTGAAGATAGTCACAAATGCTACAAATATATTTTCCTGAAGAAAGACTTGGATACAAAATGTAATACTGTTCCCAGAACCAACTGATGCCCCGAGCAAGTAATATTAACACATTACAAGGAGATACCATTTTAAATATCTGTTTACATATTTATAATCCCAAATATCTTAAAAATTCTAAAGGAACTACCTTTCTAGGTGGCACAGCAAATATAATGTAGCAATACAAGTTCTAAACAACAGCCTCAAAAAGTGAAGAATGACAATATATGATGGCTGTCCCTGGCCTCATAATGGCAGAGAAGCATGAAGAAGAAATGTTTCTGAACCCGCATAGCTTGAGCACTCTTAGAAAGCTGGAATTGCCTAATCCCCAAATACTGACCAATTTTTGGCCACCAAACCTCCCTCACACACCAAAGGCTGAATTCTCATTTTAGGGTCAGGACCATTTCCAAGTCCCGACTCGATTCCACATCGGCGCATGATGGCCGACGCAATTTTCAAAGACTGGTCCAATGGCGGGTTCGCCGTCCAGTTAAGGGCAGTGGATGTGATGAGGAGGCAGGCATCAAACGTGGTGAGCCTGAGTTATAGGACAAACGGCAGCTATTATAGAGTTGGGTGATTTATTTCAGAATGGAAACAAGAGGAGAGCAGCAGGCCAGGTTCTCTTGCAAGGGCAGCCCCACAGTTTACAGATGCCTCCCTTGAGGTACTTTTAGACGTGGTTGCTGCATGGCGGAGTATTTTGTTTCCAGAGAGAGGCAGGAGGCGGCCAACCAGCCAGATGAAGCAGGCATGGCTGGAAGTGTCTTATGAAGTGAGCAGTCACAGCAATATCAGCCGGGCACAGTGCCGGAAGCACTTCAATCACCTTCTGAGGGCTGGCAAGGTGGGTGCAATGTGACGCCCAGATGAAAGGCTTTCTGTTCTGTAGTGACCAGAATACCCACGAGCTGAGCAGCCCAAGGGTACATAGTGCTCCCAGAACATGGAAAATATGAGTGCCCAGAACGCCAATGAGCCATTGACAAAACTGACACCACAAGCAATTGTGGAGGAGGCAACACTAAAGGCAGTGAAATCCCATGTGTTTGACCTGTTGGAGGTGGTGAAAGAGGGCACCATGGTCTTAACTCTCTCACTCGTGACCTTGCAGGTGAAAAGAGAATACTACTCCAGAGAAAAGGCCCTTGTTCAGGTGGTGGGGGTCCATACTCTAGTTATTCTAACATCCATGGAGGAGGAGACCCTTGATATTGTCAGGGTGGCAGCCCATCAGGAAGTCAACGATGGCAAGATGTGGGTCCTTCCAAGACAGGGTGAAGTGATCTTACCATCTCCAGGTGACAGGAATGGAGTTTCCTCTTCCTCCGTTTCCTCCATAGCAATATATAAGCTCTAGTGGTCTGCTACATCTCTGCAGAACCAGCTGCTGACAGAAACAAGTTTTCCCAACCAGCTTCTTATGTCTACAACAGGGCAGGTTGTGGAGGGGGTTCCAAGGCATGACAATGTGATGCCGTTGTCTTATTCAGTGGAGGAAGAAGCAACTGGGCCAACACCATCACATCAGTCAAGCACACCCTCCTCCAGCGAAGATACACTCACCTCGAGCTTAGAATGGGTGGCACAGGGGACCAACACTTCACATGTGAGGAGAAGGAGGTGAGGGAGGCAGGGACAGCTGTGGATAGGCCGCCTTGGAGGCTGGAAGACAGACACAGCCATGCTTAGCTGGGCACAGATGCAGAGCCTCAGGAGTCACACACAAGGCGGGTCTTCCTGGAGCAGCAGTGGGAGAGTTGCACCCAAACATCAGCACTCCCTGAGGCCATGTGGAATCATGGGCAGAGAATGGAGGAGTCCATCCCTGACACGTACTCCACCATGTCTCAGGCACTGGAACGCATGAACTCATCCATTGAGTGAGTGACCAACTTCGTGGAGTACTATATGTGGGATCACTCTGAGTGGATGCAGGAACAGCGCACTGACTTGCACAGAATGTACGCCATATTCAGTAGCATTGATCAGTCAATGACACTAATGATGCAAAGATGTATGGAGTGGATGCCAGGTGTGCCCCAGCTGGTGGATCCCTCTGTCATTCATGCGCGGCACGAAAGGGCTGAGGCCATCAGTGATGATGACGAGGACTCACTCCTAATGGGGCATCGTCATCCTCTATACAGGAAATACCTGTAACCAAGACTGTTCCTGCAGGGGAAATAGAGGCCACAAAAGGATGGTTGAGGATTTCAGCAGCAAATGAGTTGAGGCAGGGGTGGAACTGGCGATATTATGGAGTGGCTATGGGATTGCAGGCTCATCTCGGGACCAAATAAGATGCCAAGGTCGTGAACGGTCTGTTTCAGCCTCAGTCAGTGACCAGGAACAGGCATGGAGTTGGTAACTAGGGAACAGAGATTGTGGCTGGGAAGAAAATGGCTTCAATCTTACCAATACTTAGTTGGAGGAAATTTCTGCTCATTCAGGGCTCTCCATGTTGGACAAGTAGCATGACAAATCAGAGACAATGGAAGGGTTGTTAGGTGGTGGTAAGGTGGAGCTAGATTTCTTGATGCTGTGCTTTTGGATGGTGTTTTGGATAGCATGTAGATAAAAAAAAAATAGGAGGGGACAGGATAGATCCTTGGGGGGGTCTACAGAGATAATGATACCAGAACAGCAACAGAAACCATTGCAGAAGATTCTCTGGCTACAACGGGACAAAAAAGAATGAAACCAGGAGGGCAGTCCCATTCAGCTGGGCAATAGGTGAGTGGTGCTGGAGGAGGATGGTGTGGTCAACTGTGTCAAAGGCTACAGACAGCTCGGAAAGAATGAGAAGGGACAGCTTACCATGGTCACAGACAAATAGGATGGATTTGTGATTTTGATATGGGCTGTTTTAGTGTTGTGGCAAGGGTAGAAACCTGATTCGAGGGAAAAAGATGGCCATGGATTTGAGAGGCAACAACATCTTCAAGGACTTTGGAGAGGAAGGGGAGGTTGGAGGTGGAGCCATAGCTTGCAAGGGTATTTTTGAAGTGGGGGGTGTTGACGGCAGATTTGAAGGGGAGAGGCACAGACCCGGAGGAGTGAGAACCATTAACAGTGTCAGCTAACATGGGGGCCAGGAAGAGAAATTGGATGATCAACAGTTTGGTGGGAATAGGGCTGAGAGAGCAGAATGTAGGTCTCATGGACGAGATGACCTTGGAGAGGGCATGAGGGTGATCGGTGAGAAACTAGAGAAAGATGTGAGTTTGGGGTTAAGACCAGGGGGAACCTTAGAAGAAGTTTAGCTTTGTGGGTTAGGGTAAGGCAGAGAAGCAGCAGAGGCAGCCAATCTTAATGACTGAGATGATGATTTATAGTGGGGAAAAGTTAGGGTTATCTTTGCATTCCAGGATGATTCTAGAATAGTGAGCAGTTTAGGCAGAGGTCAGCAAGACCCGATAGTGCTTTATGTGGTCCAGCCAGATCTGACAATGAATGGTTAAACCAGTTGTCAGTTGTATCATCGATCTCCAACTACTCCGGTACATATCTTTGAGGATTAAGACTGGTAGGATATTTGCACTAGCACCGGTTTCAATCTTGACCTTGAGTGTATGTTTGCCAGCTTTCTTTGGGCACTTGATGTTGATAATGGCAAAAGCTTTCAGTTGTTTGACTTCTTCAATGTGATGTGTAATGCTGACAATGTGGAACGCTTGCTTGTCTTCTGACTGAGACATGCTCCTACCTGAGTCTTGTCTCAGGTCTGTTTTGCTGTGGACCTCTTGGCTTGTGTTTATACAGGTCTCTGGCACTTTCCTTGCTGCTGTCGCCGTGTTGTCCATTCGTTTGCGTCCAACTGTGACTTCTGGCTTCGTCTTTGGAGCCAAAATTCCTGCATAGGCGGGCCCAGTGTCCTTTTACACCGCACACCTTGCAAAGATCTCAAAATGCAGGGCAATTTCGCGGCGAGTGGGACAGATCACACTTACCACACAGTTTGCTTGCTCTTTTCGACGTAGTTATGGTGCCGATACTGTTGGCTGCACCTAGTGCTTGTCCAGCTACAATGGCTTCGTACATCCTGCAATCTTCCAGTACTGCATCAATGCTTCGACCTTTATTTTTCCCGAAGAGGTCTTTCTGGAATGCTTCAATGCATGTTGATACAATCACTAGCTCTATCATTTGGTCTGACAGCTCAGCTTCCGAAAAATCATATTCATTGCCCTTACTTCGGCATCTGCTGACAAACTGGTCTATTGATTCCTATGGCTGTTACTCGTAGGACATCAATGCTATGCAGTGAATTCTGAAATTCACTTGCAATCGGAGCTGGTCTTCCAGCACTTTCCATTTCTTAGCGGGATCTTTCTGGTCCTGCTCAGATAATCCAGAGGTACAGATTCTGTGCAATCCCTCTTTTACAATCACGATCATTATTTTTACAGCCTGCTTTTCAGGTTCTGTAATTACTTGGTCTGTAAAGCATATTTGCATTCTCTGTTGGAACAGTTTGAATTCGGATAGGATATCCAAGGCTTTCCAGTTCATGCTGGGAAATAATTTGGTATCCATTTTTCTGCTGTTCTTTTCGCTTTAAATCTTGCTTTAAGAACTTGCAAGTACTTTTTTTTCTGCTGGTCTGTTCATAAAGTCGTTCAAAAGACAATTCTTCACAATTGAGTGGTTTTATGAGTTTTTTTAAAAACTCAGGTTGAGTGAATGAAAACTCTTCAGCATTCAAATGATTTAATGATTTCTATTTATAGCTGTAGCTGCGAGCTGCGTGAATGGAGGATTCCTGCGCTTTTCACTGTCGGGCGCCTCCTGTAATGGTGTCTACCACGATCAGCCTAAAGGATTGGGTCTTCCCTGTGTTTTTTACTCTCCCAGGGAGCCTTTGAGAGAAAAAGAAATCAACCTTTTAATGGCTTCAAGGCTTCTCTTTTTTTTTATAAACTGGGGTTCCTGTACCGACGGCAGACTGACTCACCTGATCACAATGATTGATCTGCAGTCTGTCGTTCAAAGCTCTGTCTTGGCAGCTGAAGGCAAGCTTTTTCTTTAACTTTGGGCCAGTATTTTTCTTTAACTTTCCCTCTTCCAGCTGCAGGTATTTTTAAGCTGTTTCCCTGTGGTCTTCAAACTTGGATTCTGTTTTCTCACCACAGCTGCCACCATGACGTGCAGTTGATAGTGAAGAGGATAGCTGTCGACTCCAGAATTACATCAATGGTTGGTTGAGTGGGCGGAAAAGTAGCAAATGGAATTCAATCCAGAGAAGTGTGAGGTAATGCATTTGAGGAGGGCAAACAAAGTGAGGGAATACACAATAAATGGGAGGATAATGAGAGGGGTGGAGGAAGTGACAGAACTTGGAGTGCATGTCCCAAGGTCCCTGAAGGCAGCAGGACAGGTGGATAGAGTGGTGAAGAAGGCATTTGGAATGCTTTCCTTTATTGGCCGAGGTATAGAATACAAAAGCAGGGATGTAATGCTGGAACTGTGTAAAACGCTGGTTAGGCCACAGCTGGACTACTGCGTACAGTTCTGGTCATCACATTATAGGAAGAACATAATTACTCTGTACAAAGTACAGAGGCGATTTACAAAAATGTTGCCAGAGCTTGAAAGTTGCAGCTATGAGAAAAGATTGGAAAGGCTAGGGTTGTTTTCCTTAGAAAAGAGGAGTCTGAAGGGTGATTTAATTGAAGTATACAAAATTATGAGAGGCCTAGATAGAGTAGACAGGAAGGACCCGTTTTCCCTAGCGGAGAAGTCAATTACCAGGGGGCACAGATTTAAGGTGATTGGTAGAAGGATTAGAGGGGACATGAGGAAAAACTTTGGGTGTCTGGAATTCACTGCCAGAATCAGTGCTAGAGGCAGAAACCCTCAACACATTTAAAAGGTACCTGGACATGCACCTGAAGTGCTGTAACCTGCAAGGCTACGGACCAGGTGCTGGAAGGTGGGATTAGATTGGGCAGCTAGCTTTTACGGCCAGCGCAGACATGATGGGCTGAAATGCCTCCTTCTGAGCCGTAATTTTTCTATGCAATGAGATGCTTCTTTACGTTGTACGGTGCAACATAAAATGAGATGTGTAGAATTCAGGTAGTTGGAGTCTCAAAACAGGTTTATTAAACAACTAACAACTATATACAGTACAGAGCTATCTATTTGCAGGTCTTGCCTCTTGGTGTTATAGTAGCAGTGTGAGACTGGCATGTAGTCACATGGCTACATCTTGGCACTTAGTTCTTTAGCATACTAAGATCTTAAAGGTACATTACTCTTAAAGGCAATCGCACAAAACTAGCACTGACCCTTGGGGAACACCACTGTCTACCATCCTCCAGTCTAAAAATAACCATTTACCATGACTCAATCTGTTTTGTCCTTAAGTCAATTTTTTTATCCAAGTTTACACTAACCCTCCTATTTCATGAGCCTCAATTTTGTTTGCCAGCCTTTAATGCGGTACTTTGTCAAATGCTTTCTTAAAATCCAGAGAGGTAACATTCACTGCACTCCCTTCATCAACCTTCTCTATTACTTCATCAACAAATTCAATTAGATGAGTCAAGCACAATCTGCCTTTTATAAATCCGAGCTGGCTCTCCTTAATTAACTCAAACCTCTCCAAGTGCCTGTTGATTTGTTTCCCTGATTATTGTTTCTAAAGCCTTACCCACCAGTGATGTTAAAGTGACCAGTCTGTAGTTACTAGGAATGTTCTTAAACCCCTTCTTAAACAAGGGTGTCACGTTTGCCACTTTCCAAACCTCTGGCACCTCCCTCTTACCTACGGAAGCGTGGAAGATTATGGCAAGCTGTTCCGCTGTCTGCGCCCCTTCTTCCATTAGCAATGGCTGCCAATCATGCCCTCCCAGCTCCCAATGGCTGCAGTTTTTCCTCAGAGGCTGACACTATCTTGCTTCCTTTCCTATTTTAATATAAAGCCCCACTTCCACCTACCCATACCTCAGCTGCACTTCCTATCCACACATTCCCCCAACCATCCCATTGACTGGTAGACCCGAATATTTACTGGAAGGCAGGGAAGGAGCGGGGTCATGGGTCAGCAGCCAGGAAAACTCAAAATACCGGGAATGCAGCAGCCCTCTCCCTCTTGTTGGGTGATTAAAATTTCCCCCTCCCCCCATTCCCCTTCTCCAATTTCTGGCTGTCCCATGCCTTAATCTTCCTCCCCCTTGGTGTTCTGAGTTCTCCTTCCTCAACACGTCACCGCCTTTCATTGACTGAATTTTCAGTCATTGGCAGCCCTCTCCCTTATTCTTTGCACTTAGAGGATTTCCCAACCAGAAGCAGAGTCCACTGAATAAAAGTCATCCTTCGCCCCTCTCCCTCAGCCTCTTTTCTTCTCTCTTCTTCCTCAATTCTTTCCCTCCACTCTCCCCTCTTCTATCACACTGTCAACACACTCTGCCACCTCCTTCCCCATTTCCCCATCCCTCCTCTCCTTTCATTTTCCTTCCAATGGAAGATCCTGCTATTTGAAAAATGGTACATCTTGTGCTCATTTCTTGTTCATCACACTTTTAGGTGTCACACTCAAATATCTGCCACTTTTTAAAAAAAAAGGATGAACAAAGGAATATATTAAGACGACAAACAAACCATCCAGAAACTGAAAATACCAGTCAAAACATATGTAGCCCTGTAATTAGCAAATCACACTTTAAACAGAGACAAATAAAAGCAAGGTTCTATTCCAATATTCAACCTGAACAGCAATTAAATTCTGAATGAACTCACCCAGTGTTTACTTAACAGCAATTAAACTTTGTAACCTTAATGGGACGCTTCAGCTTTGTAGCAGAGTAATGCCCTTGCCGTTGTAAAATAGTGTGCAATTGACTTCCCACGTTCAGTGCTGTGGGAGATCCATTTGTAGTATAAACATGATCCATGTGATCCATGTGTGCACCAGTTTTTCCTGCTAAGCGTCATAGTATTCTACATGGAAATATTTGGCTGCATTTGCCAAGTTATTTGCTCAAATCCCACAGTCATAGGGGAATGAGAGGTTTAAAACCAGGCAGAAACTAAACCAATTAATTTTTCTAGATTACCTTCAGCCACAACAAATCAGAACTTGGTAAGTATGAGAGGAAATGAAAATTTTCTAACGAAAAAAATCAAGAAACTGAATCAATCAAATTGCTTAAAAAAATCAAAAACCCTCATCTGCCAATTATCTCTCAAAAACATTTTTAGTTTGTGTGTTTTGAATCTTAAAGGCTTCAAATATTTGATCTCCTTGCTGCTGTAAGCACTATAAAAATATCCCTGCCACTATAAACCTTTAATTCAATTACACTCGTCCCCTTTAAGGTGTTGCTACAGGCCCACCAAGACTGACCACACTGTCAGAATTTCCATCCTCTCAATAGTTGCCTATTCTTCTTCTTTCTTCTTTGGGCCTCCTTATCTCGAGAGACAATGGATACGCGCCTGGAGGTGGTCAGTGGTTTGTGAAGCAGCGCCTGGAGTGGCTATAAAGGCCAATTCTGGAGTGACAGGCTCTTCCACAGGTGCTGCAGAGAAATTTGTTTGTTGGGGCTGTTGCACAGTTGGCTCTCCCCTTGCGCCTCTGTCTTTTTTCCTGCCAACTACTAAGTCTCTTCGACTCGCCACAATTTAGCCCTGTCTTTATGGCTGCCCGCCAGCTCTGGCGAATGCTGGCAACTGACTCCCACGACTTGTGATCAATGTCACACGATTTCATGTCACGTTTGCAGACGTCTTTATAGCGGAGACATGGACGGCCGGTGGGTCTGATACCAGTGGCGAGCTCGCTGTACAATGTGTCTTTGGGGATCCTGCCATCTTCCATGCGGCTCACATGGCCAAGCCATCTCAAGCGCCGCTGACTCAGTAGTGTGTATAAGCTGGGGGTGTTGGCCGCTTCAAGGACTTCTGTGTTGGAGATATAGTCCTGCCACCTGATGCCAAGTATTCTCCGAAGGCAGCGAAGATGGAATGAATTGAGACGTCGCTCTTGGCTGGCATACGTTGTCCAGGCCTCGCTGCCGTAGAGCAAGGTACTGAGGACACAGGCCTGATACACTCGGACTTTTGTGTTCCGTGTCAGTGCGCCATTTTCCCACACTCTCTTGGCCAGTCTGGACATAGCAGTGGAAGCCTTACCCATGCGCTTGTTGATTTCTGCATCTACAAGTTGCCTATAAAGAGTGCAATTAATGTTGGCAGCTTGACAATTCAATATTAATGAGGCCTGACCACAAAAATTGATCAAGCCTCCCATCGGCAGCACCGGACAGCAAAGCAATGCCTGCACTCACCAACTGCCTGATATACACACCCGAATTGAAATGCACCCTTGATAAGTTATGATTCACTGATGTTCTGAATGTGTTAGCCATAGCACAGTGATAGGAATCTCAGTTCTCATTCAGAAGGTTATGCGTTCACATCCTATTCCAGAGATTTGGGCACATAATCTCGGGTGACACTTCAGTGCAATACTGAGGGAGTGCTGCACTCTCAAGAGGTACCGTCTTTCAGTTGAAACATTAAAAAGGCCCCGACTGCCCTCTCAGTTGGACGTAAAAGATTCTATGGCTCTACTGAAGAAGAGCAGGGGAGTTCTTCGCAGAGTTCTGGTCAATATTGGGGTCATCAGTGGAGGGGCCTAGACAGGCTGTTCGCTGGGGAGAAGATTGGGGGTTGGGGTGGACTTGGTGAGGAGCCAGAAAAGGTAGATAGGTCAGGGTTGGAAAGCTCGGGGAGGTTTCAATAACTGGGGAGGTTAACAAGGTAACTAGTGGAAAGAACTCAAGCTCTTCCTGGTCCACAAGCAATGCAGGAAAAGCACTTATCTGTTCTATCCAGCAGTTCTCACCTCTCTTCAGCTTCCCAAGGCCTATGAAAACCAGTTGGCCTGGGTTAAAGCTTAAACAGGGATAAAACCTTAGGCATGCAGCCTCATTAAAATATTTAAATGGCAGTCTCACGTCTTGAGAGTGGGTTGGTTGCCCGTCATTCATCCTGGAAGTGGAAGGGTTTGTCACAGTTGGGCTCAAGCTTGAAATTGATAACATTTTAACTTCACACCCAACACTCCCCGCCCCCCGCCCCCACCACCTGCTGTTTCTGGGGGTTAAAATTATCCACTATGTGCTTATTTCTCCAAATGATTTCAAAACAAGCAGTTCCGTGAACCTTAAAACCTTTTTCAGGATAAGATTGAACAGGAAACTATCTTCAAATGCTTATTTAATGCTCTGAGAGAAACTGGATGATGAAGACAGAAAGACAGAGATTGAGGAGATGATTACAGCACCTGCTGTTTTTTCTTATGCTGCAAATTCAAGAACAGCTATTCAAGTAAAAACAATTAATTAAGGCACTCAAAGGCAAAAAAGATAATTGGGAAGAAATTCAACTTATGGCAAAAAAATGGGCATAATGCCAATGATGTCGGCAAAAGGCGTTAGTCAAATTGGTGTTTGTGCGTTAATTAATCATAGAATGGTTACAGCACAGAAGGAGGCCATTCAGGCCATCTCTGCAAGTTCAATTCACCTAGTCCCACTTCCCCACCTTTTCTCCCTATCTCTGCAATTTTTTGCTTCAGATAATTATCCAATTCTCTTTTGAAAGCCATGATTGAATGTGCCTCCACCACACTCACAGACAGTGCATTCCAGATCATAAACACATACTGCATTTAAAGCTTTTCCTCATGCTGCCTTTGCTTCTTTTGCCAATCACCTTAAATCTTGTACGATTCTCGATCCTTCCATCAATGGGAACAGTTTCCCCCTATCTGCACTGTCCAGACCCCTCATGATATAGAACACCTCTTAAATCCCCTCTCAACCTTCTCTCCTCCAAGAAGAACAGCCCCAGCTTCTCCAATCTATCCATGTAACTGAAGTTCTTCATCCCTGGAAGTGGGGAGGTTTGCTGATGATTGTATATTGTTCAGTACCATTCACAACTCCTCAGATACTGAAGCAGTCCATGTCCATATGTAGCAAGACCTGGACAACATTCAGGCTTGGGCTGATAAGTGGCAAGTAACATTTGCGCCACACAAGTGCCAGGCAATGGCCATCTCCAACAAGAGAGAATCTAATCATCTCCTGTTGACATTCAATGGCATTATCATCACTGAATTCCCCACTATCAATATCTTTGGGGTTACCATTGACCAGAAACTGACTGCAGCAGCCACATAAATACTGTGGCTACAACAGCAGGTCAGAGGTTGGGAATTCTGTGGTGAGTAACCCACCTCCTGACTCCCAAAGTCTGTCCACCATCTACAAGGCACAAGTTAGGAATGTGATGGAATACTCTCCACTTGCCCAGATGAGTCAGCTTCCAACAACACTCAGGAAGCTTGACTCCCTCCAAGACAAAGCGGCCTGCTTGATCAGCACCCCATCCAGCACCTTCAACATTCACTCCCTCCACCACCGACACACAGTAGCAGCAGTGTGTACCATCTACAAAATGCACTGCAGCAACCCACCATGTCTCAACAGCACCTTCCAAACTCGCAACCTCTTCTACCTAGAAGGACAAGGGCAGCAGATACATGGGAACACCACCACCTGCAAGTTCCCCTCAAAGTCTCACACAATTGTGACTTGGAACCAAATCACCGTTCCTCCCACCGCTCTTGCTTAAAATCTTGCTGTGTACAAATTGGCTGCTGTGTTTGCCTATAAAACAACATTGACTTCTGTTCTAAAGTTATTTAGTGCCATAAAGTGTTTTGGGATGTCCTGAGAATGCTATATAAGTACAAGTTCTTTTTTTCATGTCTCCTTGCCAGCTTCCTGAGCTATACTCTATAGCTACTCCAATTCATCCGAAACTCGATTACCCACATCCTGGCCCACATAATATGCCAACATTACTGTCCTTATCAACATCCAATGGCTCCCGTCTCCCAGTACACTAATTCCAAAATGCTCATCATTATTTAGAAATCCTTTTATGCCTCACCCAATCTTATCTCAGCTCCTCGAGCCCTATATCACTACTAAAGTAATTTGATCCTCTGACTCTGGGTCTCTTGTGTATCCTCCACCATCTACTCCATTATTGGTGACAGAGACATCATCCCTACTCTTTCTCTCCGAATGCATTGCCTTGCTACGTTTCTCTCAGCTTTAAAAGCCTCAACACCCTTTCTTTAAGGAGCCTCTTTCTGGTCAGACCCTTAATCCATTTCTTCTCTGTGAAACTTTTTGGATGTTTCCAATTACATTACATACAAAAGCAAGTTATTTTTATATTCAGCTTCATATTCAGCTTCATATTTGACATTTCATTATTGGCCTGTGAGTTATGTGACTATCCATCCATTTTCTGATTTGCACTTACATGAAACCTTTAATGTAGTGAAGTGTCATTAGATGCTTCAATGAAAGGAAGATGACAGCATTACCTAGTTAATGGCAGTGTATGCGGAATGAAGTTGATCTTGGTAAAAGTGGGTAGAAGTGTGTAAAATTGGCAATGGTCTTGATGAATAATGCTGGGAAACACTGATCAGGCTTGGAGCTGCCTTCTGAGACTGAACAGGATTCTGCTTGAGGCATGCATCCCTTCAGTTTTCCAGAGTACTTTTGAGGTTTCTATCCATAAGGAGAATTTTAATGTGCTTGAAACAATCGGGAAATTTCTGATATCAGCGGAACTTAAGGTGGTTCTTTATTTTACCATACATCAGATGCTCTGGAGGCCTGTAAAGTAATCAAAAAGATACACAATTTATTCTGTAAGAAGTGTGCAGGACAAGTTGCGACTTTATTTGTGATACAGAGCATTGTAAGGCTCAGAAGCAACCCACCTACATTGTTTACATTAATATCCATAAGGCTCTCAGGTTGGTGTCTCATTCCGCTGTAATGAAGCAACAGGAAGTTATGGAAGTAAATGACCAAATCTCAGATTTTATCCAGATGTGGACTCCAGGTTCAAGATTGCTGTAAAGGTGGATGAGAGATTTATCAAATCTATCTCTCCTCAAAGGGAAGTGAGGCAAGATTGTCTACTGTCACTCATCCTATTCAATATTTGGATGGACATTCCAAGCAAGAAGCAGCACTTGCAGGAAGTACTGTTGGGCAAACAGATATTCTACAGCTGTGACACGGTGGTTGATTTGTAAGCAGGACAGTTTCATGGCTATACAAGTAAAAAATACTTTCCTGAATCAGGATATAACATTTCCACGTTCCAGACTTTGGCACAATAGCTGTTTCCAAAGAATTAGTTATTTCATCTTTAACCTCTCTTAGCATTCTGGACGACTGTGCAGAACTGGTTATGTATCAACAATACATAAAACACTTTTAATACCAACTCCTTTTTGATATTCTAGTGCTTTCTCTACCTTGCTGTCTTCATCTCTTAATGCCCCCCTTTCTGTGACTGTCCTCTTGTTTCTGATATCCTTATGAAAGCATTATCCTCTGTATGTCACTAGTACACTTTCAATTTGAAGAGCCTCCTCAAACGACCGTAAACAGCTGCAATTAGCAGAAACTTGCCATCCTCATTATTTCAATCTTTGGGCATGGCCAAACAAGGGTGGTGCTGTTGTGGTCTGGCATACCAACCTCTACCTTGCAGAGGCTGAGTGCCAACTCTCAGACAGTTCTTCCTACCTCCCCCTGGACCATGACCCCACCACCAAACATCAAGCTACCGTCAACAGGACTGTCACTGACCTCATCTCCTCTGGAGATCTTCCCTCTACAGCTTCCAACCTCATAGTCCCGCTACCCCAGACAGCCCGCTTCTACCTCCTTCCTAAAATCTACAAACAAGACAATCCAGGCAGACCCATCGTTTCAGCCTGCGCCTGCCCCACTGAACTTATTTCTTCCTATCTTGCCTCTATTTTTTGTCCGCTGGACCAGTCTCTTCCCACCTACATCTGTGACTCTTCTGACGCCCTTCGTCATTTTGGTAATTTTTAGTTTCTTGGCCCTAACCGCCTCCTCTTCACTATGGACGTCCAATCTCTCTACACCTCCATTCCCCCACCAGGATGGTCTGAGGGCTCACCACTACTTCCTTGAACAGAGGCCCAACCAGTCCTCATCCTCCACCACCCTCCTCCGCCTGGGTGAACTTGCTCTCACATTGAACTTCTCCTTAAACTCCACTCACTTCCTTCAAGTAAAAGGTGCTGTTATGGGTACCTGCACAAGTCCTAGTTATGCCTGTCTTTTTGTGGGATATGTCAAACATTCCTTTTTTCAGTCCTACTCAGGTCCCCTCGCCCAACTCTTTTTTCTGGTGCATTGATGACTGTATCGGTGCTGTTTCCTGCTCCTGCCTCGAACTGGAAAACTTTATTAACTTTGCTTCCAATTTCCACCCTTCTCTCACCTTTACATGGTCCATCTCCGACACTTCCCTTCCCTTCCTCGACTTCTCTGTTTCCATCTCTGGGGATAGGCTGTCCACTGATATTCATTACAAGCCCACCGACTCCCACAGCTACCTAGACTACACTTCTTCACACTCTGCCTCCTGTAAGGACTCCATTCCATTCTCTCAGTTTCTCCGTCCCCGACGCATCTGCTCTGATGATGCAACCTTCCAGAACAGCGCTTCTGATATGTCTTCCTTTTTCCTCAACCGACAGAGCCTTCAACTGTGTCTGCCCATTTCCTGCACTTCTGTCCTCACCCCCTCCCTCCCAGAACCACGACACGGTTCCCCTGGTCCTCACTTTCCACCCCACCAGCCTCCGCCATTAACACCACCTCCAGCGTGATACCACCATCAAATGCATCTTCCCCTCCCGTCAGCATTCTGAAGGAATTGTTCCGTCCACGACACCCTGGTCCATTCCTCCATTACCCCGACACCTCACCCCCTTCCCATGCAATCGCAGGAGGTGTAATACCTGCCCTTTTACCTCTTTGCTATCCAAGGCCCCAATACTCCTTCCAGGTGAAGCAGCAATTTACTTGTACTTCTTTCAATTGATTATACTGTATTCACTGCTCACAATGCGGTCTCCTCTACATTGCGGAGACCAAACGCAGATTGGGTGACCACTTTGTGGAACACCTCTGCTCAGTTCGAAAGCATAGCCCCGAGCTTCTGGTTGCTTGCCATTTCAACACATCCCCCTGCTCTCGTGCCAACACTTCTGTCTTTGGCCTGCTCCAGTGAATATCAACGCAAGCTCGAGGAGCAGCACCTGATCTTTCGATTAGGCACTCTGCAGCCTTGCGGACTGAACATTGAGTTCAATAAGTTCAGAGCATGACTAGCTTTTTTTTAAAATGTTTTATTTTTTAACCATGTGCCTGCTTTTCATGTAGTCAGAGCTGCTTATTATTCCGCTATTAACACTCCCTCTGGACTAATGGTTTGGCTTTCACCACGAGCATTAACACGCTCTTTGCCTTTGTCCCAGGACAGCTTTATTATTTAATTACCCATCTGCCCTATCAAACGCCAGTTCTGATGAAAGATCACAGACCTGAAACATTAACTTTGCTTCTCTTTCCACAGATGCTGCCAGACCTGCTGAGTATTTCCAGCACTTTTTGTTTTTATTTCAGATTGCCAGCATCTGCAGTATTTTGCTTTTATTTTGGCATGGCCAGTTTGGTGGACAGGACTTTTTAATCTCCCTGACAATTTCTCTGCTGTTTATACTTCTCCTAGTTTTCTTCAGTATCGCTAGCTGCGATTTTATTGTATCCATCCTTACTAAACATAATTTTTGACTCAACTTTTTATTTATCCATGGAATTCTGGCATTTGCTATAATTTTTTCACTCCTGGTCAGGATATTTTTCAGTTTATACCCCACTCATCTGGTAATTAAAATATCCCTGTTATTTTATCTGCAAATGTTAATCAGTTAATCTAAGTTTGATTTCCTTTTCTCACTTTAAAGCTTAGACATTTTCAGTTCAGCACCTTTTACTTCAATCAATTCTGACTAAAGAAAGAATTTACATTTATATAAAGATTTCAGCAAATTAATTACTTTTGAAGTTTCTCTGTTATGTAGGCAAACATGGCAGTTAATGTGCACATGCAAGGTCCCAAAAAGAACAAGGAGATAAATGATCAGTTAATCAGTTTCAGTGTTGTTAATTGAGGGATAAATGCTGGGGAGGATATTGGGTACAAAATGCCAGGGGATCTTTCACCATCACCTTGAATAGGTAGAAAGTGTCTTGGTAAAGCATCTTGGGGTAGAGTTTCTGCCAGTTTGCGCTATTATCAATGCAAAATAAATGAAATAGACCAAAACCAGCACAAAAGATTGGAGAATTTTTAATAAATTACAGCTAGCCCAAAGCCGATCTTTCCAAAACTCTGGCCATGCCTGAGAATGAAATCATGAGGATGACAAGTTTCTGCCAATTGCAGCTGTTTGCAGCCATTCGAGGAGGCTGTTCAAATTGAGCTTGTTTGTTTAGGCACACAGGCACGAGTAGGCAAGTTTCAAAAGCTTTTAAATATTAAAATATATTTAAGTTACTAAGGAACTGACTAGTGCACACCAATGAAACTAGTAAATGGATCAGTATAGTTTTAAAATTTTCAGTGATTTAAGATGAGATCAATCAGAGGTGGAGGAATAGACACTATTAAAAGTGCTTATTCTTTTGTGATAAAAATAAAACTACATCAGGTTACCATGTTTAAAACACATCAATTAATATTTTTTAAAGCAAAGAAAAAAAGTTTACGTTCTATCACCAATTGTACTGATTCATTGGAAAAGTTTACATCTGTGATTGTGCAAATAAGTTCGGGTAGAAACTTCCCTTCGGAAAAACAATGCAATTTCATTGCAACTTAAGCCCAGTTTCCCAATTGCGTGCTAAACAGAAACTCTATCTGAAAGATAGCAACTTCAACAATGTAGTAGTACCTCTGGACTGCACCGAAATTCCCATCGAGATTATGTACTCAGGTTGTGTAGGGGAGCTTGAACTCATGGGGGAAAATTCAATAGGCCAATTTTCAGGCATGGTGTATGTACAATTGCCCTGCACCTGGTCCCGTTGGGGCCGGCAGCACAATAACTTTGTGCTGCCTTCTCATCTAAATGACGTCAGCGTGCAGCCCAGCGCAGAATGTACTGCTGACTGGGTGCACACTCAGAAGGGGGCCCAGCAGTGTGAGCCACCTGGGCTTCTTATAGGCAGCCTGCCCCACTTAAAGGGGAGCTGCACTCGTGCAACAAGAGCTGCTGCAGACTGTCTGTGGAAGATTTCGCTGGAAAGAAAAACACAGAAAATGGGGCAATAGACAAGGCAGAGGGCTCCAGATTTTTTGATGCATTAGTGATAAAGGTAGAAAGGAGTAAAGAAGCCATGTTGCTGAAGGAGGCCAAGAGGCCCCTCAAAGCAATGCTTGAGAAGGGAATGGTAGCAGATGACCATGGATGTCAACTCCCAGAGACTGACCCCGAGGACTTGGCTGCAGTGCCGCAAAAAGTTCAATGAGCTGACACGGATGGTCAGGGTTAGTGAATGCACTTTCACGTGACATCTCCAACATCTTACATTGCTCAATGCACCACACCCCCATTACATATACCAATGCTGCCAACCTCACACCTACCTCTGCAACTTGCACATAGCTCCAGCTATTCAGCTATGGCAGGGACATTACCCAAACACATTGCAACACTCACTGACATTTTTCCTTCTCTCGTGCAGGACAGGTGGCCCATAACCACAGGGAGCAGCAGAGAACTGGCAGGAGAAGGCACGCCTGCATCAACTGAGCCTTCTGGAGGAGATGGTGCTCCACATTATGGGGACGGCTGCTACTGAGGCCATTCTATCTGTTGTTGCCTTATGCCCCTCTCATATCCCACCTCATTCTCATCCTGCTATCTAGCATGAAGTGAAAGCTGCAGATGGTGTGACCGTTAAAGGCTTGCTTTCCACCCAGCCCCGTCTTCCCTCACCTTCTGCATTTCTGCTTTCAAATACCCAAGAACTACCACCTGGACAGCCACTGCAGCCTGACCATGAAAGGTGAGAGCTAGACCAGACATCTGATGAAGTACTGTAACTTGATCTGACACTCTGCCACCGGCTTAGATACTGGGCCCAATTTTAGCCTATTCAAAACCCACCCGTTTGCACTAAGTTAAAATTGGGCCCACTGGCACTGTACGAACTTTGGAGGGTAGTATAGAGTTGAGATCAGCACATGCTGAGTCATCGGGCACGAGTGTGCTACAACTAGGCCGGGGGAAGGATAGTTCACGTGCCAGTTCACCGGAGGGCGACGCTGCTGAAGAATTCTGCTGCAGAGGTTTCAGATGCAGACTTCAAATGGGGCAGCATACAGGAGAATATTAATGGGCATGCACAGCGAGATGCTTGGTGCATTGGCAGGCCTCCCACAGAGCATCTGGTCTCTAAAGGAGAATGGAGGAGCCTGGTTCCTATTTGGAACAGGACTTTGCAGAGAACTTGGAGGCCATCGTCTCCAGCATGGAAGTGGTGGCCAACTCCGTGACAGCACCTGCAGACTCCCCCGTGATGCAGCGTCTGGTGGCCGATGTCTCAGCTTCCATTGCAGCACAGGCAGAAGCTACCCAACATCTGTCTGCTGCAGTGGAAGTTCAGATCGAGGTCATGAGAGCCCTGCTTGGTGCCATACAGGCTCAGACTGCTGTCATCATGGCTGTGGGTAGCAGTGCTCAAAGGGGCCCGCAGGTTCTCACAACAGGCCAGCAATCTGTCCTCCAACACATTTATTAGGATTGCTAAGGCACTACCCTGGTGAATGAACCTACTGTCCTCTCTCAGGATGACAGCATTTGTGCTCCCAGTACTGCCACTCCACCAGTACCCTGACTGTTGCCTTTCAGCCAGCCAGTTCATGCCAAGTTGGTGTCGTTCAAAGTCAGGCCCGCAAGGCTCAGCGCTGCTCGACGTCATCCTTCATGTGCAGTCTTCCGCATTGAAGTTCAGCAGCCTTCCACCAGCTATGCTGCAGCCACTGGGGTAGCAGTGCGTAGAATGCAATTCTTGAGAGTGTGGTGGTGGCAGATTCAATTGTGGCTTTCAAAAGGGAATTGGACAATTTGTATGCTTGTATGAAAAGAAAGAATTTGTAGGGCTACGGGCAAAATGCAGGGGAGTGGGACTAACTGAGCTGCTTTCGTAGGGAACTAGCATGGACACATAGAGCTAAATGGTCTCCTGTGCTGTAACCGTTCTACGATTCTATGATAACAAGGTTATGGAGGAAGCAGTAGGCCACCACAAACATGCAGACACACTATCGTGAGTACTGGAGGGCTACCCCCCTTCCCCCCCTCCTCCCTCAAAGCGATCCAGGCAGCAAAACCATAGCTTCAGCACGCCAATGGTTTGCTCCATGGCATTCTTTGTGGTTGCATGACTCTCATTATAGGCACTGTGTCCATGCGAGGTTAGCTGGCAGAGGAGTGTTATTAGCCAGCTGTAGAGTGGATAGCCCTGGTCACCCAGTAGCCAGCCTCTGGTGCTTCGTAGTGAGCCAAAGAAGGTGGGTATGCCTCACAGACATGAGATGAATGCGTTATGGCTGCTGCCAGGATAGCAGGCATTTACTGAGAGGGTTTTCTGGCATGGCTGCTTACCAACTGAACATTAATAGAGTGGTAGCCCTAGCAGTTACCGAACATCTCTCTGTTAATACGTGGGGCCCACAGAGCCATGTGCATGCACCACATACCACTGGGAATCCCACCAGCCTGGCAAATACACGTGCTCTGTCCTCCTGCTTCTTTCTGAACAGTGACAAGATGAAGTTCCCTCTCCTTTTATACCAGGCATCAATCACCTCACTGGTGTAGCAATGGGCAGTGAACTGCGAGATGTTGCTAACGTCGCTTGCTCCTGCCTGGGAGGATCCACTGGCATAGCAATTGAGGGTGACTGTGATGGCCACTGGACAGCCCTGTCCTCACCCTCCTGTGAGGCTGCAGCTTGGATTGTAGGAGGTGGTGTAGTTCAGTAACTACCTCCTTGGTAAAACACAAGCACCTCAGATACCGTTCCTAGCTCAGGTGGTAGGAGAAGTGCTCCCTACAGACCTTTAGGCAGTACAGCCTTCTATTGACAGTCCCCCTCCTTCTCCCTCTGTGCACTGCTTCCTCTCTTGCTCTTGTCTGTGCTCCATGTCCAAATCATGGTGCAGCCAAAGAGGGATTCCAACTATAGCCCCCATTACTGAGAAGCAATCTTTCTCCTGACAGGCCAACCAACTCTTCTGACCTCCTCGTCAAGATCGGGCACCCCTCCTGTGTGTTATGAAAGTGACTCTGTTCTGTTAAAAAATAAATTTTTTAAAAAGGGATTTTGAGTAAGCTAAACAAATGTTTAATCAATGTCACAGTGAAGGCTGATTTGCAACAGTTTTCCGATTTGTCACCTGGTTCGGGCTAAGCTTACGGCAGAGGCCATGGCAACAGGAGCAGAAAACTGACAAACTCTCCTTTAATTGGACAAGTCCGGCAGCAGGTACAGAACACTGGATGGAAAACTACCAAGCTGTTCGGCTGTTAGGCAGAGTGTGCATGCATCAAATCTAGAAAGATAAAAGTCAAGAACTGCTGAAGGGCCAAAGAAGGACAGATATATATATATATATATATATATATCTATATCTATCTTTTGCTTCTTTGGCCTCCTTGTCTCAAGAGACAATGGGTAAACGCCTGGACGTGGTCAGTGGTTTGTGAAGTAGTGCCTGGAGTGGCTATAAAGGCCAATTCTAGAGTGACAGACTTATATATATAATATATATATATATATATATATTAATTATATTGTGTGTGTGTGTGTGCGTGTGTGTGTGAGTGAGAGTGAGAGTGAGAAGGGACTAAGGTTAAAAAGAGACTTTAAAAATTGGTTAAGGTAGAAAAGAGGACTTTTAAAAAAAATTTGTTGGATATTTAAAACTTTGATCTATGTGCTATTGTTTTAATTCTTTACTAGTTAAGACTCGTTTTATAATACTGTTAATTTTGTTGTTCAGTAAAGAAACCTGGTTTAGTATGTTTAGTGGGGGAAAAAAATAGCATTCAATTAACTGTTTCAATGAGTGGAAAACTTTAAAGAATATGTTATGACCTGTGGAGAAGCAGGACTGAATTAACAGGGCATTCCTGCTGCCTTGGTCAGAACACTTGAAAATCCAAAACGTTAGCAAAACAACTCCAAAAAACACAGAACACAGTACTTCCACTAATTCTGCACCAGCAAAATTAAGTCAAAAGTACCTCACCTGAAAGTTGGATGGTTGGCCCTTTAACTCTAGTTGGGGAAGACATCTTCAGCTAAGAGTGTTTAAGAGAGCACCAAAATGGCTAGATCGTGTGTGGAAATCAGCATTAGAAGCTGTGTGATGTCATGATCTGCCCACTCTGCATGCATCCAGCATACACATGGCAGGCCCGCGCCCTGTCAATTGCGGCGCACCACACGGGTCACACTAGAAGTGATTGGAAGCATTCTGGTCGCCATTTTACCGAATTTGGGACTTGTGTAGAGCTTGCACCAGCACCACTGCAGAGCCCAATTTTGTGATCATGACATTCTAATTCAGAAGCAGGAGAGCTCCCAAGGAGTCAAGTTGGCACTGTAAAACCTAATTATATTGAGCACTGGCTTCTAATATTTTTCTACATTCAAGTTGCTTACTTGTACCAGTCCCTTTCCAAAACAAGGTCTAGTACTGCATTTTTTCTCATTGTACGTATGTAACCCATTAACTTAGAAAACAGACTTGAATGCAATCTATGAATCCCTTGTCATTTTGACAACTATCATCACGGTTATCCCAGGATATAGCTGTATGGTTAAAGTCCCCATTATTGCAACCCTGTTACTTCTAAAAATAGCTTTGATTTACCCATACACAGCTTTCCCTATTCCTGAATGGGAAAGGATTCAATGCCCTCACACTGAAAGGGCAAAGGGCTCACTCACCTCACACTGAATGAGTGAAGGGCTCCCTGATTTCATGCTAACAACTGGACTTAAACTATTTGTTGATTTTGTTTTTTTTTAAAGATCTTCCTATGGTAATTTAAGGTGTACACTTCCACCGAGGATACAACACAGCCTGAGCTTTAATCAGCCCATACTGACTTCCCAACATTATCAGTCCACACTGATCCTGCTGATTTATCTGACCCTCACTGACCTATTTCTTTAATGAGCCTACAATGGCCCACTATTTTAATTAGGCCACACTGCTTCTTTAATCAACTCATGCCTTGATTTGCCCACATTAACAATGCTGCTTTAATCAACCCAAACTAACCCTGCTCCTGTAATTAGTCTATGCCACGGCAATTTTCACAAGGCACCAAACAAGTCACTCAAATTTGTAGGTCAGGCGATGTGCTTTTAAACCAATGTGAAAAAAAAGTGATGGATATTGTGGTTAAAATGGAGACATTTATGTCACTGTGCCAATCAATATCTATGGGTCTTGCACTCTGTCAACAATAGAAGTCCTTGGGGTTTTCCGGGGTTATGGTAGCACTTTAGGCTGGGGCTTCAGGGTCTCCCAGAATTAAGGGGTACCCAAGGCTGCAGCAGTTATAAGGAGGGGTACCTGTATTGTGGCAATACTGGAGAGGGTCGAAGGAACTAGGGAGGGTGTTCAGGCATTGGCAGCATTTGGGTGGGGAGCTGCCTCGGAATCTGTGAGCAGTAGGTGTATGACCCCAGGATCTGGCAGCCTGTGAGAATAAGAACTATAGGATCTAGCAACACTGGAAATTATCTTCAATGCTAACAGACTGTGCTGTACCTGACCTTTGAATGTTTTATGCTGACGCTAATGGCCCGAATTTCCTCGATTCAAGTTACTTTGGTTTCTACGCTAATGTTGTTGATGGCAATTTATGCAATTTCCTGAGAAGCTCAAGCACAAACAACCAAATGTAAAACCCTTTGTAAAACAAGTGGAAACCAGCAGAAGCAATCGGGACCTGAAAGTGGGGAATATACGTGGACTGCTATGTTTAAAATTTTGGACATAAATTTATGCCCAATCAGAAAATTCCATTTTCCTTTTATTTTTGCATGAGGTAGAAGCTATGTTAATGAGCTAAGTGGGGTTTACAACAAATGTAACTTAAAAGCGGCGCAAATGAGCAAGGATATTTGTGCGTAGCGATGTTTCGGCATAAAACAATCATAAAATCAGGTCCGTGCAAATGTTCTCAAAATAAACAGCAGTGGTGTTATGCTGAAACTTTCCAGAAAAGTCCTAGGGCCGAATGCCTAAAATGAACCACTGCCCATCCCTTGCTTTGGTGAGCACAAATATACTTAACTTTAAAACCTATCTCTACATTAGCATTTTGTGTATTTCAAATGCCAGTAACAATGTTTTTATTGGAACTTCTGTAAGAAGCCTGAGCTTTGAGCATGCACAGGTTCCCAGACCCATCTGCATAAGCTTTTAGTCTACAGCTTTCAGCATGGACTTCTGCATACAGTTCCTGAAATGTTTATGATATACATCAAGATTACCATAAATAAAGCCAGTCAAGTCCTGCTGTTTGCAAATCCCACTCACTCCTCCATTCTGGTATATAAATGGACAATTAGGGGATGAATACATCAGGGTCAGTAAAAACGACTGAAGTTTTATAGAAATAAAAATTAAGGTTAAACAGTAACTCTTTAAATGTTTACATGATAATTTTCCTGAGAAAAATAATGCTGATTTCTATATCCAAGGATGTATTTTCACACTGCATGTATGACAAATAAGATCTTTAAACAATGCCAACATTTCAAAGTGGAATGTTTATATTCTGTGATGTACCCTAAAAGCTTACTCCAGTACTTTTATTTTTTGTCTACTTTCATTAGTCAAAAAGTTATCCAAATAAGTGGTGAAACTTTTCGCAAGGGTAATACCATTATTCAAGTGTGAAGGCAGCTTCTGAATAAAAGTCCTGAATTTAAAATAAATTACCAAAAGATTCTGCTTAACTAAACACTGTTGTGATATACGGTAAAGGAGAAAAAATATATAGCTAAGAAAAGATTGCTTCTGCTGGTTTCCACTTGTTTTACAAAGGGTTTTACATTTGGCTGTTTGTGGTTGAGCTTCTCAGGAAATTGCATAAATTGCCAACAATATTAGCGTAGAAACCAAAGCAACTTGGACCAAGGAAATTCTGGCCATTAGCGTCAGCATAAAGCACTCAAAGGTCAGGTACAGCACAGTCTGTTAGCACTGAAGATGATTTCCAACATTGCTAGACCCTATAGTTCTTATTCTCATAGGCTGCCAGATCCTGGGATCATACACCCACTGCTTACAGATTCCGAAGCAGCCCTCCCCAATGCTGCCAATGCCTGAACACCCTCTCGAGTTCCCTCGATCCTCCCCAGTGCTACCACAATTCAGGCACACCTCCTTATAACTGCCACAGACCTGGGTACCCTTTAATTCTGGGAGACCCTGAAGCCCCAGCCTAAAGTGCTACCATAACCCTGGAAAACCCCAGGGACTTATTGTTGTCAGAGTGCAAGACCCAGCCCATGTGAAGATGCAGCTATTCAACAGATAATGATTGGCACAGTGACATAAATGTCTCCATGTTAAGAATTTTGCCTTAAAAAAACACACACACCAAACAAAGAAAGAATTTGCATTTATATAGCACCATTCACAGCCTGAGGACATCCAAAAGTGCTTTACAGCCAATGAAGTAATTGTAAAGAATAGTTGCTGGTGTAATGTAGAAAATATGGCAGCCAATTTGAATATGTCATGATCCCACAAACAGAAATGAAGCAATTTTCCAGATCACCTGTTTTTAGGTGTTAGTTGAAAAACAAAAAAACAAGATCAGAGTTGCCTCTCGAGGTGCGACAGTTGCCAGTTGCTCACCTGTTTTACTAAAATGAGGCCCAAGCCTCACCCGCAATCTGCCTTCTGCGTGCTTGCAGTATGTCGCCTACTTTGGGTCCAGAAACAAACTAGAAACAAATTCTGCCTGAACAGATGTTCCATGAATCAGGAGGATCATGATCATTTTAGCTTCAGAAATATTACTTATTGTTGATAATGGCAAATGGTTTCAAGGGTGAAGGGAAAATCTAGAACATCTCGACCAAGAACTGTATGAACTTTAATGATGGCTATACCATATTACCTGCAAGATGAAAAACAGAAAAATATCATTAACAAGCATCATCTATTGAGATTCGGCAGCTGCTGAACCAAGGACAGAACCTTGGGTTTTGTATGGAGTTAGAGGAACTGGCAAGTGCAGTCTTCACAGAATCACAGTGCAGAAGAGGCCCTTCGGCCCATGGAGTCTGCACCGATGCATTAAAACACCTGACCTGTCTACCTAATCCCATTTGACAGCACTTGGCCCATAGCCTTGAATGTTATGACTTGCCAAGTGCTCGTCCAAGTACTTTTTAAAGAATGTGAGGCAACCTGCCTCTACCACCCTCCCAGGCAGGGCATTCCAGACTGTCACCACCCTCTGGGTAAAAACGTTCTTCCTCAAATCCCCCTTAAACCTCTAGCCCCTCACCTTAAACTTGTGACCCCTCGTAACTGACCCTTCAACTAAGGGGAACAGCTGCTCCCTATCCACCCTGTCCATGCCCCTCATAATCTTGTACACCTCGATCAGGTCACCCGTCAGTTTTCCCTGCTCCAGCGAAAACAACCCAAGCCTATCCAACCTCTCTTCATAGCTTAAATGTTCCATCCCAGGCAACATCCTGATGAATCGTCTCTGCACCCCCTCCAATGCAATCACATCCTTCCTATAATGTGGCGACCAGAACTGCACACAGTACTCCAGCTATGGCCTTACCAAAGTTCTGTACAACTCCAGCATGACCTCCCTGCTTTTGTAATCTATGCCTCGATTGATAAAGGCAAGTGTCCCATATGCCTTTTTCACCACCCTATTAACCTGCCCTTCTGCCTTCAGGGATCTATGGACAAACACGTCAAGGTCCCTTTGTTCCTCGGAACTTCCCAGTGTCAGGCCATTCATTGAATACTTCCGTGTCACATTACTCCTTCCAAAGTGCATCACCTCACACTTTTCAGGGTTAAATTCCATCTGCCACTTTTCTGCCCATTTGACCATCTCGTCTATATCTTCCTGTAACCCAAGACACTCAACCTCACTGTTAACCACTCGGCCAATCTTTGTGTCATCCGCGAACTTACTGATCCTACCCTCTACATAGTCATCTATGTCGTTTATACAAATGACAAACAATATGGGACCCAGCACAGATCCCTGTGGTACGCCACTGGACACTGGCTTCCAGTCACTAAAACAGCCGTCTGTCATCACTCTGTCTCCTACAGCTAAGCCAATTTTGAATCCACCTTATCAAGTTACCCTGTATCCCATGTGCATTTGCTTTCTTGATAAGTCTCCCATGTGGGACCTTGTCAAAGGCTTTGCTGAAATCCATGTAAACTACATCAACTGCACTACCCTCATTTACATACCTGGTCACATGCTCAAAAAATTCAATCAAATTTGTTAGGCATGACCTCCCTCTGACAAAGCGATGCTGACTATTCCTAATCAAATTTTGTCTCTCCAAGTGGAGATAGATTCTCTCCTTCAGAATTTTCTCCAATAGTTTCCCAACCACTGACGTGAGACTCACTGGCCTCTCGTTCCCTGGCTTATCTCTACAACCTTTCTTAAATAGTGGGACCACATTAGCTGTTCTCCCGTCCTCTGGAACCTCCCCCGTGGCCAGAGAGGAATTAAGAATTTGGGTCAGAGCCCCTGCAATCTCCACCCTCGCCTTCCACAGCATCCTGGGATACCAATCGTCCCGACCTGGAGATTTGTCCACTTTTAAGCCTTCCAAAACCTCCAATACCTTGTCACTCCCTATGACAATTTGCACAAGAACCTCACAGTCTCTCTCTCTAAGTTCCATATCGACATCCTCTTTCTCTTGGGTGAAGACAGATGTGAAGTATTCGTTCAACATCCTACCAATGTCCTCTGGCTCCACCCACAAATTTCCCCTTTGGTCCCTAATGGGTCCTACTCTTTCCCTGGTTATCATCTTCCCATTGATATAGAATATCTTAGGATTTTCCCTACTTTTACCAGCCAGAGCTTTCTCATATCCCCTCTTTGCTCTCCTGATTGCTTTCTGAAGCTCCATCCTACACTTTCTGTACTCCACTAATGCTTCCATTGATTTGCTCTCTTTGTATTTGCTAAAAGCCTCTCTTTGCCCTCTCATTGTACCCTGAATGTTTCTGGTCATCCATGGTTCTCTGGGCTTGTTGCTCTTACCTATTACCCTAGAGGGAACATGTTGGGCCTGTACCCTCCCCATTTCCTTTTTGAATGCCCCCCACTGCTCTTCTGTAAATTTCCCAACAAGTAACTCTTTCCAATCTACCTTGGCCAGATCCTGCCTTATTTTACTAAAATTCGCTCTCCCCCAATCAAAAACCTTTTTTAGCAACTTGTCTATTTCTTTCTCCATAACAAGCTTAAATTGTACCATGTTGTGGTCGCTATCACCAAAATGTTCCCCCACCAACACATCAGCCACCTGTCTGGCTTCATTCCCCAGAATTAGGTTCAGCACTGCACCCTCCCTTGTGGGATCCTCTACATATTGAGCTAAAAAGTTCTCCTGTATACATTTTAAGAACTCCACTCCATCTAAGCCCTTAACACGATGACTATCCCAATTAATGTTGGGAAAGTTGAAATCACCTAATATAATTACCCTATTATTTTTACACACCTCTGCAAATTGCGCACATATTTGCACCTCAATTTCCCGCTGAATATCTGGGGGTCTATAATAAACACCTAGCAATGTGGCTGTCCCTTTTTTATTCCTAAACTCTGCCAATAAAGCTTCATTTGATGCCCCCTCCAAGAAATCATCTCTCCTTACTGCAGTAACTGATTCCTTAACTAATATTGCAATGCTCCATCCTCTTTTACCCCCTCCTCTGTCTCGCCTGAAGATTCTATATCCCGGGATATTGAGCTGCCAATCCTGCCCCTCCCTTAACCATGTCTCCGTGATGGCTACTAGATCACAAATCCACATGTCAATCATTGCCCCTAACTCATCCGTTTTACCTGCAATACACCTGGCATTAAAGTAGAGGCCTTCCATCCTGGTCTTACTTCCACTGTATTCCCTCTGACTTGTTCGCTTTCCTGTGTTTAGCTGTGTCCCTATTCTGTTAGGAGTCTTCATCCCCTCCCCGTGCCAAATTAATTTAAATTTAGTTTGAGATAAGAAACTCTAGAACGCAGCAACATGTAAAGAGACACTGAGATAACCACCACTAAGCTATGAACCAACCATGAAAAACCTGAAGGGACCAACCATCAAAGTGTGCATATGAAGAACACAAAGAAAGTGCGGACACAAAGGATATATGGACTTAGCAATTATGAGCTGTGGTGCTGTAGTTGGCTGGGACATACATGTCCTGGTTTAATGGAAAGACAACATCTAAATATTTGCCAAACCTTGCGTGATCGTCAGTCTGGTCAATCAGGACACTTGAAGAAGCTAGGACAGGTTGTGGTTGTGTTTCTTATTTAATCATTGTATTAGTAGTTAAATAAAGATAATCTCTGTGTGAGATAATGTGTCCATGTGTTTCTGGTGAGGTAGATTCAGATCCACAAACCCCAATCTAACACCCGCTATGGGAGATGTCTATGCAGGAATTTTCCACTTCACTTACTGAGCGAATAACACTGAGCAGACTAGCAGAACAACTGTTGTTATTATGTTATGTATAAAACTATTGCTTATAATTAATTGTTAGTTTCTGGGATAATTGCAATTTTAGAATCTAATTAGCATTAATTAAAATGATCACTGCAATTTTGTCATTACACATATATTCACCGAAAAAAATGTTTTGAAGTTCACACTGCGAATATCCACATTGATATACCTGGTAGCTTGTTTTGTGTAACATACTTCCATAGTAATGGACATAAAAATATTAAAAAGACATATTGTATTGCACTGTAGGCAGCTCCTCTCAACATAAATTAGATTAGATTAGATTAGAGATACAGCACTGAAACAGGCCCTTCGGCCCACCGAGTCTGTGCCGAACACCCATTTATACTAATCCTACACTAATCCCATATTCCCAACAAACATCCCCACCTGTCCCTATATTTACCTGCCACCTACCTATACTGGTGACAATTTATAATGGCCAATTTACCTGTCAACCTGCAAGTCTTTTGGCTTGTGGGAGGAAACCGGAGCACCCGGAGAAAACCCACGCAGACACAGGGAGAACTTGCAAACTCCACACAGGCAGTACCCAGAATCGAACCCGGGTCCCTGGAGCTGTGAGGCTGCGGTGCTAACCACTGAGCCACTGTGCCGCCCTGAGCTTGCGTCTTTAGAACCAAAAGACTCCGGCAGAGACCCTACTTTTGGTTTTATATCCCCAGGACCCAGGCTGCAATGTTATAGGGCTAAAACCTGTGGCACTTTGTTATATAAACTGTTATTTTTGTTGGCTCTCGAACTTTAAAAGGTTGAGAAAACAGACACTTATGACACTATTTCAGCTTCCTTGACTATTTACAGAGTGATGAAGCAGTTGTGTTAGTCATTACGGAGTCAAGGAGGACTTTGCAGGAAGGGGGAAGAAAACCCAACTCTTAAAAGTTATTAAACTTTAAATAAGTTAACACCATTTCCAAAGCTAACTGTAAAGAGTAATGAAAACAGATATATGCTCCCTTAAGATGAATGAAGAGCTGTAATTTTACCGAGAGAGATTTTTAGTCTTTTATTCCAACAGCCAGCTTGTTCTGATCATGATCAACCGTAATCAAGAAAGTTCTGCCTGCATAGTCCATCTGACAAACAGATGAAAATCTTGATTCAACATAGTTTTATGCATCTCAAAGAAATAGAGATTAGAGGAAGTCTTCACAAACATATTTGCATTGCTGCCATCAATTGAGAGGCATGTCATTCCAGTGTCTCAAATGGAACTTCAGATTTTTTTTTTCATTTTTGATATGTGAATGTCACAAGCAAGGTTGATATTTATTTCCCATCCCTAGTTGGTTGTGGACCTTCTTGTAGAAATGCTGCAATCTGTGTGACAAAGGTACTTATACAATGCTGTCAGCTGAAAATTCCAGGATTTTGACCCAGCAACAACAAAAGTGCAGTGATATAAATGGAGGAGGTGGCTCCACAAATATCCCCATCCTCAATGATGGGGGAGCCCAGCATATCAGTGCGAAGGATAAGGCATTTGCAACAAGCTTCAGCAAAAAGTGCCGAGTTGATGATCCATCTCAGCCTCCTCCTGAAGTCCCCTGCATCACAGATGCTGGACTTCAGTCAATTCGATTCATCCCGCGTGATATCAAGAAACGACTGAAGGCACTGGATACTGCAAAGGTTATGGGCCCTGACAATATTCCAGCAATAGTACTGAAGACCTGTGCTTCAGAACTTGCCACACCCCTAGCCAAGCTGTTCCAGTACAGCTACAACACTGGCATCTACCCGGCAATGTGGAAAATTGCCCAGGTACGTCCTGTACACAAACAGCAGGACAAGTCCAACCCATACAATTACCGCCCCATCAGTCTACTCTCAATCATCAGTAAAAAATGATGGAAGGTGTCATCAAGCAGCCCTTGCTTAGCAATAACCTGCTCAGTGATGCTCAGTTTGGGTTCTGCTTGGGCCACTCAGTTCCTGACCTCATTACAGCCTTGGTTCAAATATGGACAAAAGAGGTGAACTCAAGAGGTGAGGTGAGAGTGACTGCCCTTGACATCAAGGCAGCATTTGACTTGAGTAGGGCACCAAGGAGCCCTAGCAAAACTGGAGTCAATGGAAATCGGGGGAAAACTCCTAGTGTCCTAGGCCCAACCATCTTCAGCTGCTTCATCAATGATCTTCCTTCAATCATAAGGTCAGAAGTGGGGATGTTCGCTGATGATTGCACAATGTTCAGCACCATTCACGACTTCTCAGATACTGAAGCAGTCCATGTAGTAATGCAGCAAGACCTGGGCAATATTCAGGCTTGGGCTGATAAGTGGCAAGTAACATTCGTGCCACACAAGTGCCAAGCAATGGCCATCTCCAAAAAGAGAGAATCTAACCATCTCCCCTTGACATTCAATGGCATCACCATCGCTGAATCCGCCACTATCAACATCCTTGGGGCCATCAGTGACTAGAAACTGAACTGGAGAAGCCATATAAATACTGTGGCTACAAGAGCAGGTCAGAGGCTAGGAATCCTGCGGCAAGTAACTCACCTCCTGACTCCCCAAAGCCTGTTCACCATCTACAAGGCACAAGTCAGGAGTGTGATGGAATACTCTCCACTTGCCTGGATGGGTGCAGCTCCAACAACACTCAAGAAGCTCGACGCCATCCAGGACAAAGCAGCCCGCTTGATTGTCACCCGATCCACAAACATTCACTCCCTCCACCACCGACGCACAGTGGCAACAGTGTGTACCATCTACAAGATGCACTGCAGCAATGTACCAAAGTTCCTTAGACAGCACCTTCCAACCCTGTGAACTCTACCAACTAGAAGGGCAAGGGCAGCAAATGCATGGGAACACCATCACCTGCAAGTTCCCTTCCAAGTCACACACCAACCTGACTTGGCACGATATGGCCGTTCCTTCACTGTCGCTGGGTCAAAATCCTGGAATTCCCTTCCTAACAGCACTGTGGGTGTACCTACCCCACAAGGACTCAAGAAGGTTCAAGAAGGCAGCTCACCACCACCTTCTCAAGGGCAATTAGAGATGGGCAATAAATGCTGGCCTAGCCAACAAAATCCACATTCCATGAATGAATTAAAAAAAAGTCAGGATGGTGTGAGACTTGGAGAGGAACACAGAGCTGATGGCATTTATTTTCTCCTACTGCCCTTGTCCTTCTAGATGGTTGAGGTCACAGTTTTAGCAGGTACATCTAGAGAAGCCTTGGAATTTGCTGCAGTACATCTTGTAAATACTATACACTGCTGTAACAACACACGTTGGTGGAGCGGTTAGATGTTTAGGCAAGTGGACAAATGCCAAAACCAGTGCACTGCTTTGTTCTGGATGGTGTCAAACTTCTCGAGTTTGTTGCCGCTACTTCTATCCAGCAAAGTGGAGCGTAATCCATCACAGTCTGACTTGGGCCATGTAGGTGATAGGGAGGCTTTTGGAGGTCAGTAGATGAGCTACCCATACAGAACGCCCAGCCTCTGACCTGCTCTAGTAGCCACAGCATTTATGTGGCTGTTTCAGTTCAGTTTCTGGTCAATGGTGACACCAGGATGTTGATGGTTATGGACTCAGTGATGGTACTTACCTGGATAGGTGAAGCTCGAGAAGCTGAACACCAGGACAGAGCATTCCACTGGACTCAATATCCAGCCTCGCCACCATCGCACATTATGATTGCAATATGTAATATCCAGAAGATGAACTATAGCAACTCATCAGGCTCACTTAAACAACATCATTCCACCTTGTGGCCTCTATCAAGGACCCAACAATAGCAATATCATAGGAACACCAGCATCTAAAGTTGCCCTCCAAGTCACACACCATCCTTATTTGGGTATTATTTCACTGTTCCTTTACTATTGTTCAAAGACTTTGAATTCTGTACTTAGTAACATTGTGCCAGTACTAAAAAGAGAAAGTGCTCAGCAGGTCTGGCAGCATCTGTGGAGAGAGAAGCAGAGTTAACGTTTCAGGTTAGTGACCTTTCATCAGAACACACAGTGCAAGTATTATCTGAAGAAATGATTCAAGAAGAAGGTCTCCCACCATCTTGTGAAAACACTCTGCTCAATACCCTGCCAAGAATATTTATTAAGACTGCCTTAAAATCCTTAGCCTTCCGTCAAGGAACTGCATGGGGTTTACCACCTAATTTAAGTCTAGGTGTTCATGGTGCCAAAACGCGGTTCACCAAACTGACTTCATTAACCAGTTTTAATTATATTGGCATCTGCACTACCAACTTCGCATCAGGATTTGCGCACAAGCTACGAACCCAAAGCTGGATATTGTCCTGGTCATGCTGCTTGCAAGTGAGGACTGCTTCTTTACCTGTGAAAATACAAATGGAGCTGAACACTGCAGGCATCAGCAAACAGCCACATTTACGACCTCAGGGAAGCTCATTGATGAAGCAGTTGAAGATAATTAGGCATAGGACACTGCCCTGAGGAACTCCTGCAACGATAGCTGGGGCTAAAATGATTGTCATCCATCAACAATCTTCCTTTGTGCTAGGTATGATTCCTGCCTCTGCAGAGTCATTCCCTGATCCTCTGACTTCAGTTTTACTCGGGCTCCTCAATGCCACACTCGGTCAAATACTGCCTTGATGTCAAGGGCAATCACTCTCACCTCAACTCTGGAATTCAACTCAATTGTTCACATTTGGACCACAACTGTACTGAGGTCTGGAGCTGAGTGGTCCTGGCAGAACACAATCAGTGGGCAAGTTACTGGTGAATAAGTGCCACTTAATAAAGCTGTTGACGACTCCTTCCATCACTTTGCTGAGGATTGGGAATAGGTTGATAGAGCTGTAATTGGCTGTGTTGGATTTGTCTTCTTTTTGTGATCAGAGCGTACCTGGACAATTTTCTACATTATTGGGTTGATATAGCTGCAGTGTTATAGCTACACTGGACCATCTTAGTTACAGGTGCTAATTCTGGATCACAGATCTTCAGCACTGCAGCCGGGATGTCATTGGGGAGATGTAACCTTTGTTGTGTCTAGTGCACTCGAGCATTTTTTGATTTCAAATGAAGTGAATTGAATTAGCTGAAGACTTGCATCCATGATGATGGGGACCTCAGGAGGAAGCTGAGAAGCATTATCCACTTGGCACATCTGGCACATGTTGGTTCCAGGGTTACATTGGTGTGGGACTGGAGTCACATATAGGTCAAACCAAATATGGATGGCAGGGTTCCTTCCATGAAGAACGCAGGTGAACCAGTTGGGTTTTTATGACAATCCATCTGCAGGTCACTTCTAATAGATATCAGCTTTTTATTTCTAGATTTAAAAAAAAATTGAATTCAAATTCTCAAAACGCCACAGTTGGATTTGAACACTCAGTCTCCAGATTATTAGTCCAATAACGTAACCACTATGCTACCCATATATAGCCATGAGCCAGACAGAATTTTATAAAAATTCAATTTATAATCAAATGCCCTTAGCCAGCACATGATTAACTTTGTTGTTTACAGCTTAATATTGATTGAATACTTTAAACTAACAGGCAAGGTGCCAGCCTTGGCTTACTGGTAGCACTCCAGCCTGGAGTCAAACAATCATGAGTTCAAACCTCTCTCTAGAGACTGAAAAACATAATCTAAGAGACTGACATTGAAGGAGTACTACTGTCAGCATGTGGTCATGCTAGGCCCCCACCTGTCAAGAATGAGGCGCATTAACTTTATCATGGACATTGATTTTAAACTGTTACTGGAGTGAAGAAAGGACTTGATAAACAGATCAGCCATGGCTGGAAAAGACATTTGCATATCAACAGACAGTGTTTGGAAGGACAAAGCAGTCATTCCCTGACACATTCAACCCACAATGGACTTTTGATCACCAGACATTGAAGGTGGGGGGGCTCGCATTCCAAGTTGACTGCTAAGATGGCCGATTACACAAACGGACATGGTCAAATCAAGCTAGTCGCATGACTAACCCGCTGGGCGACTCGAGCTTTTTGAATTTGTACAAATAGTTTGGGCAGAAAGTCGGTTTGCTCCTGGACTGAGAAGATCTCTCTCCTGTTTACTCCCATCTCTTTCTCACAAGCCTCTGAATCCACTGAAGACACATGAACCCCGAGCGAAAAGTCTCCTACAGCAAACAAGGTTTAAGAAGAATATTGGGCCCCAACGAAAAGCAAGATCTACCTACAATCAAGGACTCTATAGTGAGCTCGAAGAACTGTAACAAAAACTCTTCAGATATTGCCTCAAACCTTTCCACTTTATTTCTTCTGCTCTTTTCTGTCTCTATTTACATGTGTGTATCGCATATGCATACTAGCGTGGGCGCGCCGTGTATCCATAGGCGTCAACCGAATTAGAGTTTAAGTTTAATAAATTTCAACTTTTCTTTGTTAAACCTAAGAAAGCCTACTTGTGTTGGTTTATTTGCCATATAATTGGAAAGCGGTGAACAAGGATTCATCAAGGAGGAACTAAAAACACAATGTGTTTAAAAATTAAATCCTGTTACAGTAAGACCAGGTGAAGGCTGAAAAGGACACCTAGACACCTTCCTCACCTGGTCATAACAACGTGCTGCCTTTCAGATGATGTTAAACTAACATTTTGCTGAGTGATTCCAGCATTTCTTGTTTTTGTTTCAGATTTCCAGCATCCGCAGTATTTTGCTTTTATTTTAGTGTTTAATTCACTGCCACTTCTCTTCCAGGAATGCCTACCTTGAAGAAGTTCTGCTCTTCTCTCCGACGGGATTTTCGTTTGTCTCTTTTACCTTGTTCACCTTCATTGCTTTCTATTTCCCTCCTGGTGTTAGATAAGGTATCTACCAAAACTCGTTTTCACAGCCACATCTCCTTCCTCAGTGACTGTCTCCGGCTCCGACTTATTCCACGTGGATTCCAACTGCAGTTTCACCCATCATGCATTGAAACCACCCAGGATCACAGGTATCTCCGAGAAATACAAAGTTCCTCGGACTGCTACTCTCGCCGCATCCTGAGATCCACATTCAGTGCTATGCGCCACCACATGCACACACTGGACCTCTCTCTCCAGCAGCACCGTCTCACCTTATCTCAAAGCTTGTTCTACTCCGCAGTTTCATCTCATCTTACGTCTCATCCGACGCATTAACAAAAAACTTTTTTTCTTCCTTTCAGGTGTTAAGGAACGCAAGCTCCAGCAGCTGATGGGGACTAATGCCCCTCCAGATCCTCCTTCCGCTTCACTTCCCTCTGACCCCACCCCTTCTGATCTGACCCCTTGCCGTGTATTCACTATACCCTCTGACCTCCCCCTCTCTGATGCTGAGCGTTCTGTACTCAGCAAAGGTCTCAGTTTTATCCCCTCACGCCCCCACCTCAATGAAATTCGCGCTCGGCATGACGTTGAGCTCTTCTTCCGTCGCCTCCGCCTCCGGGCTCACTTCTTCGACCAGGAGTCCTCCCCCCGACCAGCAGACCCATTCACCCACCTCCAGCATTCTCCCTCTACCTGGACCCCTCCCCCTGGCCTCTTACCCGCTCTTGATCTCTTCATTGAAAACTGTCGGCGAGACATTGGTCGTCTCAATTTCTCTGCCCCCCTCACTCACACTAACCTGTCCCCCTCTGAACTTGAGGCACTCCGTTCTCTCAGGTCTAACCCCGACATGGTCATCAAACCTGCAGACAAGGGTGGTGCTGTTGTTGTATGGCGTACCGACCTCTACCTTGCAGAAGCTCAACGCCAACTCACAGACACCTCTTCCTACCTCCCTCTGGACCATGACCCCACCACCGAACATCAAGCCACCGTCCAAAGGACTGTCACTGACCTCATCTCCTCTGGAGATCTTCCCTCTACAGCTTCCAACCTCATAGTCCCACAACCCCGGACAGCCCACTTCTACCTCCTTCCCAAAATCCACAAACGGGACTGTCTCGGCAGACCCATTGTGGCAGCCTGCTCCTGCCCCACTGAACTTATTTCTTCCTATCTTGACTATATCCTTTCTCCGCTGGTCCAGTCTCTTCCCACCTACATCCGTGACTCTTCTGACGCCCTACGTCATTTTGACAATTTCCAGTTTCCTGGTCCCAACCGCCTCCTCTTCACGATGGACGTCCAATCGCTCTACACCTTCATCCCCCACCAGGATGGTTTGAGGGCTCTCCGCTTCTTCCTGGAACACAGGCCCAACCAGTCCCCATCCACCAACACCCTCCTCCGCCTGGCTGAACTTGTTCTCACATTGAACAACTTCTCTTTCAACTCCATGCACTTCCTTCAAGTAAAAGGTGTCGCTATGGGTACCCACATGGGTCCTAGTTATGCCTGTCTTTTTGTGGGATATGTCGAGCATTCTTTGTTCCAGTCCTACTCAGGCCCCCTCCCCAACTCTTTTTCCGGTACATTGATGACTGTATCGGTGCCGTTTCCTGCTCCCGCCCCGAACTAGAAAACTTTATCAACTTTGCTTCCAATTTCCACCCTTCTCTCACCTTTACATGGTCCATCTCTGACACTTCCCTTCCCTTCCTCAACTTCTCTGTCTCCATCTCTGGGGATAGGTTGTCTACCAATATCCATTATAAGCCCACTGACTCCCACAGCTACCTCGACTACACTTCTTCACACCCTACCTCCTGTAAGGACTCCATTCCATTCTCCCAGTTTCTCCGTCTCCGACGCATCTGCTCTGATGATGCTACCTTCCATGGCGGTGCTTCTGATATGACCTCCTTTTTCCTCAACCGAGGATTTCCCCCCACTGTGGTTGACAGGGCCCTCGACCATGTCCGACCCATTCCCCGCACCTCTACCCTCACCCCTTCCCCTCCCTCCCAGAACCGTGACAGGGTTCCCCTTGTCCTCACTTTTCATCCCACCAGCCTCCATATCCAAAGGATCATCCTCCGCCATTTTCGCCACCTCCAGCGTGATGCCACTACCAGTCGCATCTTCCCCTCCCTTCCCCTGTCAGCATTCAGAAGGGATCGTTCCCTCCGCGACACCCTGGTCCACTCCTCCATTACCCCCACCACCTCGTCCCCGTCCCAGGGCACCTTCCCCTGCAATCGCAGGAGGTGTAATACCTGCCCATTTACCTCCTCTCTCCTCACTATCCCAGGCCCCAAACACTCCTTTCAGATGAAGCAGCGATTTACTTGTACTTCTTTCAATGTAGTATACTGTATTCGCTGCTCACAGTGTGGTCTCCTCTACATTGGGGAGACCAAGCGCAGACTGGGTGACCGTATGCGGAACATCTCCGCTCAGTCCGCAAGCAGGACCCTGAGCTTCCGGTTGCTTGCCATTTCAACACTCCCCCCTGCTCTCATGCTCACATCTCTGTCCTGGGATTTCTGCAGTGTTCCAGTGAACATCAACGCAAGCTCAAGGAACATCTACCGAGTAGGCACACTACAGCCTGCCGGACTGAACATTGAGTTCAATAATTTCAGAACATGACAGCCCCCCATTTTACTTTCATTTTTAGTTATTTTTTTCTTCCTTTTTTTACATTCCTTTTTACATTTTTTACAATCTTTTTTTGCATTTATTTCATTTCATCTTAGTTTGTTCAGTTTGCTTACCCACTGTTTTTTTCAGGTTGTTTTTCTTCAGGTTTGCACTTGCTGCTGTTCAATATTCAGTGTATTCACACCTAATCTGTACTAATGCTTTGTCTTTCAACGCACCATTAACATATTGTTTGCCTTTGCTCCGTGACCTTTTGGTCAGCTATGTGGCCTGGTCCAATCTGCACCTTCTCCTTTGTTATCTCTTGCCCCACCCCCACCTCACTTGCTTATAACCTGTGACTTTTCTAATATTTGTCAGTTCCGAAGAAGGGTCACTGACCCGAAATGTTAACTCTGCTTCTCTTTCCACAGATGCTGCCAGACCTGCTGAGTGATTCCAGCATTTCTTGTTTTTGTTGAACATTTTGCTTCTATGGATGGAAAAGATCCTGTAGCACTACTTGAACAAGGGCAGGGAAATTCTCCAGCTATCCTGGCCAGTGTTATACCTCAATCAACATCAGTGCAGTAGATTATCTGCTTATTTATCTAATTGCTGCTTGTAAGACCTCGCTGTGTGCAAATTAGTTTCTTTATATTACAACAGACTTCACTGTAAAGTGCTTTGTGATGTCCTGAAGTTGTGAAAGGTATATAAATACACACTCTTTATAATCTTCAAAATCATACCCAGAACCTTCTACTTTTCCAACATGGAAAAAGGACATTCCTTATTATGCATGTGTTTCCTGCTTTCCATCACTGAGCAGTTCTCAATCTATCTAATTTAAAATGAATTCTTTAGGGCCGACTGAAAGTGCCTCTGCTGAGTGGGAATGATTAGTAGCCCTGTGAAAATCGTGGTGCGATACTTACCGCCCTGTTTTCACTCCAGATCCATCCACTGCCATTTTGATGCAGGCCCAAAACAGTGCGGTTGGATGGTGCAGCAGTTCAGCTTCTACTGGGGAGATCTGGCCCAGCTGGCTTTCTGGCACTGGTTAATGGGGGTGGCGAGGAAGCAGGCATACTGTCATCCTGAGGGAGGGCAAAATATGACAGTCCCATGGAGCTGCGTGAGAGCTGACTGCAAAAGAACTATGATTGAAACCTCCATCAATGCATTCCTGAAGCTTTTCAGAGGCAGCGGAGCTGGGTGAGTACAAAGCCTGAACAACACAAGTCAGGGCTTCAATCAAAGCTACAACAGCTGGTGTCACAGACTCTTGTATAGAATGTCACACAAGTTGAAAGCAGGTTGCTCTATACTCTTGGTACTGCACCTCCTCAGAAGTTTTTCAAACAATTTTTGGTGAGCAGAAAGCAGTTTTCTTTTGATATCTGAGCCATTAAATTGAGCATCTTGGTCCTCAGCAGAGCTAGGAACTAACCTACCCCTTTGGCAAACCATCTCCTTTGATTGTCCTTTTCACTGGCTTCTGCTCATTTGTGATCTGTGATGCACCGTGTGAAGGTCCCTCTAATTCACTATCTAAACCATCCAGAGAGCTGATTTATATGCTAGTGATTTGGAAGGATGTAGCAAGTGTTGGTGTTTCTTCACGAAAATGATCGCCTAAGACTTGGTTTACAAGCTCCAAATTGTGGCATTGGCCTAGAAACTGGGGATAGCGACAAGGCTCAGTACACCACAAAATGTTAGGCAATAGCAGGTGATTGGCAGCGCTACAGAGTCAGAGTTTTACAGCACAGAAACAGGCCCTTCAGCCCACCGCACCTGCGCTGACCATCAAGCACCCATCCAAAACTAATCCCATTTCCCTGTACTTGGCCCGTAGCCTTGTATATAAGTTGCTATGCTGCTTGTGTGTGCACATGCTTGAGAAAAGAGAGACAGCTCCATACAGTGTGCATGTTGAAAGGAAGAAGCAACAAGTTGAGAATAGGATGTGGAGATGGTCTTGTGTGAGAAAGTAGCCCGACTGTGAAATGTAAATGCAGTTAGTAGAGGAGTGAAACACTTTTCAGTTGCTAGCAGATAAAGTAGAACTCAGTTAGTACTGTAATAAGGGCAGGAACAACAGATGTATGTGATTGGAATGAGAAGGAACGATGGTGCTGTGTCCCATTGTGGTTGGAGAAGAAACATGTGGAATGTGGGGAAGGATAGTGTTCAGATTGTTGGGGGTGGGATTGTCAGAAGTGCTGTGGCCAAGTGTAATTCTCATCGTTGCTGACTGCATCAGTTCTTGCGGCAATGAATCGGTGTGTTGTGGGTGATGGTGCAGACATTTTCAGCTACCAGCTTTCAGGCCTGCTGAGTCTGCCATTGTGAAGAAGAGAATCTGCCTGCATGTCCTCATCTACTCAACGAGCACATCCACTGCTGATTCACTAAATTGAGATGCTCTTGCCCGAGAAAGAACCTCCAGCAAGTAAAAAGGACACCTCACACACAAGAGATGCAATCATGTTTTTAAATAGGAGCCAGGTCCACCGGAAATACCATCCCCAATTGGACTGTTGCTGGGGGGACCTGCCCATGAAATTTAAATAAAGCCTGAATCAAAATAGTTCATGCCTCAGATTGATGACTTTGGGTGGCTGGCCTGATCACCCAATCTACTGCCCCGCCTAAACAATGCACAAAGTGATTGTCTAACCTCTTTGTGTCTTATGCTGTTCCAAGTGTGGTGACTTTAACGCTTGGCTGTCTCTCAGATTCTGTGCAATCTGAAGATTACATAGAGGTTCATTGATACATATTAATACACTTAATTAACTACTTCATTGGAAATGGAAATCAGGAGAGATGCATAATGGGCGGCTGAATTATTATTACCCGATTTACATAATCACCTAAAGGCAAAATTACCCCATTTAATGCTAATTTAGTGACTGAGGTGATAATTATTGGCAAAGTCATGTTGGAGCAAACAGGGTTCTTCTGTTGTCATATGGAAAGTTTGATAATTGAGTGAATCTCTCTATTAGCAAGTAGGGAAAAAGGAAGTCAAGTTGTGAATTGTACAGTGAAGATTTCATAGAGTATCTGCTCTCTGATGTCTCTGCTCCACTATTTTGTAGCTGGCTAGAAAAAGTAGTCTCCATTTTAAAACCTCACTTTTAAACAATATATTAAAAAAATAAATTATTTTTTCTGTTAGAGGTTGTTTGAGGCATATTGTGGCTGATTAATTTTGGTGGACTAAGAGTAATGGCTGGCCAGAACATAAAGAAATCCTGACATTTATAGATCAATTTATCATATTGTCAAACCATCTCAAAGCACTTCACTAAAAGCAAAATACTGCAGATGCTGGAAATTTGAAAGAAGGACAGAAAGTGCTGGAAATACTCAACAGGTCAGTCAGCATCTATGGAAGCAGAAACAGAGTTAACGTTTCAGGTCTGTGACCTTTCATCAGAACTGACCTGAAACATTAGCTCCATTTCTTTCTCCACTGCTGCTGCCAGACCTGCTGTGTATTTCCAGCACTTTTTGTTTTTATTTCAAAGCATTTCACACCATGAATTATGCTTGGAGTGCGATGACTGTTATGTTGGCAGACCCAGCAGCCATTCTGCAACCGCAATACTGTACAAAGAACAAGGAGCTAGCTAATCAATTAATCTGATTTTTGGAGGTGTTAGTTGAGCAAGGAAAGTCAAGGAGGAAAGAATCTGTATTTTGTAGCACTGCTCACATACTGAGGACATTCCAAATTTGGGACTATCTAGCAACCAGCAGATCAAAGTATTTTTATGGAGCCAGGAGGAGCAGGAATCTTTCAGCAAGCTGCTGCAGATTCAATTGCAGGCTGGTTTTGGAGTTCTCCCTTTTCTTCACTATCCTTAATAGCATCAGTGTTGTTTCCCTCATCTCACAGTATGTCTTCAACGAGTAGTGTTGTCTCCACTGCACAGCAATGTTATACAGCATGCAACCATACAATATCATGTGGGATAAAATGAAAATACTGCGGATGCTGGAAATCTGAAATAAAAACAAGAAATGCTGGAATCACTCAGCAGGTCTGGCAGCATCTGTGGAAAGAGAAGCAGAGTTAACGTTTCAGGTCAGTGACCCTTCTTCGGAACTGACAAATATTAGAAAAGTCCCAGGTTATAAGCAAGTGAGGTGGGGGTGGGGCAAGAGATAACAAAGGTGGTGTACATTGGACCAGGCCACATAGCTGACCAAAAGGTCACGGAGCAAAGGCAAACAATATGTTAATGGTGTGTTGAAAGACAAAGCATTAGTACAGATTAGGTGTTAATACACAATATTGAACAGCAGCAAGTGCAAACCTGAAAAAAAAGTGGGTAAGCAAACTGAACAAACTAAGATGAAATGAAATAAATGCAAAAAAAAGATTGTAAAAAATGTAAAGAAGAATGTAAAAAAAAGGAAGAAAAAATAACTAAAAATGAAAGTAAAATGGGGGGCTGTCATGCTCTGAAATTATTGAACTCAATGTTCAGTCCGGCAGGCTGTAGGGTGTCTAGAACATCAACGCAAGCTCGAGGAACAGCATCTCATCTACCGATTAGACACACTGCAGCCTGCCGGACTGAACATTGAGTTCAATAATTTCAGAGCATGATAGCCCCCCATTTTACTTTCATTTTTAGTTATTTTTTCTTCCTTTTTTTTTAACATTCTTTTTTACATTTTTTACAATCTTTTTTTTGCATTTATTTCATTTCATCTTAGTTTGTTCAGTTTGCTTACCCACTGTTTTTTTTCAGGTTTGCACTTGCTGCTGTTCAATATTGTGTATTAACACCTAATCTGTACTAATGCTTTGTCTTTCAACACACGATTAACATATTGTTTGCCTTTGCTCCGTGACCTTTTGGTCAGCTATGTGGCCTGGTCCAATCTGGACCTCCTTTGTTATCTCTTGCCCCACCCCCACCTCACTTGCTTATAACCTGTGACTTTTCTAATATTTGTCAGTTCCGAAGAAGGGTCACTGATTCGAAACGTTAACTCTGCTTCTCTTTTCACAGATGCTGCCAGACCTGCTGAGTGGTTCCAACATTTCTTGTTTTTATATCATGTGGGACATGCTTTCTCAGCTATATCGTAGGAACCTACCAGACATATCCAGGCAGAGGAGTTGTTGCTTGAGAACAGTCTGCTCAATAAGGGCTCATGAATCTAACTGTGGTGAAGTTAAGCCACTGAGGAATCATGAGCATTTTTAACATCACAATGAGATTCACAAGAGTTATAGAACAAAATCTGACAGTGAGCTACATAAGACAATATTACAGCAGATCACTAAAAGCTTGGTCAAACAAGTAGGTTTTAAAGAGTGTTTTAAAAGGAGGAAAAGAGAGGTAGGGAGGTTGAGAAAGGAAATTCCAGAGCTTAGGACCATGGTAGCTGAAGACATGGCCACCAATGGAGCTGTGATTAAAACTGGGGAAGTTCAAAAGGCCAGAATCAGAGAAGGGCAGTTATCCCAGATGGTTGTGGGTCTGGAAGATTACTGAGATAGGGAGGGGTGGAGCCAGTGGGATTTGAAAAGAAGGATGAAAAATTTTAAAATCAAGATGTTGCTTAACCAGGAGCCAATGCAGGTCAGCGAGCACAAGGGTGATGGGTGAAATGGAACATGGTGAGAGTTAGGACCTGGGCAGCAAGGTTCTGGATGATCAAATATGGGAGACCAGGCAGGACTGTGTTGAAATAGTCAAGTCTAACATAGATCACCCCACCCCCCCCCCACCTTGTCCTCAAGCAGCCACCCACTCATTTGCTGAACAGTCACAAAGAATGGAGGGGGGGGGGGGGTGGGGGGGTGGGTGCAGATGGTGCATTGGGGAGCAGAGGGTAGTAGAGGACTGCTTCAACATAAAACCATCCTGGCAATTGCCAGGAAAGCAGGCACAGATCTTTATGTTGCATCGCTGGTGATCACATACCAGTCGCACATTAATAAAGTGAAAACTCTTGCAATTCATTAAAGGCAGTGGGATCGTTCAAAAGAGTTCACATGATGGTCTGGGTGCAGTTTACAAGACTGGAGACTTTGCGGGGGTTGCGGGACGGGAAACCCTGCGTGCAAATCTGAATGCCTATCCTGGTGCTTCCAGTTATTCATGGGGAATGCAATGAAAGCCTTTGCTGTGTCAAATATGGCATCACTCACTTGCTTAATACAAGCATGAACTGCAGATTGACTGATGTTACTGATTCCCTTGTGGCATCCTGGACTGAGTAGAAGGCAAAGTAGTTCAGGGTTGTAATGGCATTGCCTACAGCAGGCTTGCAACAGGTTGCAGGTCTTTTTGCAGGCAGTGATGCAAATCTTTGATAGCCTAGCAGAGAAGCGTGGCCTCCTTATGCACTGCTCCTCAGAGAAGTGCGTATGTTATCCTGGGCTTACAGACTCTGTTGGGAGGTTAAGGATACCTGTGATCATGACTCCTTCTGTTATCCCTGAAGATGCAGTTTCATGTGTTCCTTCCATCATTGCTGCTGTTACTCTTTCTCCAGCTCGCATGAAATTCCTAGAAGAATGCCCATTGGAGAAATATGCAATGGCAGTACCTCCTGAACAGATCAGAAGGTTTCGGAGCCACTACAACCTTTTAACAATTGAACAACGTGCTAAAAATCACAATAAACTACCAACAAAATATAACCAAAGCTGCTGCATCATTTTAAATGCACCAGGTCAATATCCCTTGAAATAGTACTGGAAATGGTCACCTCCTAACTGTATAGTTCCTGATTTATGGGAGGGTTGCGGAAGTAGCAGTGGCAGTACTGATTGACATGAAAATTATGTTGGGGTCTTTACTGTGTCATTTGACCTGTTTTAAAATTGGAACCTGTCTGTTTCTGGCACAACTGCTAACTGCTTAAATCAACGTCCACTGGAAAATCAGAATGGGTGGAACCAGCGACAAGTCAGTATATTTGTTTTAAATCAATTTTTGTCCATCTACTGAGCTATTTACAAGCATAAACACAGCAGTAGCAAGTCGAACACTGGCCTCCTGGTTAATTAAGTACAAACCTGCAATAATGCTCATTTCTCACTTTTCAAACAGTTACAGGCTTTACTATTGTATTAGTTAAACAAATCAGCTTTGAAACGTAGAATGTTAATAACCATGCTTCAGCAGTGAATTGAGAAAGCTAGGTTCACTGACATGAATATTAAATGCTAGTTGATTCTAAAATGCACATAGGAAATAACTTTTTGGAGTCACAGGAATAGCTACCCAAGCCCATTGGCAAGACGCCACAGACTAAGTAAAATCAATCTTGACAACAGTGTGGATTTAGAAGGACATCCAAGATAAGCTGCATAACTTTGAGGAAAGCATCGAGGTAAGTCAATAGCAGAACAGCAGTCAAATAGCAAGATGTGAAGGGGATGGCCATACATAGAGTGTAGCTTGAAAAGGTTTCTTTTTTAAAAAAAGAAACCAAAAATTATGAATGTACAACTGTTCCAGAATCCATACCAACAATGTTCACAAGATAGATGCACATAAAGGTTATTTAGCACATCTTAGCCCATTCATCTAGCAAACACTCCTTTCCTTCCAACATCACATCCAATTGTTTCTTACACGATTCCAGGATTTTGTCTCCATTGCTTTGTCTGGAAGTCACTTTCACATGTTGATCACTTTTTGCATGAGGAGCTTCCTGACTCTCAATCTAAATTTGCTTTTTGCTAGTTTACCCCTGGTCTTCTGCCTATTAATGAGCTCTTAATTCTCAACAACCTGTTCGTATAGAGCACTTCACAGATAGTACTTAATTGTATAATAGTGCATTTACTGACAAATTACACAAGTGAATATCTGTGTTGATGGAAAAATTAAGTTCCATTGCTCTCTTTCGAGATGAAGAGGAATAATCCATATCCCTGGGCAAAGCAAAAGAGCACCACTCATTATACCAGTATGTATCACCCTCGCTAAACAGCCACATAGAGGCTGGCATAGTAAAACAATTAAGTAACTATGCACACACCTTAGTTGTCTAGTGATAAAGACGTAGTGAAGCAGCTTTAAATCAAAAGATATTATAACACAAAGCCACTATTGAAGAAGTGCCATAGGCATCACTTTGGAAGATGGACCAAACACTCAACCACCTCGCATATGACATAACAAAATTTGTTTTTTTTCTCTTTTTATGTGACGAGTAGTTAGGATTTGGAATGCACTGCCTGACAGATTCTATAGTAGCCTTAAAAAAAGAGAACTGGATAATTACTTGGAGAAAAAAAAATGGCAGAGATATGGGAAAGAACGAGGGGGTGGTGATGGGAGGAAGAAACTAACTGGATTGAGCTGATGCAGACTTGATGGGCCAAATGGCCCCCTTCAGTGCTGCACAATGGTATGATTCTATGGTATGAATGGATCAGTGATCGTGTGCACTGCAGTCTGGCATTGACCAAGTACCAGCAGCTTTAACATCTACAATGATAGCTTCAATTATGCAAACCATGGATGCTGTAGCAGCATTTCATGAATGCTTCCACTGGGGTTATGAAAGTTTTGAGAAGCAGTTATGATCAGTTTCTCTTGGGGAGATATAGCAGAAATGTTTGGAAAAGTGTAGTGGGGGGAAATTCAGAGAATTTGGATGTCCAGAATTCTTTATTTTCACAAATCAGTAGACATTTTATGCCCACATTGGCAATCACATAATCTGTAATCCTGCACTATCTCAAATCCCTGCATAGGTGGCATTCAATCCTGCCTCAAAGGGTAGAACTTAGAATGACTATCACAGGACAGCTTTAGCACATAATGCACATACATCACTAAAGATAACAGGTCTGCTGCATTTCCTATAGCTTTTTAAATATACTTTCCACCATTGTACTCCTCCTTCCAGATGGAACTAGCACATTAGATACTTCAAATTCAATCCACTTTTCACATCTTGCTGGCTTTCGTCAGTTCGCTGCAAATACTAAATAAGTAAAGCAAAAAACAGTTCTACCATTGTGTGTGCACCCCAAAGAGCATCCAACTGCAGCATTCAGCGGAAGAATCTAACAATAATCTCCTTAAACTGCTGTCTTTCTGCCTGAACTAGCTACTCAGCTGTTTGTGATTGTTGTATTCTGTCCTCTGCTTGCTCTGCAATAACTTGAAACTCCTCCTCATCCAAACACGTTAGTGCTTGCATGGCTAAACTGGGCTTCAAAAATCCATTAAATCAAGGGATGAATGGAATAGCAGTTTATGTCTGTTATGTCTAGGTACCTCAAAACATTCATTTTGATAAAAGTAGACCAGAGTAGTGTCCATCACTGTCAGTGGCTGTGTAATGCACATGTTTGAGTTTCCTTACATCAGACGACACACCAGTCATAGTCTCCCTACTGACTCAGTTTCAGATGCACCTTGATAAAGCCTAGATTTCTAAATCTGTATTAGATCGACTTCCTGAGATAGTTTGCTCTGTAAGTAGTGAATTTTCCATGCAGTGTACATTTCTAGGCTATCCTCTCCTCCCTCCACAACAATACAAGATAGTCATGGCAAGGGAACACCACCACTTGCAAGTTCCCCAACAGCCAAGTCACACACCATCTCTTAACTTGGAAATATAATTGCTGTTTGTGCACTTTTGCTGGGTTGAAATCCTGGAATTCCATCCCCAACAGCACTATGGGTGTAAGTACACCACATGGACTGCAGTGGTTCAAGAAGGAGGTGCATCCTCACCTGCTCAAGGACTTGGGGATGGGCAATAAATGCTGGCCCAGCCAGCTATGTCCAGATCCCACGAATGAATAAAAACAAAAAGTCGACAAGGGCTTAGACTTGCTTGGCGAGGCTCATTGACATGTTCTGTCATTGTCTTGCTGATTCTTCCACATCTTGCCATTCCTTCATTACAACAATTCCAGCTGTACATGTGAGCATAACTTGGCCTTTATTGCAAGGAATACTGTATGCAATTTTGGTCTCCATATTTAAGGAAGGTTTTACTTGCATTAGAGATAGTGCAGTGAAGGTTCACTAAACTGGTCCCTGGGATGAGAGGGCTGTCCTATGATGAGAAGCTGAGTAAATTGAGTCTATTTTCTCTGGGGTTTAGAAGAATGAGAGGTGATCTCATTGAAATATTCAAGATTATAAAGTGGCTTGACAGGGTAGATACTGAAGCATTGTTTCCCCTGGCTAGGGAATCTAGAACATGGGGGTACAGTTTCAGGAGAAGGGGCTGACCATTTAGGACTGAAATGAGGAGAAATTTTTTCACGCAAAGGTTGTGTATCTTTGGAATTCTGTACTCCAGAGGGTTGTGGATGCACTATCACTGAATCTATTTAAAGCCAAGACAGACAGATTTTTGGTCTCAGGGAATCAAGGGATATGGGGAGTAGGCAGGAAAGTGGAATTGAAGCCCAAGATCAGTCATGATCACATTAGATGGCGGAGCAGGCTCGACGGGCTGTATGGTCTACTCCTGCTCCTATTTCTTGTGTTCTTATTCCGTGGGTGTTTACAATCCCACCCACAAGTGGAAAATTGAATTTTGTTTTTAAGAAACAATTTTTTTTGGCTAAAAAGTATTTTATTTGGGGGGAAAAAACTCTCATTACTGCTTTTTCCATGTATTCATACTTCTTTTACTGCATTTCTCTGTTAGCAATTACACTCAATAACTGGTAGAAGTTATTAGCCTGTATTTTATCAAAGTCTCCAAAATTATATTTTATCACTAGGGTCTGTGACAAATCACAATATTACAGTCTGAAAAACCAACTACTGGTAATTTTTAATATTAAACACTCCATTATTAATGCTTCTGTTCAGCCAGTCACCAATAATTGAGTCAGTGCAATGGGACAGAAGGGTTATCATTAAAAAGCCCTACACTCAAAAGCTGAGGCCAAGGTCAGATTGAACAGGAATTTGCATCTGCAACATGCAACGCTCTTTTACATTCCTGTGTGTTGCTTTTGAGGGACCAGCGTAATTCCTGTATTCTTAATGCTACTCTTGTTGTTTACAACTGCACCTGGTACTGTTCTGTCAGACCTCAGGCAGTGTTGAAATTAGGGAATCCAATGGCAGTTAATAAGACTTATGGGATTCATTACCATCCAAACAAAGTTAGTCAAGCAGTTTATATTTCCAAGTACAGTTGGCAGTGAGAGAACTGTGCAGATTACAGCAAGAAAGTGACTTTAGAACACAGCATTCTCTTATCAGATTCATCCTTAAGATATAAACGAGCATGAAACTCAGACTATCCCAGCTCCAGTTACTCTCAAGCTGCCAGGTGATTCTGATAATTATATGAAATCAAAGTGATTTCAGTAAATCTATGAGCAGTATGACAGCAGCAAGACTATAGCTTTGGAACACTGCCCAGTAGCTTCAGATTCCATATCTCAGTCTTAAAAAGAGAGTTATAGAAATGTTGTATCTATTATTATTTCTGTATCTGAGCTTATACAGTTAAAAATCTATAATCAAATGAAATCTGTGGCATGGATTTTCTGTCTACTTTTAAAAAGCCCAATTTTTAGTTTATAGCCTTAATCACAGTCCAACAGTTTTATCCTTCCTCCATCCAAAGTCTGAGAGAATACAAGTCAACTTGGTGAGGTAATTACAGTAACAAGAGTTTGTTTTTGACTCATTTGCAATGCTACATTGCCAGAGGTTGTATGTATATATTATACTCCATTTCGCAGGGAACAAAGCCCTTAATCACTGGAGTTTTCAGTACTGCGCATGAGGGAAAAGTCTGGTGAGTTCCTAAAAACATAATACTACCACCTCATTAAATATGCATTCCTGTCAAGGCAGTGCAGACTATGGGGAAGAATACCAATCTTTAGTAGTCCCAGAACTATCACACAGCCCTGCTGTGTCCTCCTCTTTTATGTTCTCCACACACACACGCACACAAAAATCAATCCTCATCCAAAGGTACCTTATCCACGGTACCTGCCCACCCAATCTTGTCTCAGCCAGCAGAGGTTGCTCTTTCGAGTAATCCTGGAGGTTACACATTCCCTTTTCCTGCAGCAAGCCTCCTGCTGTTCATCACTTCACCTTAGCAGCATAGCCAAGGTGAAAGTCTTATTATGCAAGCAAATTGCTCACACAAGTTGGCAACCCAGCATCTACAGTGGAATACCGACAAGATGCCCCACCCTCATTCCTTCAACAGCTCAGTACTCAGCAACAGCAGATTGCAACTCCCACAGACACAACAAATCTGTTGGATAAACTGAAAACCTCCAACAACAGTAGCATCAGATTAGTTGCTACTGATGTTTATAGAAAACTTCACATCCTTCAAAGTGATTTTCATTTAGCATAAAATCATCTAAAAATTGGTTTGAAACAATGCACCAGATTTTCAAAACATTCAGGAGTAATTCATTTTTTGAAATGTCAACCCACTCACAAAAGTTCTGTACAATTTTTTTAAAAAACATTTCTCAAGTTTAGATATCCATTAATACCATATATGGCAGGATACACTTCTTTCGGCTACATTCTGTGATTTTAATTGCACAACTACTTGTAATCAAAGATGTGAGATCCATCTCCCTCTGGATATGTGCTAATCTCTTTCCTGGTGCAAGTACTGAGCATTTCCCAGTGTGTGTTAGTCTCTCTGTCTCTGTTCTGGTGTATTTACAATATTTCCCAGTATGTGTGTTACAAGAAGAATTTGCATTTCTGTAACACCTTTAAAATAGTAAATGTCCCAAAGTAATTCATTGAGTCAGAATGTGCACTGAGGAGTAATAAGAGAAGAATTAAGGTAGGTGACCAAAGGCAGAGTTGAATTTTTAGGTTCTGAAGTGACTTTTAAATTGGGAGAGGAGTAGCCAAGGAAAGGGTTTAGGAAGAAAGTTCCAGACAGTAAGACACAAATGCTTGTAGGGTCTGCCACCAATGATTAAAAGTGAAAGGGGGGGGGGGGGGCGGCGCAGTGTGTAAGAGACCAGAGACCGAAGAGCACAGGGTGCATGGTGGGAGCTGGTTGCAGAAGTAGGACAGAGGAAAGCTATGACGGGATCTAGAAAATGAGGAAGATATTCAATTAAGAAACTGGGAAACAATGCTGGTTGGTGAAGATAGGAATGATAGACAAGCAGTACTTAGCATGGAACTGGATATTGGTGGCAGAGCTTTGGCCAAGTTGGAGTTAATGTAGGACAGATTACAGGAGGTTAAGCGCAGTCAGGATCAGCTTGAGTGAATAGCTGAGGGAGCAGCTGGAGTTAGGGCAACAGTGCAAAGTTATGTTGGACACTGAACAGAATGGGTCCAGTCTTATTGATGTTAAGTTGGAGAAAATTCTGGGTCATCCACAATGATGTTGAACAAGTTGTCATACAACAGTAGTGGTCATGTAGTCAAGGGTGGCGGAGAAGAGGTTGAAATGGTTGTCATCAAAATACATATGTAGCCTGGCTACACACCTACAAATAAGGTTACCAAATTGTAGCACATTGACAAAGAATAGGAGTGAACCCAGGATGGAATTTTGTGACACTGCCAGGATAACCATATGAGGGTGTGAAGCGAAGCCTTTACAGAGATGAATTCCCTACACTGCGACAAGTGAAGGGGATGAAGTGGTAAACTGTCTAGAATGCAGCAGAGAGATCAAGGAGGACAGGAAGAACGAACACATCATGGTTGCAAACAAAGATGACATTGGAAACACTGTGACCACTGCAGTCTTGAGGCATAAACCAGATGAAAGGGATTTGAACAGGGAATGAAGGAGCGCATTGAGCACAGAGTAAGATGGAAAGAAAGGCTTGATATGGCGGAGTTGTTGGAGGAGAGGTCAGGATGACATTTTCTGAGCAACGGGTGATGACGGCAGTTTTCCAATGCAAGGAAATGGTTCCCGAGGAAGAACAACTACTGAATCTGTACCTGGGGCAGGTAAGAGGGTTTCCCAGATTTTTTTCTCAATCTCTCCTCCCAGGTGCAGTACTCAGCAGTCTCTCCTTCTGGTGTAGATATTGATGGGAGAAACTGGTTATCACCTGCAGCACAACTGCAACAAGTGCCCAAAAGAGTGAACCAAGGACTGCTGAAAATTAGTCCTCGGGCCAGGAAACTGGTTAGTAGTATTGATATGACAGATTTTCAACTACAGCTTGCCAGTTGAGTACGAAGCAAGACCGCACAGATCTGATGCTGGCAGTGGCCCTGAGGTAGGTCCTGGGGGTGGCAGGGTGTTGGAAGGGTGAGGTGGGGGGGGGGGGGGGGGGGGTTTAGGTGGAGAGTGGGGGTAGAGCAAATGGTGGGTGGGGGGCAAGCACAAACCAGTAGTGGCCCGCACTAGTGGAGCACTCCTACTATTCCGTATTCAAGTAAATGGGGAAAAAGGTTTACTTACCTTGTCTTCAGCAGCTTCCATAGGTAACTTTAGGGACCACAGGTTAGACAATTGTCGTGCCTGAGAAACTAGTGAGAACTTGCACAGTGCAAACTCGGTCTATTTTTGACAAAGTTCAACCCGGGGTCCTTAAATAGATTTTAGGTCCTAATTAGCATATTGTCTAAGCCAATGGGCCTGGTTTTAACTCTAAGTGGATAGGCTTTGAGTGAGTTAAAATCTCACCCAATGTGTTTCAGACACCTTGAGGCACATGACATAGCTCCTTGAAAGTGGATCTCTCTTCCCCTCATTTCGCACCTGAGAAACAGGTGAAACAAGGTCCAATTTCACCCTGAGTGTTTGGCAGTGTGTACTTGCACCATGACAGAGATTGAATATTTCTCTCAATACCTCCATCCAAAAAGAAAACATACGACCAATGTAAAAGTACTTTCAGTGTTTCTCTCTCTCTCTCTGGAGATATTGACGGTTTCCCAGTATGTTCCTCTCTTGTGTCCAGTAAGCTACTCTCTGGTATACAATTGATCCTATCAGCTGGACTGGTGCAACAAACAAAATGCATGACATCAAATGCATGACATCTGTGTAAAATACAAAAAACTCTAATCAAATGACACACACACTCTTAGGCTGTTTCTTGCAGTTTCCATTTGGTTAATTGCAGTTTGATGACGAAGCTTGCTGCTTGCGTTGAGAATACATGCTCGCTCCTCCCCATGTGATACCAGGTTTCTACCTACCTCCTTTTCTACATATTTTCTTGTTGGGTTTTCTCGTGCATTCCTTCGATATTCTTTTTACTGTAAAATGAATAAAATACTGCAAAATAACATGAGGCTCCATCAGACACAGTAGGAGCATGCAATCACAACAGTCTCACTCCCCCTCCCCACTCTCATACAGGCATACATACACACACACACATACACACACACACAGGCGACCTATTTGCAGAAATATTCAGTCTTCCCAGGGCACAGCTGGTCGATGCTGTTGGAGCAGCCAATGCAGTACCACTCTGATTTGAGAGTGTGGAGAGAACTCAAATTGGGCATCATGCACCCCACCCCCACCTCTCAGTA